>NC_081206.1:29806150-30119484 GCF_902713425.1 Acipenser ruthenus
GTTGCCTTCATGTAACCATAGTAGATCTAACAATGGATACTGCACAGCAAGATTCTCCATGCTGCTTCGGTCATGTGCCTCAACTCTGCCTTGATGGGAATGGCAGAGTCATTAAGTACCCAGACTCCTCCAGTGCTTAACTAGTTCAAGCAGGTTAGTAACAGTCATGGCATTCAATACAACTGTTCATATAAAACGGAGAGGTCACTACCTCTAAGTGCCATAAACTGTATAAGAACAGAATCAACTGGCAATCTAGAAGACAGAAGATTTCTATGTCATTCACAATCAGTAGAAGATAAACAGTGAGTGGAATACTGATTCTGTATAACTCACGACTATAGGGCACACATGTTGCAATTTATTTTTGTATATATGTCTAGAGAACCACTTATCCAATTCTACTTGCTGAGGACATTCTTTACAACAAGTTTATGAGTATCAGAGTGAGTGAGAGCTCTAACCTTGTGTTTACAGCTGTGGCAGGGAATGAACGTCACTTGCATCCTTGTTTCTCAGTAGTGTAGTCTCTTAACCAAACATCCACCCAGGATTTTCCCATTACTTGTAACCTGCAGGCTGTAATAAATCCTTATCTCACCCCATACTTTTCTTTGGGAGGCATGTGCAGTGAAATACATATTAAACCCACAGCTCTCGCACTTCACTCATAAATCCACAGGGTCATTCAAGGTGACAGGAAATGATGTTATATTTTGAGACCACAACAGCTTAAAAATCTAAATCAAAACCTAAATATTTTGGGGCTCCCGAGTGGCGCATCCAGTAAAAGCACTCCCTAGAGTGCAGGATGCGCTCTATAGCCTGGACGTCGCGAGTTGGAGTCCAGGCTATTCCACAGCCGACCGTGGACGGGAGCTTCCAGGGGGCGGCGCTCAATTGTCCGAGTGTCGCCCGGGGGCGGGGGGGGGGAGGATGAGGGTTATGTCGGACAGTGTGTCCTCGGCTCACCGCGCACCAGCGACCCCTGTGGTCTGGCCGGGCGCCTGCGGGCTTGCCTGTAAGCTGCCCAGAGCTGCGTTGTCCTCCGACGCTGTAGCTCTGAGGCGGCTGCACGGTGAGTTCGCAGTGTGTAAAGAAGCGGGCGGCTGACGGCACATGCTTCGGAGGACAGCGTGTGTTCATCTTCGCCCTCCTGAGTCAACGCAGGGGTGGTAGCGGTGAGCTGAGCCTAAAAAAATAATTGGGCATTTCAAATTGGGGAGAAAATAATAAAAACTAATTGGCAACGACTAAATTTATAAAAAAAAAAAAAAAAAAACTAAATATTTTGTTTGGCAGTTCCCCTAAAAATTTAAAATAAAATACCATTGTGACACAATAATTAATTCAGCCTAAATATACCTTAGCAGAATCATTAGCAGACCACATCCTTAATACACTGGAACTGATGAGGTACTGCAGTAGATTCTGTATTGGTTCATAGCATTGTGACACCACTGCTTTATTATTATTATTATTTGTTTATTTAGCAGACGCCTTTATCCAAGGCAACTTACAGAGACTAGGGTGTGTGAACTATGCATCAGCTGCAGAGTCACTTACAACAACATGTCACCTGAAAGATGGAGCACAAGGAGGTTAAGTGACTTGCTCAGGGTCACACAATGAGTCAGTGGCTGAGCTGGGATTTGAATCAGGGACCTCCTGGTTACAAGTCCTTTTTTAATCACTGGACCACACATCCTCCTGAGTTAATGCATTGTGTGTAGGGTGTCTAATGGGAATGCAAAGCAAAGTTAAACAAAATGATATCTGTTATAAAAAGAGACAACCTATACATAACATATTATGATTGTCTTTAAACTTGAGAACTATGCCATATGTTATATTCATGGTATGACATCTATTTATACACAAGATAAGAGGTACTGACATTTCTTGTTGATTGAAAATGTAAAAAAAAAAAATTATTGTGGTACCATTGTACAAAAAAAATGGCTCTTTCCATCATAGTGCATAGCCATTACAGCACTGTATAGCCACTACAGAGCCACTGCAATGTGATTAAAGGTCATTTGCTTCAGTGTCCCTAAGCAGAAGGGCCCAACTGTGAAATAAAGCATAAGACTTAACAACAGAAACCAAATCTTTCTGAAACTTTCTACCATACCAGCTTCCCTCCTTTTTGCTTTCAGGATATTCCAGGGTTAAAGGGAGTACCTGCAATCTCAAGGGCAGATTGGTGACCTTTGACAGACCTGGCTCCTGGAGAGATCAGTGATTAGAATAACAAAGCTACCCTGCCCTGCAAGACAGCTGCAATGTAGATAGGACACATCTATAGGGATAGAATCCCATAGGTGACCAGACAGGTGGCAGTTTGATCTGTTGTGCACTTAATTAGCAACAATGTATAGGTTACAAGCTCAGGTGCGTTGTTCTCATAATAAGACAATTTTATTCAGTGGAAATCTAATTTTCATCTTATTGTCATCTCTCCAGGTGGAGGAAAATTGCATATCTTAATGTTCTGATGATTCATGGCAATGAGTCTGACTTCTATATTTTTAACATTGAACAAAACTACTAAATGTCATAAAGTAGTGCATTTTTTTAAATTAGGTAAAACATAAATAAAAATCAAAGGACACTACTTTAGGCCAGGGATTTGTATAAATGTACCTTATGTTGTTAGAAGCTATATTAGCATGTATGGTGATAATCAAAGAGCAGAAAACACAAGCCTCGCAAAAGTGTCTGAGCTACGTGCGCGTGAACAGTGTGAAAGAGCGCGCACGCACTTACCCAAACACAGGGCTGTGCGTGCGCACGTTTGCACTGGAAGCATGTGACGGCAGATGCTCGTGCTCTGGAGCCTGCTTGGTTTAGTGCGTAATTTGCGCTGAAAAACGGGAAAGAAAATAAGCGAGTGAACCGCACAGAACTCGTAGTGGGAGAAAACCAATACCATTTTTTTTACGATTTCTTCTTCAGAATTGTGTCAAGACGTTCCTGAAGTATATGCTGTGACAACCGGCGTACCGACCAATGTCAGTTGCAAGTCAGTTGAGCTTGGTTGTTAAAAAAAATATTTGATCAACTACGGACTCTACTCCCGTGGAATATAACTTGGATTTTCGTGCAGGCCTGGGATATTGTGATCCTTGGAAAAGCTAACGGAATCATTTGTAATACAATGGAGGTAGTGGCAGTTACAGAGAGAAAACGGCAAGTTTAACGTGGTTTTAAATATTGTTTTTTCACACTACTGTCTTTGTTTTTTGTTGTTGTAAAATGACTGGGTGTAAATGATTGTGTTTTGTTCTGCCCCGGCCACGTCGCCATTTTGTTGCTAGTATTGCTACTGTTTTAGTTGTACCTACTTACTTCAACACAATTGACTTGTATTTAGTTTTAGTTGGTATATTTTAAAGTTGGCATCTTATTAGGTTTTGGTACTATATTTGTCAGCGAGTTTTTACTGTTCCGAGATAGAACTCTTACAAAATGAAGTTTTTCGTGTAAACAGACAGTGTGTAGTTTACCCACACGTTACAAAATGTAAATTGCTGGTGTGCCGGTATTGTATGTTGTTAAGAATATGCAGTCGGTTAAATTAGGTATGTGAAGACTACGCTTGATCGAGAGAGTTTAATTTGTGTTGATTTGTGACGTTAGCTGTTTTGACTGACGTAACTGTATGTAATCTTACTGTTAGTGTTACGTTCAAACTTCTACTGTCTAGTAGTGGCGATTAAATCAATTACAATTCTATATGTCTTTGATTTATATATCCTCAGTTTGTCCCTTTGGGGCCACGACTGGGCTCTTTTTGTAGCCACGTCATTAATCTGGTACTGTGTGAGGGTTAATTTAAGATTGGGCCTATATGTTAGAATTGTGTACTTTGAACTCAACGGAATTCTTAAATGATCGCTGGTGTTTTTTGCATTGTATTTTTGTACAATACTACATTATAAATCGCAACACATTGTAACAATGTACTGGTGTGTTATACACAATCTGATAAATTCAAAGCGCCTCAACTGCTGGTAATGCCTTACAAAAAAAGCGAGACCAGATAATGAACAGAGAACCTTGTGTATCATTTGCTCCATATAGTGGGATAAATATTTTAAAAAAACAAAAGCTTGGGTACAGTGGTATAGTGTTTTTGTTTATCTTACGTAGATCTGATCCAAAAATCCGTATGTGAAATTAGATAAACCAGTGTTACTGCTGGGGAGGCTGTGTGGTCCAGTGGTTAAAGAAAAGGGCTTGTAACCAGGAGGTCCCCGGTTCAAATTCCTCATTGTGTGACCCTGAGCAAGTCACTTAACCACCGTCTTTCGGGTGAGACGTAATTGTAAGTGACTGCAGCTGATGCATAGTTCACACACCCTAGTCTCTGTAAATCGCCTTGGATAAAGGCGACTGCTAAATAAACAAATAATAATTACTAGACCTGGGTTTACATTTTAAGTCTTTGTAACGCATTAACATTTTAAAAGTACGCTTTTGACATACGGTTTGTGTCATGGTAAGTGCTACATGGTCTGTATAGAGTCTGTTCCCACAGTGGGATTAAGGGTCATGCGCATTTCCTGTATAACTTGTTTTCTTAAAACAATTACCTATTCATATTGAATGGGATTGAAATGGATTTGCCAGCAGTTACAGTATTCTATCATTAGTGATTAAGGTTATTTGCTGCATGGTCATGACACGAGAAAGCAACATTTTCACACATCGGTCGATTTAATATTGATTGACATCAATTTTATAAGTGGATATAATATTTTGGTATTTCAAGAAAACTTTATTTATTTATTTATTTTGCATTATTTTAAATTAGTTTGATACGACAATATGGGCCTTTTACAGTTAATTCAAACATTTGCATTTTATGGACAAAAAACAAACTCTTGTTGTATATTTATTATTATAGTGAAAGCAATCAGGACCAGAAAAGAGCTATTTTGTAGTAGTTTAATGTACAGTTCAGTGTCAGTTTTGACTGCCTTATTGCGATTTATGATTGTGTTTTTTTACATATTGGAAGCAATGCAACACTTATTGCAGTTTAAGCACATGCTGCTACTGGCTGCATTATACTGTTTTACATATTTTAAATATCTTAGAAAAACCCTTATGAAAAACAGAAAGTTGGATGTGATTCTTTTTAAATGTTTATATATTATTAAATACACTTTTCTCGAATGTACAATCTGTCGTATACAGTTTTTTGTCTGGAATAGAAATTGCGCTATTGTTTTTTTTCATAAGTGGTACAGACGCCATTTGAACTTACAGTACATTGTCTTTTGTCATTGTTGTGTATGCGTCCCACCCGTTTCCCCTCAGTATCAGATGTGACCTCTGTAAAGGTTCCTGTGAAGTGGTTGGAACCTGGCCCACTTTACGGTGTTAAAGATGGTTTCCTGCTGTGTAACATACACATTTAAAAAAGGCAAAACTATTTTAAAAGTAATTTCTTAGATGGAGTGTGAAGTTTGCACCCTTAAGAACAGTGAATGCCAGTGTGGTTTATATGAACAGATGAACCTAGACAAGTGTGTCAGTCTGTCAACCCATGCCACTATTTTAATTGCTAACATCTCAGAAAACGAAACATAACTGTACCCCCTTCAATTTGAAAAAAAGGATTGATTTCAGAGTTTTTGTTTTGTTTTTTTAAGGGGGATTCCATTTAAAACACAGCCACAGATATCACCAGATGTCCCTAATAAAAGATCAAAACTGAAGTGGCTCAGTGCAGTAGCCAAGGACTTCACAGTTTACAAATTCATATCAGATTGATTGTTAATCTCAGCAATTGCATCATCTACAAAGTGTATTTTGTCTCAGAGTATTCCAGAAATGTTTTATAAATGGGAACGGGTTATGTGTTCTTGCATCTACGTGCTCACCTGAAGCATAGAATATGATGATTTTTGCAGATATCCTCCCCTAACTTCAATTAAGGAATTGTACCACAGTAATTATTGAAGAACGGAAAAAATACTTCTCCAGAACAATTGAAACTCCTTCTAGACTTCTGCTAAATCAGTGCTGCCCATGGTTGCACTACACCCTGTTGACAGTGATATAATATTGGTATTTGCTAGTGCTGGGACAAATATCTGAATATTCAAACTAATATTTTGACATGTATTCAGATATGAAAATCAGATGTTCTTATTCGCTAGAAATGACAAAAATACCTTGCACTTATTTACCGCTTCACCAGAAGTTGACTGACAGTTTAAAAAATGGCAAATGAAAAAGCTCTGTGGTATGTGAGATTTAATATCTAACCCCCCCCCTCCCCCCCCAAAAAAACAAAAACAGAATCAACACAGCAGTTCCAGCATCTATTTAAAAGTTTGACAGCAGACAGCAAAAGTAAACAAACCAGATTAGTGATATTTATGGAAAGCCATCTGGGTCAGAAAAACTGCCAGAATCTCAAGGGACAGAAAGGTAAGCACGTCATTCTAAAATGCCTTGCTTAAACAGTGCCCAACTGGCTGGAAATATTGTGTACTGATTTTTTATAGATTGTATATTATACGGTGAGTTTTTTTCCCTACGTTTTACAACACCATTTCCACGTTTTAGTTTTATTTGAAGTGTTTAAAGTAAAATTTCAGTTTTCGTTTGCTTGTTCAGCCACAAAAATGCACAAGTAAACCTTATGTTATTACTTTATGAAAACGTGTCTATGGCCACTGTTTACTGTGAAGAAACGGCAATGGCAAGGAATGAAAAGTGAAAAAATAAATGAAATGCGGTGTTAACTTTATGTACTATTTATTTTGGGAATAAACAAGACAACGTTTCAATTGAACTGCTATTTGGCATCCTTTATTTTTGTAGTTAATTCACTGGGGTAAAGTAAGTCCTACACAACGTATTCTTTACTCCTGGGATATTTTTCTACTTTAATGTGTTGCATAGTGTAAGGTCTTGCTGTAAAATAAAGGCACACACACAGGGGCCACGCCCCCCTGCCCCTGCCTGCGTTCTGAGCAATATAATATAATCCGACCTCTGTATATACCTACCTATTTTTCTGTTGCACTTCAAGCTGAAGCATTTTCTCAAGCTATTGATATTGTGATCAAATTGTAACTTTTGTTTAGGTGGCAGAAACATGAAGGACATGATTTTACTTGAGAGTCAAAAGGTTTAAAATACAGTACCGGTTAAAGGGGAGAAGAGTAGTTTGCATAGAGTGGATTTAGAAGGACAAGATGGATTGCTGTCCTACGTTCTCAGTGTTGACATTCTTCTTGTACAGAATATTTTATGTGTTAAACAAGATGATGGTGTGAAGAAGAGTTTGCTTCAGTTTTAGCATCAAGAAGTTGGCTTCCTGTTTGGGTTTGTTTGCTAGCAAAAGACTTCACATTTAGTGTCACAGCACTGCCCAAACAAACCAGACATCTTCCAGTGGTGGTCTTATTTATTTATTTAATGTTGTTATTTTAATATGCATGCATCATGTATGTGTGATGTATTCTGTTTTTAATATCATAAGAGATGCAATTAAAATTGTTGCTGTAAATTGCACAATATTTATTTCCACATCTTCCTGTTCAGAGTACAAACTAAGTTGCTCTAGAAATGATGTATAGTATAGCATTGTTGTATCGAAGCACAGTATAGCTAAAAGTGAAAATGAAATGTGTGTTATTGCAGTTGGATAGTAAATGGCAAATATTTTCTGCCAATGAAGGAACACGGTTACCGAATAGTTTGACTTGTTACACAGTCAATTCTTGTTAGATGAGTCTTCCTGAGTCGAGATGGACAAATTGTGTTTTGTAGAGCTGCCATTTTTTTATACAGATGGGGTATTATCCTGAGTTAGAACTATAAGTGCAGCAGTGTGGAGTAGTGGTTAGGGCTCTGTACTCTTGACCGGAAGGTCGTGGGTTCAATCTCTGGTGGGGGACACTGCTGCTGTACCCTTGAGCAAGGTACTTTACCTAGATTTCTCCAGTAAAAACCCAACTGTATAAATGGGTAATTGTATGTAAAAAATAATGTGATATCTTGTAACAATTGTAAGTCGCCCTGGATAAGGGTGTCTGCTAAGAAATAAATAATAATAATAATAATTTCTTAGCAGACAAATATTTTAATGTGTATTTCTATTTCCACATTTATTCTTTGGTGTGTGTTTACGCTTGAAGTTACTGTTCCTGTTGTATTCTTAAAGGAGTCGTGATAATGTGCTTGTGGGAATATCATTCTTGTAAAGTAATTGCTTCATTTCATCATTTTTATCTTGATATACTGTAGGCCTACAATTCGGCCATTCAGTTATTTTGTATATTGCATTTTTCTTATTTTTTAGCTAAATGTTGGAAAAGACTGATTTTTTTTGGAATTAATAAAACACAATTTCCAAAAAATGATCCTGTGTGCTAAAAATATATAAGAGCAATGTTAATGGTTATATTGTCTTGCTTACTATTTTTGTAATTTTTTTTTTTTAGCAATTATAAACAGACTGCCTTGCGTTTTGTCTTTGTAAAAATGTTTTGTTTGCAGTAGTGAAAGTTGCTTGTATTGACGGATCAACCCTCTTGGCTAACAGCCAGTAACTAAGATAAATGAAGTAGTGTTACTAAATCGGGTTCTCTTAACGTCCAATCAGAAGAGAATGCTTTTGTTTTTCCCCAGGTATTCGTCCAATGGTCACCGAGAAGTCAATTCATGTAAATTAATAGTAGCTGCGTCAGAGGAAAAGGGATGGAGGCTGTCTTTTGAAATGACTTTAGACAGTACTTTAGCAATATGATACAAGTTCCTGCCTGCCAGCTGTTCATTATCTGCCATTATGTGTGATCTATTTTCTGATGAAGTAGGACTGTCCTTTGACTTCAGTTTTCCTGTTCTCAATCACCACAGGGTCAGTTCTGATCGTAGAAAGGAGAAATCAAGAGATGCAGCAAGATGTCGAAGAGGCAAAGAGTCGGAGGTCTTCTATGAGCTGGCCCACGAGTTGCCTCTGCCTCACAATGTCACCTCGCACCTGGATAAGGCATCCATAATGAGGCTGATCCTCAGCTACCTTCGCATGAGAAATGTACTCGGTGCTGGTGAGTTATCTTAAAAAATAATAATAATAAAAATAAATAATAATCATCTGGGGCAGCCGTGTGGAGTAGTGGTCAGGGCTCTGGACTCTTGACCGGAGGGTCGTGGGTTCAATCCCAGCTAGGGGACACTGCTGCTGTACCCTTGAGCAAGGTACTTTACTTAGATTGTTCTAGTAAAAACCCAACTGTATAAATGGGGAATTGTATGTAAAAATAATGTGATATCTTGTAACAATTGTAAGTCGCCCTGGATAAGGGTGTTTGCTAAGAAATATAATAATAAAAATAATAATAAATAATAATAATAATTTTAAAATAGCTTTTTACTAGATTTACAATTCTGCATGAAGTTTAGTTAATGTATCTGGAGCCAATTAACAGAGTCTGATTAAAACATCAAATACAGAGTAGAAGATGAGAACTCCAGCTGCTCCTCATAATGGGACAAAGGATTAAAGAAACTTCAAGGAGCATAATGGATATGTTTTATTAATGTATTTAGTGACCTTAGTCACATGTTGGATATGGAAGAAAAGGGGGAGATGCTTTTAGGTAATACCTCATGACTTCTGAGTAATGAAACGCATATATTCAGATTAAACAAGTACAAAAATACAACAGTGAGCTTACTAAAATGAACTGCTATTTCAGCAGGTGACCAAAAGGAGGAGTCTGAATTGGAGAGCCAATTTAACAACTTCTACCTGAAAGCACTGGATGGATTTGTAATGGTCCTGTCAGAGGATGGAGATATGGTTTATCTTTCTGAAAATGTCAGCAAGTGCATGGGCCTTACTCAGGTACTGCAACATGTTGAGTTAAATGAGTGTCAGCATTGTTATTTGATACTTTACAAACTCTTGCTTACAGTATTCATTAATACTGTCATTGCATAACTGATCTTTTGGCTTTTTGATTTATTAATTCCTAAGTATGGGCATTACATTTGAATTGTTTATTGACATTGTTTGGGGGGGACTGCTTCAACATACAGTAGTAAAGATGTTTTAGCTATACAGTAGACTTTTGATGTCTAACTTCTCTGGAAATAATTTACATCTGAAGTGTACTCTTTTAGTAGTACATTTACAAATGTGTTTTTTCTTCTTATAGTTTGAGTTAACAGGGCACAGCTTGTTTGATTTTGCACACCCCTGTGACCATGAGGAGTTGAGAGACATGCTCACACACAGAACAGGTGAGTGAATTATGTAAATTGGCTTGTTTTAATTATTACCAACTTGTAGCTTAAATGTATAGTTTGGGCAATATCAGATAATCATGAAAAATATATATTATTACACTGCTGGATTTCCTGTGAACGCCTGTCCTACTAACAAGGTCTTCCTGAATAAAATTGAAAACTGATGTTGAAATGTAATGGTCTCGCCATAGAAAACAGTGTGTGTGTGTGTGTGTGTGTGTGTGTGTGAATGGCTACTAAAAGTAAATGTGTGTTACAATTAGGACTGACTGGTTTTAAATGATCGTGGCTTCCAATTTAAATACTATCTTTTCTGCTGTGGGTCAGATGCGTGTTGCATTGAGAGATAAGAAGATAATATTTAATATAAAAAAAGCTGTGCTGTGAAGCACTTCTAGGCAAAGAGTTGAATTATAAAGGAATGAGACACTGCTTCAAGAATTTAAAAAAAAGAAGACAATTGCATATTGTTTGTTTAATCCAAAAGGATTTCCTACAGACACACACACAGATCTGTTGGATGAGACCCCGGGATTGAAAGTTATCATAATATGATGATGGTTTCTTGTGTACTAGGATCCACCAAGAAGGGTAAGGAGCATAATACAGAACGCAGCTTTTTCCTCAGAATGAAGTGCACTCTGACCAGTAGAGGCCGTACTGTTAATATCAAGTCTGCAACTTGGAAGGCAAGTCATCGTTTTGCTTCATGCTTTTAAACCATCCTGCAGAGTCCGGTGCCAATTCATTGCTGTCAGAAGGACATTTCATTAGTTCAACATTTTGCAAAGAAAACCGAACGTCATGTCCAGCATTTTTTATATTTATGAAAGCCGGACTATACAGGACTAGGGATGTAACCCGTAAAAGGAGCTTGAATGAATCCACTGCAGCCGCAAAATCTAACAGCATCCTGTAAAGCCGCTCCCACAGTTTCAAAGTCTTGTAACCATTTTAGGTAGTGCCATATTTGCAGGGTTATATAAATCATTAATGTGAAATGTGTTGCTGACCACAAGATATTGCTGCCATATTGAGGTTATGTCACTTTTGAACTTACAACTGCATAGACAGTACAGTAAAAAAAAAAAAGTTGCATTACCAGTGTAGTCCAGTAAAAATCGACCCTTTTACTGTTGCATTACTATAAACTGGCCATATCAATGATACAGACCACATGCTTTGACACAATAATAATCTTTTTAACATTTACATGTTACTTCATGTTTCCAAACCATTCATTCTTGTCACATGCCCCTTAGATTGTACTCCGAGGGGTGCTTTGTTTTTGTTCACAAAAACTCCCATTTCTTGTTTCAGCGGTTCATGAAAATATCCAGTTGCATGAAAATGTTATTTTTGCTTGTAGGAATATTAGTTGGTTAGGTGTGAAAAGTAAATTGAATATAATTAATGAGCAATATTTACAGTCAAACACTCCCACAGAGCAAACTTCACCAACAGTGTATTGCTGTTCTCAGTTTCTGTTACACTGCTCTGATCTGTTTTGATAAACATATTTTGTGTTTTTAATGCAGGTTCTTCACTGCACAGGCCACATCCGGGTGTGTGACCCCTCCAAAGGAGAACAGAATAACTGCGGGTACAAGGAGCGCCCAATGACTTCCATGGTGTTGATCTGCGATCCAATCCCACACCCGTCAAATATTGAGGTTCCATTGGACAGCAAAACATTTCTAAGTCGCCACAGCCTAGACATGAAATTCTCATACTGTGATGAGAGGTGAGAAATTACTTCTGCTGTTTAGTCAGGACAGGACCACATTAAGGTAGAGATCCTAATTTCACAAAGAGGGTAATTTTTTTGTATGTACCTTTACTATAATTGCCCACCAACCACTAATACATGACAATTTCCACATTTTACTTCCAAAAACCTTATGGTATTTCTTGCTAGGTTTCAGACAAAGAATAAATATGAGACATCTCTGCCACCTAGTGGCTGAAATATTACAGTAAAAAAAAAGTTAAATATTTCCACAAGATATTTTTAGTAACTTTATGTATTCACTTTCAGATTCCAGTTAGAGGAGTTGGTTTATTATTATTTTTTTCTTTATCAAAAGGTTATCGGTTTATAGGATCAGTGCTGATGCATTTCTCCCCTCCCCTTTGTTACAGAATTACAGAGCTGATGGGATACCAGCCTGAAGATCTCCTGGGCCGTTCAGTGTATGAGTATTACCATGCCCTGGATTCTGACCATCTTACTAAAACGCACCATGACTGTAAGCATTACAGCAATAATGATTCACACCATTCAGGAATACTGTATTACCCACTGAACATTGGGTGTCTGTAAAATGCATTTTTAGGTCAGTATTGCAATTTAGGCCAAAGAACACTTTGCTATATTTTACATTTCCCCAAGTAGGTTATAGAGACACAATGTGTACTAATTTCGACTTCACCAAAGGTTAGACTAGATGATGATAAACACAAGAATAATATTTTAATGAATATACTGAAAAAAGTTGTGGGGCTCAGCATTGTTTAGATTTGCTGGTGTATATGCTGCACAGAAGGGAATCCACTGGGAGACCAAAACTGCAGCAATTTACCTATGATGTAAACTGTCACTAAACTGCATTGTTTTTGTGGTGTATTCTTGACAACATTTTTTTTTTTTTACACATTAGCTGATGTGCCTACTATTTGTTGAAAATAATTCAGAGAACATTAACAGATTAATGTGGAGATCAATCATTGGCTGGTTGCACAGGGTTCAACTCAGAATGGAAATTCACAATGAAAGATGATGTTTACCTTTTTATTCATTACTGTTGGTGCTGAATATCTTTAAACTTCAACTATGACCAGCAATCGGTGTTGGGATAGTTAAGCAACTTAATCGTCCAACGCCTTTGACAGTACTGTTCTACTTACTTTAGTGATTGTATTTTTTATTCAATGTTATATTCAAGGTACAGTTCATGATGTATGCTCAGATTGTTTAATATTTATTTATGTTTTTTAAACCAGTGTTTGCAAAAGGACAAGCCATCACAGGGCAATACCGGATGCTGGCCAAGAAAGGGGGGTTTGTTTGGGTTGAAACTCAAGCTACTGTCATCTACAACACCAAGAATTCTCAGCCACAGTGCATTGTGTGTGTGAACTATGTCCTGAGGTAGGTAGATATTATTATTATTATTAATTATTATTATTATTATACATATTTAAATGTAAAACAGCTTGTTGCATTTTTTTCATAACATGCTTAAAATAACAAAATTGTGTGTCTGTGCTTTAGTAGATTCAGAAGATTACTTTAACCTCATCTAATTACTTTGCTTTCAGTGGTGTAGTTGGAGAAGACCTTGTATTTTCCCTGGGTCAGACTGAGAATGTATTAAAACCAGTCGAGTCTCCAGATGCAGACATTACAAAGCTCTTAATGCAGGTTGATCCAGAGGAGAATACAAACAGCCTGTTTGAGAAACTGAAAGAAGAACCAGAGGCCTTGACACTGCTTGCCCCAGCTGCAGGAGACACCATCATTTCTTTGGATTTCAGCAAATCAGGTGGGTAGATTTTACCATTGAGCCTAGATATGTAGTTTCCCTGCATTTAGAAAAATGTATGTACAATATAAAATTTAAATTCGTTACTATTTGTTTGCTTTTGTAACCGATGTGCTGTTTGGCCACACAGATATTTCAGAGATAAAGAAGCTTGAGGAGGTTCCATTGTACAATGATGTCATGCTGCCTTCATCCAGTGAGAAGATGCTGATGTCCCCTCTCCCACCCACAGAAGTGGTGAAGCCATTGCTTAGCAGTCATGACCCAGTTTTGAATGTGGAAGTAGTCACAAAGCTGGAGTCCAGCGCAGAGCCACTGGGAATTTCATTTACCATTCCTCAAACACCAGGCTTACCTTTACCAAGTGCAACCCAGAGTTTGCCAGAGGTGTGTGTCATTTATGAACTGACCAGATAAATACTGATTGCCAATGTAACTGTTCATTAACCCCTTGACTGCCACCTATTACATTTTTCCCCTTTAAGATTAAGTTAATTAGTTTATTTTACACAGTCATTTATTTTTGGATTAACACCTAACATGACTATGATTGTCAAACAAGGAAGTTAATCACTGCCATTATCCCATGTCCTTTCATGCCGATTGTTCAATCAGCAGTCTCTGTAGAAAGAATACATTTTTAAAGGAGAGTACAAAAGCCTATCTTTTTGCATTACTCGATTAGTACATTTAGTGGCAGTCAAGTGGTTGAGTATAAAAAAATAATAATAATAATACACGTGTACATTTAGAGTTAGGTTAGTAGGCATATATGGACTTTGTATAGCAAGATACAGACTATACGTACAGTACTGTGAAAGTTTTAGGCAGGTGTGAAAAAATGCTGTAAAGTAAGAATGCTTTCAAAAATAGACATGTTAATAGATTATATTTATCAATTAACAAAATGCAAAGTGAGTGAACAGAAGAAAAATCTACATCAAATCAATATTTGGTGTGACCACCCTTTGCTTTCAAAACAGCATCAATTCTTCTAGGTACACTTGCACACAGTTTTTGAAGGAACTCAGCAGGTAGGTTGGCCCAGACATCTTGGAGAACTAACCACAGTTCTTCTGTGGATGTGGAGATCAGGGCTCTGTCAGGGCCATACCATCACTTCCAGGACTCCTTGTTCTTCTTTACGCTGAAGATAGTTCTTAATGACTTTCGCTGTATGTTTGGGGTTGTTGTCATGCTGCAGAATAAATTTGGGGCCAATCAGATGCCTCCCTGATGGTATTGCATGATGGATAAGTATCTGCCTGTACTTCTCAGCATTGAGTAGACCATTAATTCTGACCAAATCCCCAACTCTATTTGCAGAAATGCAGCCCCAAACTTGCAAGGAACCTCCACCATGCTTCACTGTTACCTGCAGACACTCATTCGTGTACCGCTCTCCAGCCCTTCGGCGAACAAACTGCCTTCTGCTACAGCCAAATATTTCAAATTTTGACTCATCAGTCCAGAGCCCCTGCTGCCATTTTTCTGCACCCCAGTTCCTGTGTTTTCGTGCATAGTTGAGTCGCTTGGCCTTGTTTCCACGTCGGAGGTATGGCTTTTTGGCCGCAAGTCTTCCATGAAGGCCACTTCTGACCAGACTTCTCCAGACAGTAGATCGGTGTACCAGGGTCCCACTGTTTTCTGCCAGTTCTGAGCTGATGGCACTGCTGGACATCTTCCGATTGCGAAGGGAAGTAAGCATGATGTGTCTTTCATCTGCTGCAGTAAGTTTCCTTGGCCGACCACTGCGTCTGCGGTCCTCAACGTTGCCCGTTTCTTTGTGCTTCTTCAAAAGAGCTTGGACAGCACATCTGGAAACCCCTGTCTGCCTTGAAATTTCTGCCAGGGAGAGACCTTGCTGATGCAGTCTAACTACCTTGTGTCTTGTTGCTGTGCTCAGTCTTGCCATGGTGTATGACTTTTGACAGTAAACTGTCTTCAGCAACCTCACCTTGTTAGCTGAGTTTGGCTGTTCCTCACCCAGTTTTATTCCTCCTACACAGCTGTTTCTGTTTCAGTTAATGATTGTGTTTCAACCTACATATTGAACTGATGATCATTAGCACCTGTTTGGTATAATTGTTTAATCATACACCTGACTATATGCCTACAAAATCCCTGACTTTGTGCAAGTGTACCTAGAAGAATTGATGCTGTTTTGAAGGCAAAGGGTGGTCACACCAAATATGGATTTGATTTAGGTTTTTCTTCTGTTCACTCACTTTGCATTTAGTTAATTGATAAATATAATCTATTAACATGTCTATTTTTGAAAGCATTCTTACTTTACAGCATTTTTTCACACCTGCCTAAAACTTTTGCACAGTACTGTATGTACCTAAATAAATGTTTTATTTATTTTTTTTACAGCCAAGCAGTCCCAGTGATTACTGCTTTAAAGTTGAAACTGATTTTTCCGGTGAGTTTAAGATGGATCTGGTTGAGAAACTCTTTGCCATTGATACTGAAGCTAGGACCCCCTTTACTACACAGGTAGGTGTTTTTTTTGTTTGTTTTTTTAAAAACATTTTATATTAAGTTTATTAACAAATAACTTTCTACAGCCAGTACTAGATTATTTTAGATTGTCCTTAATATTGTTTCTTAGTTACCCTTCTGGACAGAAATGTTGCTTCATATTAATTCTGTGTTTTGTTACAAAGCCATAGTTAGAAACCTCATTCACCAATTGGGAACTCCTATTAGCTTTAACAGCTTTAAAAAAAAGACACATTTTTGAATTGTAAAAGCATTTCCCTGACTAGAGAGCATTACCTTGGTAATGACATTGCATGTTGTCACCTTCTAATTTTAAATTATCTTTCTCTCTAGGTTGCAGATGACTTTGATTTGGAAATGTTGGCACCTTATATCCCAATGGATGATGACTTCCAGTTACGCACACTGGACCAACTGTCTTCTATAGAGCCCATCTCTGCAAGCCCTCCTGACATCTTTCATAAAGCTCAGACATTAGTCACATTTGCACCAACAGCAGCAAAGTATGACGTCCTGCCCATGATGAGTATAGTCTCACCTCTGCATATGACAGAAGAAGTAAAGAGTGCTCCAAATTCGCCTTTCAGTGGAAAAAATAGCCGAACATCCTCTCCGATCAGAAAAAGCACACAACCTCTAGTAAAGTTGGAGGAACAGTCTAACCAATCCCATCCAGGAACTCCTTTGAGAAGTAAAAGGTATTTACAAACCTTATCAACCTTATATTATTTTCTTTTAAAACTGTAAACAATGACGTTTTGTAAAATGTTGATTGTGGAATTAGTATAGTGAAAATCTATTAAACTACTGTTTTCTTGTCCTGTAGGCCTACTGCTTTCGATGAAGAGTTATCCCCAAAGATGCTAGCTCAGCGGAAGAGAAAACTAGAAAGTGGGCTCTCACTTTCCAAGGCAGTTGGCATTGTAAGTTTTCTGACTCTTACTGCTCAATGCTAACAGTAATGGTTTGGGTAATTCACATTCCACCACTTGGCAATACCACTGTAAATAAAACCTGTTTTATTACACACCTGTTTACAATGAAACAGATGATACTGTGCTATTTTGACAGTAATTTAGAATAATCATTTTGTCTTAAACATTGTCTGAAAGTGTCAGTTTAAAAGCTTACAGCAGACTAGTGACTCCATAAACGTAACAATCGAAGACAATAGCTGCATTTTCTTAAGTTTCTGTCTCTTTTATTGCTAGGGTACTCAGCTACATCAACATGAGGGGACATTGAAAAGATCCAAGGCATCTGAGGATAGTGGTAAAGAGGTGCTGACGCACAAGACCATTCTCCTACTGCCAACAGGTTTGTTTTTTGTATAAGTTTTGTTATAATAAATGTTATAAATTGTTCCTCTGATTCCAAAGTGCATAGTGTTGCCTTCAAAGTATTCCTCCTTTGTTGTATTTTATTTCCAATTTACTATGAATCTAAAATGTCTAAAGAAATGATATAAATTGAGAGCAAAATGTAACTATTTCTAATTTCAGCATATGGACTATCTAGGGTAAAATAATTTTAGTTCATTACTAAAACTCTAAACTGACTAAGTGGAACCTTTTTAAAATAGTGATTTTTTAAAAAATGTATTTTATTTTATTTATTTTTGCAGACTTGGCAAGCAGACTGCTAGCCTGTTCATTTGAAAACAGCGGATTACCACAGCTCACCCGTTACGATTGTGAAGTAAATGCTCCGGTTCAAGGCAAACAGACCTTGCTTCAGGGTGAAGACCTAATCCGGGCTCTGGATCAAGTCAGCTGAAGCACACTCTCCTGTGCGACACTCAGTCTGGGACACTGGTGAATCCGCATCCAAATCAGTCTATTTATATTTTCTATATCTGAAGCCAGGCTACAGTGCTGCACCCACTTAGTATAGCAGCTGTAGTATAATCCAAAACCTTTGGTTTAACGTGGAAAGTCACGCTGTGTAGTGCTGGCAGCTTTATTGCAGTCTTATCATGTTTCTGGTGTTTTATCACCAAGGTTTTTTTTGTAATCCAACTTCAGTGTTGCTAGCTGCCTGATATGTCGTACTTTTACCCTGTCTGTTAAGTAAGAGTGCTTTGCCAGCAGTGCATTGTAGCGACACTCGCACAATATATATTTTCTTAAACTATACCAGCAGTTCATGCAATATATTAAACATTTTTAAACTACTTTTAATGAAAGATTCAGCAATTTATTTTTTCTTCAGTTATTTTCTATATAGTAGTAAAACCATATTTAGTCTGGAATGCACAAGTCACATGCTGTTTATTTGTACTTAAAGATTTGAATTCATTGTTACAAACGCTCTGCCTGATTTGGTAGTCTGTGGGTGGGTTTCATCTTGGGATGTTAACATTTTGGATTCTAATAGAATATATGTATATTTTCAGTAGTCACTTTTTACCAGCTAAAGTCTTTACTGTAGTTGTAAAAGTTCATGCTTAATTATTGTGTAGGTAAAGAGTATACATGTTACACTTGTCTGCTGTGGTGTAGATGATGAATCAAACAAGAAGTGTTGCAGGTTTTGCATTGTTATCAAATGCATAATATGTTAATATACTCAATTATTGTTTTATATGTGGTTATTAACATCAGTTTATGATATCAAGTAAGGAATAACTTTTTCAGTTTCTTTTTAAAACCTTTTAGCCCTAGCTACACCTTTTCTTGTGTGATCGTAACACACATGTATCTCATTTTGTTAAATCATCCCTTTGCTGTCTGTGGTTGGTTCTAACACTAAATGTATTACATCAATAAACATTATATGTGGACCAGGCTACATGTTTTAAATCTGTCTTAAGTACCACTTGAACATCAACAGTAAACTTCAAAGCTACTTATAAAATACTGGATGGAAAAATCATACTCCTATCTCAGGCTTTCAATCAACATAACTGCAGCGTTAAACAGCTTTAATTTAATCCACAACTCATGTAAAAAATGCAATTAAACTAAAAGTTGCTGAATGTAAATAACCAAGACCGTCTTCGCTAGTCAGTGAGTCACTTATGGTAAGGAATGTTCTAACCCGGTTTTATTAACATTTCATGTGAAGTTCATACCCTGTAGCATAGCTAAAATTGTATGTTATTGAGGGTATATATATATATATATATATATATATATATATATATATATATATATATATATATATATAATCATAGAAGACATCACAGTCTGTGTGATCAATCAGTGCTTTATCTTCAAACTGGGAACTTTGGAAGCTCTGGGAATGAACATTCTATTCTAATAATCATGAACCTCCACAAAATTTTTGTATAATTACAATTCTTGAATAACAACAAGTTTACTGCACTGTGTTTACTTTTCTTTTTAAACAGCTGAAGGGCTTTTGCCCGAGAAGTCCTGAAAATAAGATGTTTTACATTTTTTGTGTACATTTTTTTTAAAACCTTTTCTTTCATTACATATATATATTGCAGCTTATATAAATGCGTGGTTACATGAGATGTTTTTTAATGTTGTTTTCTTGTTTATAATTTTTCTTGTTTATACAATACTTTGTAATATGAAATTGTCACTCCAGAGATTAAACAATTAAGAATTCCTATAAACAACAGGAATATTCACCCATTTTGCCTTACTGTACTTCCAAACCAACAAAGCCATATAGTGTTGATGCATTATTTTTAAACCTAAAACAAAATGTTGTATCATTTTATAGTGGACAAAAACAAAAACAATTCCACGTGAATATCAACTACTCATTCTGAAGCTTCCATTATTTCTAGAAAAGGGTCTGCACACAGTACAGTTTGTCTCCTGTCCAGGAAAAAAAAAAACAACAAAACTTTCCTTAACCAGTTAGCACAGCAGGGAGAAAACAATGCAATATGCATTCAGAATAGTAATGCACAACTTAGTGTCGATTGCTATACAGTACTTTCAGCTAATTGAACTTTAATGTACAGATCTCATGGTATCGACCTCTTCACATATTACTTGACAACTAAACAAGCCTCTGTATGGAATAGGATGTGCCCAGTTTTGCATTCTGTTAACATTAAAAACCCACATTTGCACAAGGACTACATCCTTATTGTTTCATGTTTTTTCACTTTCACAAATAAAGCTAATTTAAGCACATATGCGTGCTATTTTTAGTCTACATTATCTACACAGATATATATGAACATTTACACAGTAAAAACGTTAAAATAACCTTTGGCTAAAATATTTACCACCTATGCACATGTTTAATACCATACCGCTATAGACACCCCACATTTCAAAGATTAAATCTTAAAACGCATTATGTGAAAATATATAGCATCATATAGGACTCTTACCGTGCATCGTAAAGTTTGTAGTTCTCTCCTTATAGCTTGATCAGGATTAGACACAACACTACTCTAAATAACGCTTGTACCAGGCTGCGTTCCAAACCGCACGTCACATTTCTTAGCCACACCCCGCGTACGTGCTCTTAATTGCATCTACACTCCAGTGCTAATCTGACAACAGCAGAACAGTCATCAATCATCAGTTATTAAGTTATTCCTGCTGCAGATCATTTATTGTGTGTGTGTGTGTGTGTGTGTGTTTTATTGTGATGCAATGAAATACGATTTCTCAATTGGGTACTTCAGAAGAATGTTCAACTTTCAGAACAAAGTAAGACGCAACGCTTTCAAAATCGTAAAATGTTACCAGTCAAAATGGCTCTGTAAACAAACAAGAATTGGTTCAGCTTGATTTGTGTGTCTTAAAAAGAAAAAAACATCAGATTGAGTTCATTGCTAATACATATTCATGATCATGTACCAAAATCCCGCATTGAAGAGAAAATATTGTAATTCAGAATAAATCAGAATGGTATACCACGTGTCTGTTTATCTCTGTTCCGAAATTTAAATTTTAAATTGTCTGTCTGGCATGTCAAAATAATTACTGTAACTTTTAACAGAAAACTCCCAGTAAAAATGTTATCGATCTCAACATTAAATATACAGATGTAAGATGCCACTGTCCCCTAAGCCGCAGATATATGCAAACAGCACATCCACAAAAAGAGATCCAGAACGCCACCTCTCTATTACCATTTTGGACCAAAGTGCCATCCGTAACACGGAAGTACCCTGTTCTTCTGGCATGGTTGCACAGTTCTAAAATAAGACGCTGTAATCGCTAACCTAGCATACCGGTATTTTAATGTTTTCTTTTTAACATTACCAAGAGTCCTTGTGCACTTTTTGTTTACAGTAATTTATTGAATAGTGACTTTTGCTTCAATAAGTCACTGTTTTACTGGCGGGTTTTGCATTCGAGGATAGGATAAATTTGCATTTAATCTGCATTCCATGGCCTTAACTTAACCAATATCAATGATATTAATTGTTTCAGCTACTGGTATGTTGCCACAATAACTAATTACAAGTAAACCAGAGCAGACATGAACGTGTGCTATACCGACACGCTGAAGGCTGACTGCGAAGATTTGCTGACCAGATTTCAGGTGACTGATTCTGTGCGATATGAAGACTTCTCTGCTCTCTGGCGGGAAATGAAGTTCTCCACTATATTCCAGTAAGCCATTTTACTCGCATGTCTTTTTTTAAATACGTGTGGTTAGTATTGTCCCTTCCCTATTCAAACATATTTGCAATTAATACTGCGACCAAACCAGTAGACCTTGCTGTCAGTTTATAGTTAGTGTATTTGCCATCTCGTACTTCAAATTCAAATTCAAAACTGGTCAGCTTTGCTCTGAACCCATTACAGGTTATCCACATATATTTTCCTCCACTGCACTGTTAAATATTTTTTTTCTGCCTTGTTCTAGTGGTAAAATGGGAGATGTTGAGAAGAGGAATTTCAGCAGAGAAGCACTGTCTACTGCCTGTCATTACTTTTTCCCTCCATACAGTTTTCAGATAAGAGTGGGTGCACTATACCTCCTCTATGGGCTCTATAATACACAGCTTTGTCAGCCCAAGGAAGCGGTATGTCCTATAAATAAAATTACTGCCAACGCACAGGGATAACAGAGATATATGAAATGTTACCTTAGGCAAGATAGTCCAAGGCTAGTGCTAATCGGGGTTAGTGAAGCATTTCCTTTGATGGCTTCATGCATTCTGTTGCTGTGTTGCAGATACACAAGTTGTGTAATGTTAATCCTTTCAGTAGAACATTGAAATATCAATAGACAGTGTATGGATTGAATTAAGAATACAAGTAGTGTAATACTGAGATGTAAGGACTTAGACATTTTCTGCACTTTTCAGATCACACTAGCATTAAAAGACTGGGAAGAAGTTGAGGCATTCCAACAAGATGTCATTAATGCACAACACTTTGATGCAGCTTATATTCTAAGGAAGATGTTTTTGACCAAAGTGTTTCACTTCACAGCCATGCCCCACTTGGTAAGTATTTTTTCTTTCTGTTTCACATTTTGTGTCTGAGTAAATTATTATGTACTGGTATACATTTGAATGCCATGCAATACCCTCTGGTATATGCCTAGTTGGTCAGGGGTTCATCCTACAGCAAGATAATGACCCAAAACATACCTCCAGGCTATGTCAGAACTACCTTAGAAGAAAAGAACAAGACGGTAGGCTTCAAATCATAGAATGGCCAGCACAGTCTCCAGACTTAAACCCCATCGGGCTGGTCTGGGATGAACTGGACAGAAGGGTGAAAGCAAAGCAACCTACAAGTGCAACACATTTGTGGGAACTTCTGCAACAGTGTTGGGAAGAACTTTCCGAACAATATTTGATTTCCATTGTAGAAAGAATGCCACGAGTGTGTTCGGCTGTTATGTCTGCAAAAGGTGGCTACTTTGATGAGTCAAAAATTTAGATTAAATTTTGTTAAACAAAACGATTCCATGATTTCTTTTTTATCTCCAATTGTTTATTTGTTCTATGCTTTAATTTCAGAGTACATTGAGACATTAAACTGCGTAAATTTCAATAAAAAATTGAGGTGTTCTAAAACTTTTGACCGGTAGTGTGTGTGTGTGTATATATATATATATATATAATATATATATATATATATATATATATATATATATATATATAATCATGTTTTTAACCAGACCAGGTTATATAATTTTTTAATCATTTTCAAATATATTTGACACTTTCTTTGTCATTATTCTATAATCCAATAATTTGATTTCTTGTAACATTTTTAAAATGTATTAGTTTATAAAATTAAATATCCCAGGCCCCAAAAAATAATGCTCTCATCACTTCCAATAAATATTTTTTATGCCCTTTTTTAAAGCTTTTCTATAGGATAAAACAGAAAATGCCCCGCCAGGAGATCTGTGAAGAGTTTAGAGACAGAACTGCTAAAGTGAATACCCTTATTACCACAGATGCATTGGAGGTAATTGTTTTGTTTTTTCAACAGTGATGCGGTTTTTATATCAAGAGTGTTATTACTGAAAGAATATTTAGCCTATAGGTTCCTATAGCCTTTAGGTTTTTGGTTGAGATGTATCATTTTTATTTATTTTTTGCTTTCTGTCTCCTGTTAGGAAATAACGAATGTACATGAACACTATCAAAAAATGAAATGTGCCATCTCGTCAGATAAGACCCAACCTGACAAAGCCCTGAGCCTCATTAAACAAGATCTTGTGTCGGACCTCAGAAACTTTGCCTTGGACTTTCATGAGTGGCAGGAAAACCGTAAGGTAGGAATTTGTGTGCAATAGCCAGAATGTAACAGTGTAACAAGTACACACAGCATGACGTTCAAAAGATTAAATAGAGACGAACAGTGTTGGGGAGTTAGTAATCTGGGTGGCATTCCCACTGCAGGTTAAGGACAGAGGTGGATGAAAATACTGAACTGATGAAGGCAAAAGTGTTAATATTGAATTCTGGGTTCTGGGTGGTTAAATTCAATAGGCTTCCATTCATTTTACTTCTTTTCTTTCTACCTTGTTGGTGGAAGATGGCCATCTCAGCTTCTAAGCTGTTTTGTTGTTGGATGGAATGTCACACAGAGGTAGAATTTCATTAATTCCTCATCCGTGCTGTGGAACAGCATCCCTGCTTCTGGACACATTTGCATTACTGTGCTCTGCCATTTAGAACCAATTGAAGTCAATTGCTAGAAATGCAATGAGAGGTTTGATATTAAGCTGGGATGAGTAATACCATATCCACACTCTTTAAATAATATGCAGTCCTCCCATTTTGAATGAAGTGATAATCATGTTGTTTCAGTGTGTCATGATCATGTAAAGCACATGGGCAGCAGTGTGGAGTAGTAGTTAGGGCTCTGGACTCTTGACTGGAGGGTCGTTGGTTCAATCCCAGATGGGGGACACTGCTGCTGTACCCTTGAGCAAGGTACTTTACCTAGATTGCTCCAGTAAAAACCCAGCTGTATAAATGGGTAATTGTACGTAAAACTAATGTGATAACTTGTAACAATTGTAAGTCGCCCTGGATAAGGGTGTCTGCTAAAAAATAAATAATTCTAAACATTCTGAAAAGTCTATGAATGAATTGAACAATTTAAAGCAAGCCTTTTCTCAGTGTTCATACCTAATATAGCCCCCCCCCCCAAGCTTTCTATCTCTTTCCATTCAAAACACTTGCTGTACCATCCTCATTTGGTCACTGGATGATGTGTTTTAAAAAATAAAATAAACAGAAACTGCTGTTTTGGTGACTGGGTGGCACAGTGTGGCAAGTAAATAACTAATATATTCAAAGGTTTGAATGTATTTAATGATCAAGGTTCCTGATATTGTATGGATTTTTTCATAATGCCCAAGCACATTTTCCCTGTCATTTACAACACATACAGTTTACTGCAATCCAGAACAAACACTCAACAATAAAACCGCTGGTTTAAAAAAAAAAAGAAAAACCAACAAAAAACACACACAAGTCAGCAAGTTGTTCTGCACATTACAGCAGTTAAACATCTATGGACAACAAATGACTGTAGTCACTGTTTGTCTCCCAGAGGAAGTTAAAACATGCCTTGAAGAAAGAAGCACATGGAATGGAGGAGGAGAAGAAGGAGGAGGAGGATGGTGGTGGTGAAGGAAGCTCTCAGGTGAATGAGGTAAGTTTGGAATGACCACATGATCACAGACCTATATAGGCAAATGCGCTAAGACCCTGGTTTGTAAACAGACGAATTAGGGTCCTTTGAGTGACAAGAATACTGAAACAACATTTTATATAGGATTTTTCATAAATGTTTGTGGCATGGTTTGATCTGAACAGCTGTAGTCCACATTTAATTATTCCCAGCTTCAATCTTGTCCTAAAACCACAATTTAGCTGTGGAAAGCATGAGGAAACGTAGCCCAATCACATTTCATTTCACACTGAGTAAACAGGAAAGGAACTGCCTGGTTCCAAGTATTACACACTAATTGTGTTGCATTTATCAGCTGATGAAGTGCAAACCGAGTTCTTTAGAACTGGCCTGATAGATAAAAAAAAATGTGAACACGTTGATTCAGTTAAATTAGGAAGAGGATTATCTCGTGTACATCAAAGGAATTTGTGTGCTTATCTGTCACCACAAGAAAAATTGCTGTAGTGCCAATTTCACATGCTGTTACTTTATACTCCCTATGGTATCCTGTCTGGATCTGTTTGGAATGTGTTACCTGTTTATTTATATAAAAATGCATTTGGAGAATTTGGTATTGAAACTGCCAGTACTAAATCTCTGAAATACGATAATGGGTGTTACTACTCAATTTGCCTAAAAAAGGAGTGATTGCCAAGATTTTAAAATATTTTACCGATTTTGCAGCAATATTACTGATCTCACTTTTATTGTGTTGAAAATCTTGTAGTTTTAATGTTGTGTGATCTATTAAGTGAAGGAACTACAGAGAAATATGTGTCAACATTGTGTTCTTTCTTTTTGCTTTTGCAGTCGTCTGTACGTGCGCAGATGCTGGAGAAAATAAAATCCAAATCCTACGGCCATGTTACCGAGGTTTGCTCTCCTTCATTCTTGTGTTTTGTTCATATGTTGTATTAGGGCAGGTTAAAGCTTTTGACTCTCACTTTTTCGCATTCTCTTTCTTTTTCTGATTGCTGTATATTCCAGACCCTCACATTGGGATTGAGCATTTTTCACATTATGTATTTTTTTCTACATATCAGATGCATTCATGGATCAAACATCGTTTTGAAGGGTCTATTTCATATCAGTTCTTGTTTGCTGTTTCTTAGTACAGCACTGTTGCATGTTTACCAGTGATAGGCCAAGTATGCTCTTACATTTCAAAAAGGCTAATGCTTGGAGCCATATGCTGGAACACATACACAGTTAAATTTCCTAATTTAGTCATGTAATTTCATTAAAATTCAGCCCCTAGGTTAATTCAGATTCTTATCCATGTGTTTTTATTTAGTGGACTATATGGTTAATTTTATCTTTAATGCATTCAAAAATGATTGATGGTAATTGAAAATGTAATATTCATGAATATAACTGATTTTTAAATTGACTTAACTGACTATATTCTTCAGTTGCTTGAATATAGAATTGATTTTCTCTCTACACCATAGACTTGTCCATCTTGGTGATGGTGGTGTAAGTTTGGATTACAACATGGCTTAAGTAATATAACTATAATTAGAAACTGGAGTACGTTTTCACAATAAATAACCCCCTGTATAACGTTGTAGTCAAGAGCCTTGGGCAAGAGGCCATGCAATTTGTGTTCCACCTTATAACGAGTATACAGGTGCTACTGTAATGGCATTATGGGTCAAATGGAAGCCTACTGCCTTACAGCTGGTTCCGCAGTATAAAGGGCTGTCTTATAACAAGGGAGCCTGTATTGATAGATAAAGTTCACTTGTTTTTCGGACTGAAGAACGTGTACTGTACAGTTTGGCTTGGCTTAGCTTTGAGCTCTGGTTTGCCTGTTTTCTTCAGGCCCCGAAATCAAGAAGACATCGCCAGGTAGAACTGGAGTCCTCAGGATCGGGATCTGATCAGGGCAAAGTGGAGAAAGGTGGTGGCAAAAGAAGACGACTGGCAGAAAAGGGAAAGAAGGCTTTGAAGAAATGTAATGAAACATTTTATAAAATATCTTCAAAGGACGGTTGATTGAGTGATCGTGTAAAAGGGCCTGGCAATGAACATGCCTTCAATGTACTTCTAAATGTACCAGTTTTTTTTAAAAACATGTAAGGTAATTTACATATATATCTTTTGATTCAGGTTTAAATAGTTTTTCCTGTCTTAGTAGTAAACAGAGACAGAAATGAACTAAAGAGACATTGCGTAAGATTCATTTTCTTGAACACAAGGCCCATTAACTTATTAAAGAAACATAGTTAATTGGAAACATAGATCATAGGCTGAATATTATTATTATTATTATTATTATTATTATTAGTAGTAGTAGTATTATTATATCACTGTTTAATCTCTGCAGATAAGACGAGACAGGTACTTATTTCTTAATCAAAATAATAATGCTATGTGTGTGCATGTATAAGTCAAATGATTTGTTAATAAACCAGTGGTTACATTATGGCTTCTAATGCTCGTTCAGAGATAGCTACAAAGTAAAATGTTCTTTTGCTGGTGTCTTGCAGATGAGGTGAAGCATGAGGTTGCCATGGACACAGACCCTCAGAGGCTTAGTATGCCCATGATTGCAGAAGAAGATGACAGTGATACCAAAGAAGGTAAAACAGTAGTAAAAAAAAGATTATATATATATATATATATATATATATATAATCTGAAGTCCCCTCTAACTAAAAGTCTGATCTTACTTCCAAGTGCAGCTTGAGCCATTCTAGGTTTCACTGCGAGTTGAATGAGGCAAGCTGAGAGAAATAGGTCAGCCTAATTGGCCTGTTTGACCTCATGTTGGATTAAATGGCTCTGCAGGGGGAGTACTGTTCCCATTCCTGATTTTCATTTTTTCATTCATGTTTTTGTCACAACACACATAAGAGGTAATATATGAACTAGCTACGTGTAACTAGGAAGCAGTAAGCCTTAATAATGTGTTTTTGTTCTCTCTAGTTATACCACCTCCAAAAAGGAGAAGAAAACGCTGATGACAAACAAGAGACAAAAAAGAACGCCCTGATGCTCTTCAAGGATTCAAGCAGCACTTGACCTGTTGAAAATGTTGTACCTAATTGTAAATTCTGTAGATAGTAAAGAGTTTGTTTTGGAAAGGAACATCTGTTATAATTGTCTGTGTGTTTGTGCAAAAACATTTTTCAGCATCACATACAGAGCTGCACCATAACCTCTCGGTAACAAATACTACTTTGGTTTTCATGCCTTAAATCTAAACCTCATATTTGAAGCTAACATTAGTAAGTTAACATATATCTAAAGAATGAGCATAATAGCATATCATAACACATGTCTATGCAACGTCTCTTAAAACACCCCTGCTGTTGTCTCACGCAGTCTTGGTATTTAATTGCAAACCTTTGGGATTGTTTACCGTTAACATGACATACAGTGTTTGTTTTATCAGGCACTGTATTCATCCATCAGGAGAAAGCTGGTTCAGTCCTATTGAATGGTGATTTTCATAAGGACGCTTTCATTGATTATGGACAGGAGCAAGCCATCATTCCTGCGAGGAATCAAAGTGAAGCTACGCTGAAATGCTCCCAGATTGCTGCTTAAGGGTACATAGCATTAAATGCATCTGTTCTGGTACATTAGTTGTAAAGAGAACCCAGCTGTCAGAAGACACTTTGACATGCAGGTTCTTTAATGCTATTCAGAAAAGGTAGTTCTGAAATTCCAACATCTTGCCATCGGTTATTGTGCTTACAATTCCATAACCTGGAATCTATATTCTGATTTCATTCTTCTCTGAGATAGACGGCTATCCTTTTAATGTATAAATGGTGATGCGGGGTTGTCAGTATTGGTTAAGAATGCATTAAGTGTGTAATAATTAGCTTTTTACTTTTGTGAGTATTAATAAGTGGAAAAGCATAATGGGCATCAAAGCCTGACGCTTTGGATTTTACAGGATTAATCATCCCTTTCAAACTCTATGCATTATGGAGTTAAGATAAAACAGCTAGACATACATGTATACCAGAGTCCTGTCATTACAGAAGAATTCAGGAGAGGAAAGCATTGTTTAGCTTGATACCAATGGGGAGAATTGACATGGCATGAAGTAACAACAGGAAGTATCTATATTTTACTGGCTCATTATTATTCATTATTTGTCGAATTCATTTACAAATTAGCTGGAGTCGAAGGCTGCCTCTACCTTTACTGCAACCTGTATACTCACCTGCAGACTTCCAAATCCGCTCTTGGAAAAAGGACTATAATAATGAAACGATGTCCCAAGATAAATGATGCTCCTGCCTACTGTGTTGGCTCTTCTGTGGTTTGCAGGCTGCGGCAGGCATTCTGTTACCAGAATCGCAGTGGCTGTCAACTATACACTTTAGAAAATACTTAATGATGCAGTGTGTTGAGATTGGCACACGTGTTGAATAATAAACCATTAATGTGTTGGTGTTAAAATTATAACGTTTCAATGTCATTTGCTGGCGTGTTAATGATTTAAGGCATGCTAATTACAGTATATGTATTTTAATATGTATGTGTTATATGTATTTTAAATACGTGTCTATGTGGGTGATATGCAGTTGTTGCAATTGCATCCGGTGTACTGTATTAAGTGCAGTACGAGGCAAAATGACATACACTTGTTTTTGTTTTGTTTTGGGGGAGGCTGTTGCTGCACCTGAGGCAGCGTAGATTGTATCCAACTGTAAACGTCACTGCTGTTTAATGCCTGGAAAGGAAAGGGAAGGGTAAGAGGCACTGAATCGCGGTGTTGTAGATCAGAGGAACAGGGAGGAGGGGGAAGATGTGAGCTCTGCGGGATCAATAACAGCAAGTAGCTGCTATCACGGGCAATAATAATGCGTGAGGGCTGAGAATGCACTGTTGAAAAAAACAAAGCAAACATCTGGATACAGTGCACATCTGTGGATTTGCTGCTTCCAAAACTGCTCAATCTGAAACCATGGCTGCAGACAGTAAGTATTCTAATACATCAGATATGTTTATTAAATAATAGTTTATTTTTATTTTAATTTTTTTTTTGCAATTTGAACAGTACTGCTTAAGATGTGGTGTAGGTGGATATATCTATCAATTTGTGTTTGATGCAGTGCTATGCATTGCACCAGAGGCTGCATATTTCCTCGTCCGGATTATTTATTTTTTTTAAAATACTTATATTAATTATTGGATTGAAGAGGGTGAATGGGTTTGCAAATTAAAAAGAAAAGAACAAAATAATTGCACCGCTATCTTTGGTAGTACAGTACATTTTAATTACTCTTACGTCGTGTTCAGATTACAGTGGGTGAGTTAACTAAGAAATAACATTTCCGGTAAGGACTTGTTATTTTAAACGGGTACCGAACCATATTTTATTAAAACAACGGCCGTGTGTCAAAGAATCAGTGAAGAAATGTGCGCTTTAATTTACCCGGCATGTGATAACGCAGCGGTTTTTTTGTTTGTTTGTTCTTTTTAGTACTGTACTGTTGAAGACTTCATAAAGGTATCTGCAAATTCAGCAGAAAAAGTAAAAGCGCAGGGTGCAGTACGCAGAATAGCTTCTATATGTTATTGTCCAATATGTTTTTGATTATATTATATACAGAGACAATACTGCTCTTAATAATGACTTCGCTGACAGCAGTTTATATATTTATTTCTGTTTATTTTTACATTTGGAAGATCTCTCCTAATGCCATGGTGCCAAACTTTGGTGGTGTGCATCCTCAAACAAATATTTTGGAAGAAATGACAAAGCCTTTAGATTTATTTTTATTTATGGGTTAATCAATCCTGAACGACATGTAGCTTTTGTCGTAATGGATGCCTGTACAGGACTGTTCAAAGGACAGCCATGGATCAAAGACAAAACAGGTCGAATTGCTTTGTGGTTCACAATATGTGACTAGTTAATTAATTCTGTGTTCTGGACGCCCCTGTAATTTATACATGTTTACAGGTCTGTCTAATCATTTTATCAGTATTGTTAAATGCAATCAGGAATTTTGAGAATTTAAAAAAAAAATGTGATTACCAGACGATTATTAAGAAAAGTCCTCAGGTGCTGTGGGTGTTCTAAATATACTGAAACATCAAAACACAGTTGCCACCTGGTTATCTAAAACCTGATTAACCAAAACTCTGGATTAGCCAAACAAATGACACATCTCTTTGTACAGTACAGGCGATACTGTATTCACTGCCAGCACAATCAACCCAGAACTCCCCACTGTGAGAACCCATGTGTATCTCAGAGCAGTTTGGATAAGGGAGTGTCTGCTGTATATTCATCATGGTCAACAATGCTGGTGATGAGATGGGTTGTACAAATTTTAAAGTTTAAAAAAAAACCTGGGTTAGCAGTAAGTTGGCTGTGGAGTCTTTTTCAGTATTGCAAGTGGTGCCAAAAGCAAACTGTATATCATATTCAATCTATAATTGGCTGTAATGTACTTGTATTTCATATTCCTCCTTGGTTTGTCTACTACAGTATAGATGGTATGCTCTGAGGAAGACGTGATTTGAAACTAGACATCAGCTTTGCTGTCCGAGGAAAGCATCCTGTCTCTGAATAATATGTATTATACAAAATAAAATGTATTTAGAAAGCTGCCTTTTGAGTGCTCTCACTTCCTTGCCTTCGCGAAGGAGTCTGAACAGTGAAGTCTTTGTGGGTAAGCAACCTGTTCTGATGTATTGTCCTCAGTGATTGAACACCTGCAATAATGCTATAGCGTCCCTGCTGATGTGCAGAAGCACTCTTTCTATATATATATATATATATATATAATTTACTCATTTTAAGTTGTGGTTTAAGCAGTTAGAGAATGTGAAGAGCACCTGCAGCCAACTCCTTTATTTTAACTGGAGTATTTGCCTGTAGACGACCTACACATACATAACATTCTTCTTTGCTTTGAGGCTCTGTTGACCCTTTTGACACTTTGAGCCATTAGAACCCTGCTATGCATATTATAACCTGGAGTCATTGCAACAGCCTGCTGATGTTTTGTATAGTGTATCACATCCTTGTGTAGGAATACACAACACCAACTCATTTTTGCAGACTTAACAGTACAGAGGTACTGTATAGTGCTTTCTTAGGAAACGTGAAGCTGCTAAATTATTTACAAAACTACACGGATGATGCAGCAATGATTGAGCTGCATTATAAAGAGTGTGGGACATGATCTCTGGTGATAATCTAAACGTACCTGTATATTCTTCAGTGTTACCCTTTATATGACACTATAGTATTTTTCCATTGTATTTAGTCTTTACTTGCTGTTGTCTTGTGTGGCTGTTTTATTTCAAAGACAGCACTAATTATTAATGGTCTTATCTCAGCTGTGCTTATGGGCTGGCAGAGGAAGGGGTTGAACAAACAGGAATTCCTATCGTGCCTGATACAGAGTTGCAGCTTTGCAAATGAATCCAATATACAGTAGCAGTGCTTTCTCGTTGCATTAGTCATCTGGATCCATAAGAGGGACCCAACCCGGTTTCTTTTTAATACATTTAGTGTCACTGTTGTTAACAAATTCTTAACAAAGCTTAACAGAGAGTGTCTCTAGTGGAAGAGGTATGTTGTTTTCAAGTGATCAGCATTTACTGCACAGGCATGCTTGTCTTAGATATTTGTTATGTTATTTTGTGAGATTTGTATTTGTGAGTATTTATTCAGGGGATGATGTCATTTTGTCATTTAAACATTCGTTTTGTAGGTAAGCTTCATTTGGATTGAATCATCAGTGTAAATAAGCAGAAGTGATTTGCTGACATTAGCAGAGGAATTCTGGGAACCAGTCAGATCTAACCCCCAAATTACTTTAAATCCATATGCTTTAACAGTTATGAAAAATCTCTAAATTTGATTGGAACAGACTATATTGTGTGAGTGGCTCTTACTGAATTGGTTTAAACATTTAGAGCTTAAACTGTTGAATTTCCAGCTTCAGGATTGCAGGCATGGCTACTCCATTGTCTGTAATGTGGGTTGGAGGGGAGCCATTATGTTTAGGTGTTTCCTGGAACTGCTGGTAACAACAGTCTTAATAATACAGAAATACATATGTTACTAAATGGAAACACAATTAGGAATCAAGGTGTTGCCTACAGGGATCAATTGCCTTCATAAATTTCCTATCACTCTGATACTTTTTGTCTGCTCCCTTAGTGCATATACAGAACAGATTAATGTTATACAGTATAAATAAAGCATTAATTATTATTTGTTTATTTAACAGACACCTTTATCCAAGGCGACTTAGAGACTAGGGTGTGTGAACTATGCATCAGCTGCAGAGTCACCTACAACGACTCACCTGAAAGACAGAGCACAAGGAAGTTAAGTGAGTTGCTCAGGGTGTGAGCCGGGATTTGAACCGGGGACCTCCTGATTATAAGCCCTTTTGTTTCACCACTGGACCACACAGCCTCCTCATCACTCAGGTTCCAATCATTTCTCTGTGCATTTCTGAGATAAGTTTGTATGCTTGTACATGTGTATAGAGTACAGTACTATAATGATGCACCGCGATTAATGACCGATTCTGTCTCGTTTACAGAGTCTTTTTATTGAAACGGGTTTCAGTGCAATTAAAGTTAAGAAAAGTGAAATACTGAAAGTGAAAATAAAAAACACAATCTTATGCTGAGATCCTCCACTGAAGAGCCTGTCTACATTAGGTATCGAGACAGTAGTAATGTTTTTGTGTATTTCATTATTAGCAGTTACCTTTGGAGAAGTCTTCTGGTATTTAATCTTGTCAGGGTTATTTTAATGCTCATAACCCATGTTCATACCAATTAAAATGCAAGGACATGCAAGGCAATGCAATTCAAGTTTAAAGCTGTAAACTGTCAGAGTGTGATACAAGGGTAAGGAAGGATCCTACAAACCTTCTTTGCAATCATGGGAGTCGTATATATATTTTTGTGTTAACGCTGACTTTAAATGAAGTGCAAATTAATGTTTAATGAATAGAACCCAACAAACCCCATTCTGTAGGATGTGGGCTGGAGACTCCAGTCTTACATGCTAAGGGCAGGCAGGAGGGACTGCACAGTAATTGCCCTGGACTGGATACAAGAAAATGCCCTCATTGGAGGAAACGAAAAGCACGACACCCATTTCTACAATCTATAACTATGGAAATAGCTTTCATCTGCATCTTATCTTTGATCACTGTTTTCATGTGGAGTCTTTTAACTCAGGTTAAGGAATAGGACGGCTGGGAAATATCACAGAAAAGGGAAACACATTGCTGGTACAGGAAGAGTTCTGCTTCAGAAGATTAAATGTTAACTCGGAAAGGAAAATAACATAACATGTATCATTAGAGGCGCCTCTCATCACTTACACAGTTCTGGAGCTTGCAGAGTGTATGTGTATAAGTGTTCAGCGGATACCTCTAATCAAGTTCAGAGTGTATTTCTCGCACACTGTTTGTTTTGCCATGTCATACAGAGTGCAAGAGCAAGTACACTCTCAACTTGATTAGTGGTAGCTGCCGAACACTTATAAACATATTGTAAGTCATTATATCTAAATAAACAACAGATGAAAACCTGATATTAACATACTTAATCTGGTTATATAGAACCTCATGTGGTTTAAATATTTAGAATGCTTTGTCATTGACATTCTGAGTGCAAAAATATAAGTGTACTTGCTGCTAATAGGTTCCTATGGGTGTGTGATTTCTAATGGATTACACATACTACTGTGTACTGCATTTACAGCGCATTTTCAAAAGGGGAAATGCTGGGTCTAAGGGTTTGTGAGCAGCCTTTTTTGAAACATGGTAAAGTTGAAATACCTGTATTTGTACAATACATCAAATGATCCAGCGCACTCACTTAAAAGCTCTGTTCCATTTCTTGGCTCACATCTTAATCCTTACTGGATATGCAAAATAGCGTGCATCCTATCTACAAAGATGAATTTGGAAACAGCTCCATTGCAGGCTGGTTCTTATAGGATCTGATATTCTTGTGCCTCTCTTCAGCGATCTGCTCCTGGCAGACTGGGGCAGCCTCCAGCAGCTATAATAACCTGGGCTGGAATCAGGTCCCCATGCGAGCCATTAAACGTAGTGCATCTTAGCTGATCTGCATCTCTGGCATGAACTGGGCATTTATCCACAGCTGCACTCTGCATCGAGGCTGCGGGAGTAATGAAGCCTCTGGGATTTGTAACCTGCCAGGAAAATCTACTGCATACCTAATAAGAGTTTGCTCCTTTGCTCAGTCCTTTGCTCATGCAGTTGTTGCAACTGAACACAAGTTTGCTGCAGTGTAGCATTGCCCATTGTGCAGATACAGTATTTACAAATATGACTATAAAAAGAGCAGTCTTTATAACTGCTAACATATTACTGCCATCATTTAAAGCAAATGCACACTGGAGGGAAATTGGCAATAATGTAGTATTAATTACCTAGCCCCCCCCCCCCCATTTTCTTATCTTCTTTGAGGTGAAATGTTACATCTCCTACAGTTTCACAACACCTGTATCTGTCTATGTCTGGGGTTTAGGGTTCAAAAGTAGAACATTATCTTTTTAGTATCAAATATGACTCCCTTTGCATCACTGAGATGATGGAAAAACAGACAAGTTACTGGCAGGCAGTAATTTATGGCATATCGCAGCCTGCACACCTGTACAGCCTTGATTTGGTCTGTTTTTGGGTGTGTGTTTAAGGCCTGGGACATTGCAGAATGCAAGAAGTATTTTCTTTGCATTCTCAGTATGCCACTGGATTGAAGGATATCTAACATTTTTTACTATGGTAGAATCGCCTGTTTGTTGTTTGCATTGGTGGCATATTTGTACAGATGCACTAAAATTTGTAGTCAGGGAGGGGAAATTGTATTTAATCTGCAATGATCCTCAAGCTAATGGGTTCATCTGTGACTTTTCTGTGTCACTCCCACGCTATATATAAAAAAGAAGAATTACAAGAAGATCTGATATGGTCAGAATATAAAATGGCATTTAGTCCATTTGATTTATATAAAGAATGCTGTATATACTGAAGAGTCTCTTCACTTTAATTGATATAAATCAAGTTCCCTAAATGCTGTTTTATATCCTCCACATCAGATTTTTTTGCAGTTCATCCTTTTTTAATAGTACTTTATACATTACAAGTACGGGCAGGTGCTGAAAAGCTTTACCTTCCTGCATCAGTCACCTTGCTTTATGGACTGCCTGATTGTCATTGCACTTTAAAAGCTCTCATTATCTCCACTCTTCCTGGCACTTTTATTAACCGCTGGTTTACTGGCTGTGAGAATAGGGCCACTAGGAAATGGGGGTTATTGATCTTTGCTGAATCTTATATGAGAGTTTGGGCAGGAACTGTGCTTTTCTAATAAATGAAGTGACGTGAAAGCTTTAGCAATGTTTGAAAACGCTTTAGACGAGGAACCGTTTCCTGTATCTATATGAAAAGTGTCGATCTCTGAATTCGGGAGTCGCATCAGGATGACAGAGAAAAGAAATTCTAACTGGGGCTGACAGTTAAAATCATTTTGATCTTGGCTCGCTGCTGATCGAAATAAGCAAGTCTGATTTCAGATCACTTTCAAGTCGGTCCCAGTGGTAGATAGAGATGTGGCTTTAGCTGCCTGTGGAGGCCCAGTCCAGAACAGAATAGCTTCGGGTGTTCTGGTCAGTATTGAGGTACTCTTTCACCGTGCCTGTTTGTCTGTTGCACAGTAAACTCATCCCCTGTGACCTGCTCACTATTAAAGTAAGACCAAGAAGATCCCCCTCCATATGGACCAGCACTCCATTAAGACCATGTTGTTGGTTGAACTAGAGATTGCCCTGTATACAGTAACTTTACAACCTGTTACCCAGCATGCGTGCCAAACATACAATACCAGACACCAGGGGCCGGTTTTTCAAAACCTGGAATCTGGATAAAAGTGATCCAGATTTTGTAATCCTATATTTTGTGATCGAGATTACTTTCATCTGGATCGTTTTGATTAGGTTTTTCAGAAAATGTCACTGCTGGATTACATTGAACCAGATTATAAATAATTACAATTACGAAATCGTTTTTTTTTTTTTTTTTTATGTAATCTTGATCACAGACAGCCTTATAACCTTTAGTGAACTGTGCTTTGACAGTCTATCATTTAATATTAAAAAACAATACAATTCAACAGTAACAGTTAGAAGCATGTGAATGAGAGTTAAAGCCAAATTAAAATGTCAAGACTTACAGATCGATATCTGTGGAAAGGCGACTATGTTTTCTGGCACCTCACACAATGGAAATCAATTTGATCTGGAACAGGGAAATTGGATCTAGAGGTGCAGTGTGGTACTGAAGTCCCCAGGGAGGGTGTGGCTCTGCACTTATGACAGCCAGGCAGCACATACCATAGAGCTCTGTTTCAATTTAATGCTGGCTATAAAGCCTTAGCAACAAAACTTTTGCAAACAGCTCTATCACAGACCTCCACTCAATAGCTGAATGCATGTCACACAGACAAAATAATGCAAATAGTGAAAAAAGGAACGTTTACCCTCTCGACACTTGGTCCTGAAGTTCATATTGGTTACTAAGCATAAACAATACTAGAAAATTCCTAAAGCAAAGTAGTGCCATTATTTTATAAACAGACCTACAGCTGCTAATGCTTTCTGTGGCTTTGCTATTTGTAGTATTGCAGTGTGCAGGTGTGTACCACTGGGTGGCAGTATTTAACAACATTTACTCATTGATGGAACGGCACCAACTTGAGAGGTAGTCTGAGTGAACACTAAAGATGAAAAAGGACATTGGGAGTGCATTGTGAGTGTTAGCACCAGAATAAAAGATTAAGAGATTTTACTAATAGGTGTGATGATTGTACACTCATATGAAACATGCTCGTTGTCTGTTTCTTAAATGACAGACTATGCATGTTTTCATTGCACCTTGCAGCATCTTGTGGAGTCTGCTATATGGGGTCACGGCTGTGATCAGGGCACATGGTGGCCCAGCCTGATATTACAGGAGGTGCAGGTCCTATAAAGTAGCCAGACAGTGTATATCTCCCCTGTATCTTGGTTAACAGGATTTATTACATTCTGTTATGATGGGATTTAGAAATGGATTGAATATAAAGAAAAAGGAAGGGTGCTTTCAGGAAGGGGCTTAGTTGAGCGCGGTGTACTTCTTCTGAGATTTAAATTTTTCCAGCCTCCTTGGTTTCCTGTTCCCTGGTGTTTTATCGCCAATGTTGTTGCTATGGTAAAACAATATTTCCCGTTGCCAAGTAATCAGGTGTATTCATGACTGCCAGGTCTCTGCCTCGTCACAGGTATGAATGGACATAACAAGCCTCTTTCAGCAAAGTCGATTTCATAAAGTGGATTTTCATTTTTGGGCTATATTATTTACAAATGACAAAGAAATGGGAGCAGTAATAGATGTTAATGTAAATAAATGTGTCCTGTCATTAACCCTCAATGATACACACCCAAACAAAGGGAACTGCAGCTTAACACAGACTTTTCAAAAACTATAGTACAATATATAATATGACCCGCAATGCAGTATATTACAGTGACTCAGTTTACAAAAGACTTCTTAATAGTGCCACATGAAGCCTTTTACTGTAAAACTACAGCTACTTGATAAGAAGTCATAAAATCATCCTAGAAATGTGTCATACGCATGGATGAAAACTGTAGTGAGTTTCATAATGGCCTATTCAATTGCTATTTACCTGTGTTTGATCAGATGGAAATGGTTGTGTATTATCAGAAGATAAAGGAAACAAAAACCTATTATAGTCAGTTCAGATGAAGGGTGGCTTTTTTCATGATTGCAAAAGCTGTTTAAAGTGCACACAGTATGAAAATGAACGAGGCATGATGTAATCGCATTGGGTGGTTTTGTCTTACTAGCTTTCCCTGCAAGGGGAGCTGTATGTTGCAGTAAAGTATGCCCCTGAGAAGATCTGTCATATATTACACCAATTAGGATGTTATCTGTTGACTATCTCCACCACACATCTAAATGAATGAGTTCCTCTTTGCTTAAAGACATTGTACAGCTGAAAGAAATAGCTGGACAACCAACATTACTGGAAAAGTTATACCTATGACTTAACCTGTATATAACAGGCACAACAGCTTGGGCTGATCCCATCAGCAACAGGACAAGTGTGAAGTTAATTGAAGTTAAATGTGACACACTTACTGTAGGTCCTTGTCTTGTAGGGGAGCTAGCCATTACCTTCGATAACTAAAATGTTTTTCATCCATTTTAGTTTGAGTTAAAAACGTGTGATTAAACAGCCCACAAATGAACAGGAAACTTGGAGCTGCGAGGATGCAGGCCAGCTAAGCTGTACCAAAATAGCTGTGTTCCTGTGAGTCCCCTAGCTTAGCTACAGAGACACTTAGATATAGATCACAACCTGAGACAATCCAATTTAGCATGGCACGTTCTATTTTATTGTATTATAAAATGACATTACTAGCAGTGATACAATCTAAATATGCAGGAATGGGAGAATAATGGGGCACTGAATCCAGATACAAGCTATTTTATGGACTGTACATTCACAATTCCCTGGCCAAGGTTGGCTGTGCTCAGCAGTCCACCTTGTAAAATCATATATATTACTCCCACTCTATTATTGTCTGTGTTTATTATTATTATTATTATTATTATTATTATTATTATTATTATTATTTATTTCTTAGCAGACGCCCTTATCCAAGGCGACTTACAATTGTTACAAGATATCACATTATTTTTATATACAATTACCCATTTATACAGTTGGGTTGTTACTGGAGCAATCTAGGTAAAGTACCTTGCTCAAGGGTACAGCAGCAGTGTCCCTCACTGGGGATTGAACCCATGACCCTCTGGTCAAGAGTCCAGAGCACTAACCACTACTCCCCAAATTATATGAATGGACATAACAAGCCTCTTTCAGCAAAGTCGATTTCATAAAGTGGATTTTCATTTTTGGGCTATATTATTTACAAATGACAAAGAAATGGGAGCAGTAATAGATGTTAATGTAAATAAATGTGTCCTGTCATTAACCCTCAATGATACACACCCAAACAAAGGGAACTGCAGCTTAACACAGACTTTTCAAAAACTATAGTACAATATATAATATGACCCGCAATGCAGCAAAATGAAACCTCACAGCAGTATATTACAGTGACACAGTTTACAAAAGACTTCTTAATAGTGCCACATGAAGCCTTTTACTGTAAAACTACAGCTACTTGATAAGAAGTCATCAAATCATCCTAGAAATGTGTCATACGCATGGATGAAAACTGTAGTGAGTTTCATAATGGCCTATTCAATTGCTATTTACCTGTGTTTGATCAGATGGAAATGGTTGTGCATTATCAGAAGATAACAGAAACAAAAACCTATTATAGTCAGTTCAGATGAAGGGTGGCTTTTTTCATGATTGCAAAAGCTGTTTAAAGTGCACACAGTATGAAAATGAACGAGGCATGATGTAATCGCATTGGGTGGTTTTGTCTTACTAGCTTTCCCTGCAAGGGGAGCTGTATGTTGCAGTAAAGTATGCCCCTGAGAAGATCTGTTATATATTACACCAATTAGGATGTTATCTGTTGACTATCTCCACCACACATCTAAATGAATGAGTTCCTCTTTGCTTAAAGACATTGTACAGCTGAAAGAAATAGCTGGACAACCAACATTACTGGAAAAGTTATACCTATGACTTAACCTGTATATAACAGGCACAACAGCTTGGGCTGATCCCATCAGCAACAGGACAAGTGTGAAGTTAATTGAAGTTAAATGTGACAAATGACAAAGAAATGGGAGCAGTAATAGATGTTAATGTAGATAAATGTGTCCTGTCATTAACCCTCAATGATTGCAAAATCAGGGAATTGTGAATGTACAGTCCATAAAATAGCTTGTATCTGGATTCAGTGCCCCATTATTCTCCCATTCCTGCATATTTAGATTGTATCACTGCTAGTAATGTCATTTTATAATACAATAAAATAGAACGTGCCATGCTAAATTGGATTGTCTCAGGTTGTGATCTATATCTAAGTGTCTCTGTAGCTAAGCTAGGGGACTCACAGGAACATTTATACAATTACAACTAACCCCCGCTGCTGACGTTTCTCTGTCAGAGCTCACCAATTTACCCTATAGGACAGACATTCACCAGAAGCCATGGCAACAGCTCTTTTTTTTTTTTTTTTTTAGAGGGGATCAATTCTGAGAAGCCATAGGGTTTTGTTTTCCAGAGAAGCTGGTTGCCAGGGAAACTGACCACTTTGTCATCCTCGGGTAGAAAAAAGCTGCCTGATGCAAGTGCAAAGGACTCACCAACGCAAATTATCTGCACATTTTAAAATAGCAAGAAGACATTTAGAGAGCATGATGAGACCCAGTGTCGCGTGTCTCTTATTCCCAGAATACTGTTAGAGAATTCTTCTAATTTGTCACTAATGTTTGTGTCAGTCAATATTCAGAAACAGAAGGAACTCAAAGACCTTACTGATGTGTTTGTTAGTTTATTTTCTTGTATTGTAAAGAAATTATCCGACATTGATTTTATATATGGCATTTGTTATGAGTGGGGACGCATCTGGTTGAGCACAGCTCAATGATAAACGATAAATGACTTGATGGATCTGGTTTACAATGTTGTAAGTAAGTAAGTTTAAGCTAGAAAATAATTGTAGAAATTAGAAATGACAAGTTACCATGTTTGGTATGTGCTACCTCTAAAACATGTTTGAGATATCTCTTTATTTCCTTGTTGGAAATTCCAGAAATGACCGTAACTGATCTATCCTGGACAGAGCTGGTTGTGGACATTTATACTTTTTTTTTTCTAAATTCCTGGTACAACTGTTCTAGTATTGTACAGCGACTATAAATTGATAGGTTATGGCAGTGTAAACTACCCCTTCCAATGTGATACTAAAAGGAGGTCACAGCCCTAAACCTGTCCTGCCTGATTCACCTGCTTGAAATGGAATTTCTTCAGTGTCACATGCTCATGTGCAAACAACATTCCAATATAGCCTACCCTGCCTCTGGCACACAAACTGCTGGAGAACACTCCCGACTTTCCCAGGCATTGCCATCCCCAGTGAACATAAAAAAAACAACTACAAACACAGAGAGAAAATGGAAGACAATGGGAGCTAGAGTGTATTTTTGTAGTTTTCAGTTTTAAAAAGTAAGTTGGCCTTATGTTACAGTTGTCAGACCAGCTTTGCCAGTTTGTGGACCTGAATTAAGGTAAGTAAGCAACAGGTGATCGGCTCTGTTTTGTATTGTTAAACAAACACGTTGAAGACTGAACTGATGTAGGATAGACTTGTAGATTAAGCTTTTAATATGTTAATTAGATGGTTATAGCTAGTTTGGAAAGACTTATTTTTGAAGTTGGACAGTTTGACATTACCTTGGTAAGGCAATGTCTACCTTTACTGTTCAAAACATGACAAATTTAGAAAACAAAATGTTGTTTTCTGTTTATATTTTATAGACTTGCCATTGATATATATCTTTTTTTTTTTGTTGTGGCTATTTAAAAAAAAAAAGGTTTCTCTTAATGTTATGCTGTTCACATAAAGTACATTATAAACTATGTAAAATTCTTGCTCGCTTTTTGGAGAATCGAACATATATGGTACCGGTATCTCAAAAGAAATGTTCATTAAAAAATAAATAAATAAATAAATAAAATACAAATGGAATGTTTAAAGGACAGACAGGAAAGATGAAGATTTTTTGAAGATGAACAAACGTCTAATGTATTCAGCTCATAAGAGGTTACAGTGCCACAGAGTGCTGTAGCTGATTCACCCATCCCCCACCCCACTGCTCTCCAGCAGGCACTGGACCAGCACCCAGCTCTGACTCATAGCTCTCCAGCAGGTGTTTCTGGAAAAGGCTGCTGTTATCGCAGATAATAAACCTTCAGCTGCAAAGTGTCTAATCAAGGCTATAGAAACACTGCTGTGGTTTTAGATGAAGATTTCTCCAGGAATATTAAATGTATTTGATTTGTTATATACAGTTCTAAATGTAAAGTCTCTCTCTCTGTCTCTCTGTCTCTCTCAGCCATTAGAGTTAGTGACGCCTGGTAAAGGAAACCAGCAAAATACCATCTCTGACCAGGATAGCCCTTATAAACATTTACTATAGCAAAGTGAAAGCATGGTAAAGCCTAGGTAAACATTGCACAGTCCAGATCAGATAGGTCTTGTTAAGATTATGGTAAACTATGGTAAATGCATAGTATAACAGTGGGAGTAGCATGTAAAAACTAATACATTATCATGCTGAGTGAGGGCAGTGCTGGTCTAGCTGGAATCTCCAGTCTCAAACGCTATGGGAGAGCTAGATGTTTTGCCACCAAAAAAAAAGAGAATTTCAGAAAGGGAGCTTCTGAACTAAGAATATAATTCTATCAAATCAGCAAATATCTTTTTTTTTTCAAAGCTTCCCTTTTTTGTTTCATTTTAATTGTTTATAAAGGGTATCTCACAAGCGTAAAACAGAATTTTAAAATACCAAGACACACTCAGTTTGTGCCCAGTCCCCATGTGACCGCAGATTCTATTGTCTGCAAGCATTCTATTTTCTAGCAGCACTGCATTGAATACGGTGCATAGAGAGACCTTGGTTTTTAAAGTCTTTCAGTGCTAATTCATTATAATAAGGTGCCTTGGAAATGTTAGAATGGTGGAGTGTAGACATTTGGCAGTGGCCTTTTAAGCAAGCCTTTTCTTTGCATGGAAATATTAAAGCACGTGGGTAGAGGAGTAGGACAAACCTCTCAAATACAGAACAGCTGCCATCAGTGTCGCAATAAACCCACACATAACAACTTGACAGAACATGCTACCTGGCTGATAAAGCAATACATTACATGCGTGTTGTAGGGTGTAAAATAGCTTGGAACCGCTTACAGAAATCTTAGGAGAGAGTAGGCACCCAGGTTTATTAAAAAATATTTACAAATATTTACAGTCGTAGCTGGAACCCTCGCAACGGCAACTCCTAGCACGGCCTGACAGAGGTTTCTCAAAAATACAAAATGAACACTTTCTAAAGCCTAACAAAGCAAAAGGTCACCTTTCACAGGTGAAATGTGATAATGGGGAAGTAACTATGGAGATACACTGAACTCTCTATAGCTTCTACTGAGCAGGACTAAAGATTCAAAAGCTGCCCAGCTTCTCCCTACAGACTTGGCCTGGCGAATGAACACTTTGGTTTTTAGCTTAGCAAACTACATATGACTCCTAAACGTGACTGAATTCTTTTGGTCGCAGGTTCCTTTTTATACTGAAAACAGTCAATCAGTTTAACACTTATAGCATCTCTGACGAGCTTCATGCACAAGCGGTGTGAGGATACAACAATCACATGATGCAACCATGTGACAGGGATGCAGCCCCTGTCTCACAAGGAAGTGCAAATTGAGACCACCAAAAGGTGGTCATTATAGGGAGCTGTTCTAAATACAAGGAGTCCTCTGATTGCATTGAAAGGACCTGAATGGTGAGAAGGTCTTTCTAGACAGTTTTGTTTGTATTCAATCGCAGCATTAGGAAAACAAATATTGCAATGAAATATTAACTGTCGCACCCCTTAAGCTTTTCTAAAGCTTAAATCTTTTAATCTCAGAGTTTGTCTTTGGTAAATATTTGAATTACAGCCTAACACAACTTATTGCATGCAATATGATTATATTAATCTTAAAGAGAAACTTGGTATGGGTGTGAAATATCAGATTTAACTGTATCCTCTTGTTTTGACTGAATTAGTATACTTTTCTGTTCTCAATCATCCTATCCTCTTCAAAACTCTGAAGTTTCAACTTTAAAGATCCCTTACGGCCTCAAAGGGGCCTTCAAATATTCTCAAAGTACAGTTGGTTCACCAATCATTTAACTGTTCCCTTGAAACATTCTGCCTCGAGTGAATGTAGTAAGAAATATATCAACTAGAAATACCATAGGCCACAGGGTCGCCTTTAACTTCTGAGTTTTAAAAAGTCTCCAGGATGGGATGTCTGGAACAAAAAATTAAAAAGTGAATCAATTCACAGCAAAGTGGTCAACAACAACAACAACAAAAAAAAAAAACGCCTAATAAATAAAAGAATGCCTTCATGCCATTTTGGTGTCTTGTGTTTGATCGGCAGTAACCCCTGAGGCGATCGGGTTCCTGTCTGCAGTCGGAGTGTTTATCGTTCTTCTGGCTGTCCTCTTCCTCTTTATCAACAAGAAGCTTTGCTTTGAAAAGATTGGTGGCCTGCCGTGCTTGGAGCAGCGAGGAAAGAAGAAACGGACCAAGGAAAAGGCTGGCATTCACGAGGGGCTGGGTAAGTTTCACGAGCAGTCAGCTACCAGGAACCCATCCCTGGTGGCCCAAGTGACCTCCTCTCTCTTGTTAATTTTCTTATGTGTTTCCCCTGGCTTTAACTGCCACGACATTTAGAACTCAAATAGAATTTAGGAATTACTTCCTAGCAACGGTTTTACCTGTGGGTATTTTGCTGTTCTCTCTTGTGTGGTTCATGTTATTTTCCATTTATTTTGATTCTCTTTTGTTGATGACTTTGAGCCTCTGTGTTTGTGACTCATACCCCTTTGAAGCCTCCCAGGAAGCTTTGCCAGCAAAGGCACAGGGTAGCTTTAGATTGCTTCCCCACTGCTGCATCAATCAGACTGTACATTGTAAAGAGAGCCTTGCAGACAATGTAAACTTCACAAAATGAATGCAGTACTATGTGAGCTGTAGAATGTGGGGAAAGTACAGTAAAAGGGACCATACAAGTAAGAAAACACCAGACATCAAATCCACTGCTAGGAAGTAATATTGTTTGTAATGACATTTTGAAAGAGGACATTATAATGTGCGTTTGCTATTGCTCTTTTGTTTATTTGGCAGCCCTGAAAATATATGGTACCGTTCTTTAATTTCAGAAAACAAACTTCCAAGCAACAAGGTTCAGGGTGAGCGTTTTTAAATCATTGGTGCTTTCATTTCTATTGGGAATAGAATGGAAATGTAACCCTGTACTTTAAATCTCTTTGGGGAGTTGAGTTGCAGAAGGGACCCCACCACTATTTATATCACAAGCATTACAACCCCTTCTTTCTCTAGTCATGTTTGGAGTCTTCCATGCTGTATTCCTTTTTTATGCTGCTTCTAAAGTGTGTTCTGACAAGCCGTGTAGTTGACAAGACAAGGTAATATACAAACCACGACTGTCAAATTTGTGATATCTCTGGGAAACAGACAGCCGAGCCATTTGCAATGTATGGTGCTGACAGCTAGGGAGTATGAGACCTCCAGGGCTCATTTCTCTGAAAAACAATCAGGTGAAAATGACTTGAGTTTATTATCACAGACCTGGACGGGATTGGAACTCGCTACCCAGGGAGAAAGTCTTTGTATCCTCCTTCCAGTCCACTTAGCTTCCTTGTAATACAGAAAGAGCCCATGCAGCCAGGGGCATTTGTAAAACGCAAAGAGCATGGCTTAAAAGGCTTAACCAAGTAAACACCACCTTTATTGTAACCCAACCATAATCACAGAGCCATTTTCTAAACAGAGAGGTCCCTGCTTTGTAATGGGTGTTTGAGTTCAAGTGATTGTAGCCTGTTCAACTGTAACACATTTTTATTTGTTTATTTTCAACCAGGAAATAAAAGTGAGATTTTTAGTACAGACAGAGGTGTCCTAATTGTTTCCTATGGTCATTTTGGCCTCTCAGAAAAAGTGAATTACTTTTCATGACCCTATTCTGCTGTATGCAAATATCACATTGCATTTGGAGTTTGAGGTGTTTTAGGTGGGTCAGGTAGATTTATTTTGTGAAGTATTGGTTTTGCTGAGTGGCTAAGCAAGAGGAAGTAAGGTAGCAAGATGTGACAAGAGGATATAGCTAGAGTATAAATCATGTACACTGTATAAGAAATCACTGTTCAATGTTTGTCAGATCCAGTACACCTTATAGTGTGTATTGTAATTCTGTACAGAGAACATTACATAGTGCATAGTTGTAAAGTTTAAAAAAAAAAGTTTCTGTTTAATAGTACAAATTATGTTTTTGTGATTAACTATAATACGTCATGTGTAGAGTGACTTATAACAGAAATTACAGCTGGGGTAACCAGAACCTGCAATAATAAGAGACAACCTCCACACAACGTATAACCTTGCCATACCGCTTAACGGAATACAGGAGAAGTATACAGTGAACCACTGTTGCATATCTACCTTAGAAGAGACCTTTCACAAACTCAGGTACCAGTACAATGATACACCTGACTGTGATTGACCGCGATGTCAAGATTTTTTCTGTATTTTGAGTGAAGACACACCTTGGGAGTTGTATGTAGGTAACAACAGTAAGGTAGCCAGGCACTATACAGTAGGTTTGGCAGTGGAATGATGAATTGCCTCTACACAGCCTACTAGCCACTCCAAGTGATAACAGCTGTACAGTTGTTAAGTATGAAATGAGTTGGGAGTTCAAGTAACTACCCTCACTTTTGGAGAACACAGACATGAACCAGCCTGCAGTTTCGTAGCAGTGGAGATGTTTAAAAACTTTCATAATGGTAACATCCCACCAGCTGAGTGGGAGACTTTAAGTATGATGTGTTTGAAGGTTCATTGCTCCAGTATGTGGAGGAGTCCATTAAACATTGTGCAGTTGTTGGTAATGCTTATAGCATCTAGTAACACGGTATGGGGAATGTTGTTTTGTATTGGATTTAGAGTTCATAGAACAATAAAGATACAAGTATGTTTTCATTATTTATTATGTTTCGTGAAGCTCATTTACATCTTTTGTAACAAACAAAAGCAGATCGACCGAGTATCAGCAAACTCAATTAGCCTCCAAAACTCAGGAGTGCAGATGATTAGAATGCCAGGAATTTTAAACAGGTTTTTATCAATTTTATTCTGCTCTTAAGATTCCTCAGCGGGCTTTAGAGAAGCGTGTGGGCTGCTGTGAGACCTGGAAAAAAAAAAACAGACTGCACATTTAAAAGACCTCAGGGATGGGCATTATCAGTGTAACAAAGAGAGGGCTTGGAAATGGAGAACATAATGCTTTTCAGAACACTGGGATTGCAGTGTACTACAGGAGTGCAGGCCTTTGATGTTATAACAATCCAAAACAAAGGACAGTTCAGACACCCCATGCAACAATGGATTGTTTTTCTGCACATCCCTAACTTAAAATTGCCTGAACGCTAATACCAAAAATCTATAGTATAGCACAGTCCTTTTCTAATAGTGGGAGAATGTATGCATGTTTTTATATGGACTGTACTTGAAATTGTGCAGTATAGTGGGTAATAGTATAGTATACTATGCTGCTGTGATAGGCTTGTATAAACCAGAGGGATGAAACCCAAGGTAGCTGATGTGCATTATTCATAGTGTGCATGGTATATTACAAACATTACTGTAAGGGTATTAGGGGTGCGATCATCTGCAATTCTAAGGGAACAAAATACTTTTCATGCCAACTTAATCTAAATTCTTCATTATGGAACTGCTGTAGTTTTACTGTCAGTTTTAATAGCACTGTGCATATTTTATTGCTAGTAGAGATTCACACATTAATTTGTTACAGTGGTTTTAATCAGCAGATAGTGCCATTCAACTCTTTAGAGCTACAATCTCACAGGGGACGCAAAACTGAAATTACTTTAAAGCAACTTACCTTCATATCTGTGTAATTGTACACAAACCTCCCACAATTTTGGATGTCCTTTTTCCATTCAAATTAACCATTTACTAAGGCAAGGATTATAGAAATCCTCTATTTACTTCCTTTACATTCAGTTTTGAGTGAGATATCGGTAATTGAATGCAGTTTCTGCTCAAGCTTTACAAGCTATATGAAGAGACTAGGTCTTGCTGTAAGACTGATGAGACTAGAATGTCAACATGGTTTGGACTGAGTTGACTGACACCACTGGGATATGTTTCCATGACCTACAACCTGTGGTTAACCCTTGGCATTCAGTAACATTGCTACTGTTTGCCTGACAATGTGCTAATATGTTGTTTTTGTTTATTTTCATAATTGCAGAAAGCAATAAAGAAGCAATTAATAAGATCTGCAATAAATACAATAACACCACTGCACCAGAATATATTTCCTGCGTGAAGTAATCACCAATGACACACTCTGATTATCTCTTTCTTATCTAAATATACTGGATTCTACCTTTCTCTTATGTATACAATTTCCATGTTTTTACCTCACTGACATATTTACCTTATTTTCTGACTTAACAACATTTTACATTGACCTGTGCACACCTATACAAGGATAATATGCAATTCTTGCATCTACAGGGAAGGGCACAATGACTTCTCATGATGGGACCATCATAGATTTTCACACTTTATCATTAGGAGGCCTTCCATTGCAGAGCAATAAATAATAAGTAAAAAGGCCAGCAAAACAAGATCGAACAATAAAATAAATAAAAGTAAAATAAAAGACATACACAAAAAAAAGAAAACATGGGTTTCATGTGTTTATTGGATTTAAATCTAACTTGTGTACTGTTTCCAGTATGCTGTTAAACTTGTTGAATATAAATAGATATAAAAGCGTGAGGAAAAATTATTTTATGCATTGCCTGGATTAAGTCTCAGATATTTCATGTCTGGTGCTGTAGGCTTATCTCCCGTAGGTACTGTATATTTCATGTACTGTAGTAAAGTTTGGACCATAACCCTGTTTTAATGGATTTATGCTGCTCATTCTAGAGCTGCAAAATTGATAGCTGTGGCATGTTGTCAAATTAAACCTCCTCCAGCCGGATTGCCAAGTATTATCTAGACTTTCAAACCATGGCGTCTTCTCAAGAAGCTCAGAATGACCTCCCTCCATTCTCTGCATGGATGGCTCGAATATCTGAAGCCATATCCACCACATTTCTCAACCTTGGTCAGGGAACAGCTACTGGGGATGAAAACGCTGACACCAATGCAAACGACTATGACAGCCTTAAATCTGATTCGGACGTGGAAGACATCCCTGAGGAGTCTGAGGATGAAACTCAGAGTGTGGGGAGCACAGATTCACTGCAACCTGCTGGTGATGTACATGTGGAACCAAACAACGACAATAGCTATCAAAGCAGTGCCAGTGGAGGCTTGGACATCTCTCCTTCAACCCAGCATGATAATGTTTCGGTGCAATCTGCTGGCTCAGAGATTAGCTACCAGGCCTTTACTGATGACCAACTTCTAGACAGGCTTTCTACCATTCCTGAAGAGACTGAACACCTGGATAACCAGATAAGAGACCTTCAGGTGGATATTAAAACACATGAGCTTCCAAGCATTGGTAAGAACCCAACGGCAGGTAAGCAAAAAATGATGCTATGTAGGAAATAAGTTCTAATATCCTGAGGGACCTCCTAGTTATTTAACATGTGACTTAATTGACTCAATAAAACCAATAGTAAACATTTAGTAAGTGTTACATTGAATGCAGTGACATTTACTTCACTTTCCTCATATTCTGGGTTATGAAATATAGAAAACTTGCAAATATTTTGCATCTTTTTAGCAACTTTTCTTAAGCAATAGAGGGTCTATGCAGTTTCTGCACATCAATATGACAACTTTTTCAAAATGTTGTGGACCAGGATTCATCTTTAGCTATGTTTTTGCAATACATTATTAGTGACTTGTGACCAATTTGCTGTTTTTTTTTTTGGGGGGTGGGGGGGGGGGGGTAAATCAACTGCAAACAAAAATAGAGAGTGGCTAACAATTCCTGAAAGGGTTCTAAAAAAACAGGTAAATGCATCCTATCTGAATAGGCACATTGTGTGAAACCATGTAAACAAACCAAGGCTGACAAAAAAAAAAAAACAACATCTGGAATGGCAACTGTTGAGCACTGAGATTCATAACTTGTAAGCATGCCTGCCTGGTGCAGATCTGTACTGTTCGATATTAAGATTGAAGACAATAGCATTTAATCAACCTAATTGAGGAAGGCTGCCCAGGAAGGCTGTGACTTGGAATCTAGTCACATGGGAAGATTGTTAACTTAGTACCATCCCTACTTGATGTTCCATTAACAATAGGTCATGCTGTCATAACGTCCAGCATCCAGTTTCTCTAGTGTTTGCCTTAACAGTGACTTGTCTATGGTTAAACAAAAGGCCTGGGTGGCTATTTTTAGAAACCAGGATGTGGAACAGGTAGCCCACATAACATAATGTTCCACTGCCTGATGGCGGACTGTTCTTTCAGTTTTGGAGGGAGTTGACTTAAGGTGGCTATCATTTTCAAAGCTTTTAACATTATATACCAAAACGGATTTGCACACACATTGTTTAGATGGTCTCTACTCCCTGAATCGTGGCACGATTCTACGATTCTTCTGTTCTACTGAAACAGTTAAGACGCTGTCTCTTCAGTGTGCATTGGTGGATACTTTGAAACATTGTGTCTTCATTCAACATGCATTAGTTTTGTTTGGAAATTATTAACTCCACTTCACTATCCAACTATCCATGTCTTGTTTTGTAATTACTAGTAGTCTCCTCATAGCATTTTTTTTTTTTTTAATAGAATCTTAAGCACCACTTTAGTGGTTAGAGGTAGGCGGTTTTCTTTGCCATGGAAACAGCACTTCCATTTGGTAATTTCATGGAGTACAATACCCGTGGTCCTTTTGCAGAATAAATGAATCATTTCAGTGTAGGTTTTTAATGGGTTTGTATATACTTGCTAATAGAGGGCCATTACAAAAGCTGATGCTAATTGTGCTGGTTGTAATGGTTACAGTTTACTTAACCAGCTCTTCTGTGGATACGAAACTGCAGGCATTTCATAAAGTAGTTCGTTTTTTTATCATTTTGAATGTATATATTTTTTAACTGAATGTATTCTGACATTTTCTTGAGCAATGACATCTATAGTTCTGTAAAAACTGTTTTTGTTTTGAGGTGAGTTTTTTTCATGTCTACTCTAAAAGAAAGGTTTTTAAAATTATTTTTGGTTTAGTATGTCCTAAATATCACTGTACCAGGGTAGGCAAATAATGTCAGAGTTAAATAAATCTAATTATCAGTATATACAGAAAATAAACCAGTAGTGCCCAAAAGAAACATGTATTTACCTGCGATTTACATTAAATAAACCACGAAAAAAGGACTGAATGTATGCATGCAGGATTCAGCTGCTGACAAATCAGTTAGTTTCAGAAGCTCATGAAATAGGCCTGTTCGCCTCTTTGTGGTTTCCATGGTGACACTTAAGGCAGTTTCTTCCTTGTATTGGTTTGCAGCAGGTACAGCATTTTGTGCCCTTTTATAGAAAAAAAAAAAACTAGGTCACTAAAGTAAAACAAACAGCTCTTTATATAATAGTCTTAATGAATGCCACAGTGAATACGAACAAACCTCATTACCACATACAGTATAAGGACTGCAGGAGCAAACAGCAGCTCAGCTCATCTGCTGTTACTGCTGAAATGTGTAACACCTTACTGTCACTGCTATCTTTGTAGGGATCTTGTGAAGCTGTCAATAAGTGTTGTTTGGTTGATGTTAGGTTTTTAAGTTTGGATCAGTTTTGCTGTTCTCTTTTTCAAGCTGAGATGTGCTAATCAGGCAACTGGACCTAAATCTAGGCAACAGGTAAAATAAAATGTACAGCACAATGAAGTATTACCCATACTGTTCCAATACTGTCCTGGAGATTGTTGGATGGTACTGTAGATGCCATAATGGAGACATTTCTAATATAGACACAGACAGAACAATCATTCTTGTTAATTTCCTATGCACCAGTCCGTTTCGAGTTTAAACAGATTAGGAGTGTCCCACTGTGGAAATGACCGCCTTTTAGTTTAAAACCAAAAGTGTGGGGCGTTTATGAGGACTGCTTCGGTCTGAGAAAGAATGACACCAAACATGGCTAAAAAGAAAGGGTTCCGGGTTTCTTTCTGAAAACATATCTACTTTCCCTTTTTCCTGTCTACCCACATGAAATTCCTAGTTTCTAAATCCTATTGCCTTCCTCTTTGGGTGCTTGTACCTGGGTTTCTCAGAATATTCATGCATTTCAAACACATTACACAATCTTCATGCCCATATACAGAAAAAGAGCAATGGGAGTGGAATTAATTACCATTAACTCTGCCCCAACTGCAGTCAGCATGCTGTCTTAACTCTGCTGAATTGCCATTTAAAGGTTTGTTCACGTAAAACCAAGTTACAATTTTGAAACAGTTCCTTTGGATATCAGCCTGTCTATGTCACAGCTTTTCCCCTGCCTGAGTTAAATCATTTTCCTCCACCTAGTTAGCTTAAGTACCCTGTCCACGGCTTCCCTTTTGTTCAACCAAGTTTTCTCAACAGAATTTATAAAAATCATTGACTTTCATCCAAACTTACTGTTGAATTTCAATAAGGGTGCCTGTCCACTGTATCTGATCTATTTAGACTAATGGTTTCCTCGTTCCAATTAACTCCCTTCACTTCGGCATCCTGTCTAGCGATTGCTATCAAGGACCTGTCCTGTCTTTCTCTCTGTAGTAAACAGTTATGGGCAGGATGAGGAGCTGCCCACGTCGTCAGACAGCGAGGACGAGGTGATTAAACAGTTTGAGATCTCTGTGTCTCGCTCACAGAGCTTCCGCTCAGGGGTGACTGAGAAGGGCATACAGGCAGGCCCTGAACAGCGCCACAAATTCACCCGCCTGCCGTCCAACCAGGAGGAGGGCAGCACGGAGGCATCGGAGTGTGAAGGTACCTGCTGTGCCATCCTGTCAGAAAAAAACAGCAGCAAGCAAGCCCTTAACGAAATGTGGTGTATGAAGTCCGCTAATGAAGTGTCCCGTCAGGATATTTACACTATACTGAATTGTGCATGTGGTGGACTATAGTCTGTAAGGGAATGAAGAGCTCATATGCAGCCTTTTGTAAATTATATCTGAGCTATTTTGCAGCCAAGTTCCAGAGATTTACTATCCCAGTTAGTCTCACTACAGCCCTCAGACCTCATTTTTAATTCATGCTTGGCAGACCTTTTAATAAAAAAAAGTCAACTCAATTTGTAGCATTCAAACATGTTTTCTCATATATGAGACCATATTTACTTGGCTCCTTTAAAATATGAATACCTTTTCATTCAGTTAAACGAATGTGGTGCAGTTGTTGCAGTGGAGCAGTAACTCTTTCCAATGAAGAATGTAACTTCATCATCGTGTCTCATGTGGTGCTTCAATCTTATGAATCTCAACCAACAGGAGCCATTCTTAGTTTATATTAATTATTGATATTTTCATACCATAGCCCAGCAGGGAGTCGCTGGTATTCTCTGTTGAATACTCTGTTTACATGGCAGACAATTCAAATTGCTGTTGTATTTTGGACAGAGTATTCCACAGATTATATTCAGAATACTGATCTCCAGAATACATAAACACACATATATAAATAGAGTCTTTCTAGCATGTAAACTTTGTTCTTTGTTTTGAGGGTTTGTTTTTTTAATGCATCATAACCTCAGAACTGTTGATATTTTTTGTATGCAATGTCTTAGACGGAGATAGGTTGAGTAAGAGTTACCACGAGGATGACCGCTTATCGATGGGTGGCCATGCGGCCTCTGAGAGGGGAGATTCGGGGCTGCGCCAGGTGTCTGGGACAGAAGGCAGCATCGCCCCCAGTCCCAGCAGACAGGCCACCGAGGGAAGTCTGGAGATGGAGACAGCCTTCGACAACCAGGGCTATGACGTGAATGAGGCGACAGACAGCTCATCAGCCTGGAGCCCTGAGGTATTGGGGAAACCTCTTCTTCTTTGCACATACCTTTTCTACGAACGCTCAAGAATTTTTTAAAAGTTGGTCATTTTTTTTTTGTATAATTCTGAATGTATATATTTTTAACTGAATGTATTTTGATATGTAAGCTTCTTGAGCAGAATTTGTAGATGACATATGCACTTAATGGCCAATGACACCTATAGTTCTGTAGAAACTGTTTTTGTTTTAGTGGTGAGTTTGTTTTTTTTTTCATTTTTTTCATGTGTATTCAGAAAGAAAGAAAGATTTTTTAATTGTTTTTGGTTTAGTATATCCCAGATATCACTGTACCAGGGTAGGCAAATAACATTATAGAGTTAAATAAATCTAGCTATCAGTTGTACACAACAGAATATAAACCAGTAATGCCCAAAAGAAGCATGTATTTATCTGTGATATACATTAAATAAAACACGAAAAAGGACTGAATGCATATGCAGGATTCGGCTGCTGAAACAAAAAAAAATTATACCCACAAATGATAAATGCCTGTGAATGGCTGTGCAGGAGTGCTACTCCTCAGAATAGATATAAAAAGAATATGTAATGATGCATGTCTGGAAGTCGTTGTGGAAACCAGCATGTGCTGTATTGTGTGTGGGCGGGCGCATCACATTATATGGACTGGATTACCTGTTCCCGACTTCAATGGTTATCTAATCACTGACATTTGATCAGTGTGTGCTGTGATTTGATGCCATTGAAAGTGCTTTCAAGGCTGCTTCTGTAACAATGCTTTTCAAAGCATTCTTTATTTCCCTCTTCGATTTGAACAATGAATTTCAGATGCTGTTTAACGTACCAGGAAATAATGTCCCTGCCCATCAGTACAATTTGAGACTTCAATTTACTGTGTTTTTAGCTTTTTAGTAGAACCGTTATTGTTAGAAGGATGTGTCTGGGGGTTGAACAGACAAATCCCTTTGCATTAAAATCAACAGGATCAATTTCCTTCCATTAGAAACTCATATTATTTTATTTGCAGTTGTCAGTATGGAAATGTCTCTAAACTCTCTGTGACAACTGTTGCTTTAATGAAGCCTCTTCTAAAAAAAATCTCGATTTTGACACCGTTCTAGTAAGCATTTATTTCCTGCCATTTCAGTTTAGAGAAAGGAAGAGGCTGCAACAAGCAATAATAACAGCTGGCCCAGTGACAACAGAATCCCGCTTTGAGCAATAACTAAAAAAAAAGATTATTATGCAGGGATAAACACAGTGACACAAAACAATTGTTTTAAGGATGTCTAGCAGAGAGCACAGAACTTAATCAGACAAACCTTGGTTGCACAGACAGGATTCAGACTAAGCCATAAAGCCTTGTTCAAGTGTGGGCTGGTACAGTATTTCTGACTAAACCAGGTTGAGAACTAAAGGAAATATACAAATTCTTGTTTAATTTTTTCCATAAAAGGCTGCAGTAAAATAGGATGAAGCTGAATAGCAGCTTTACTCAATTCTGAAAGCTTTGGTGTGCCGGCTTTGGATCATAGCGGCAAGCTACAAACAGCTTTTAGCCATTTCCCTGTGGAGCTGATGTAACTACAGAAATTGAAATAACTGCTGTTTACAGGTGCTGACCAGCAAAGAGCTGACAGATGCTGTCTCCAAGGGAAGCTGGAAGGAACTATCCTAGTTATCATTGTCATTGGGGAATGGAGCAGAAAAATGTATTGATGGATTCATTTGTAGTAACACTGCTAAAACACTAAGGCTTCCACATGTATAAGTGTAGTGCATATATATGTCTGTGGCGCCTCAGTCTGACTGTGGAGATCTGATGTCATATACTTGGGTTGGACAAAATAATCGAATCAACTTCAAGGTTTAAATTTTTCTGTAAAGAAACGTGACCATTGTGAGTCTTCCCCAGAATCCCACCTAGAGTCATTACGTTTGTTCTTTGTGAAGCAATCATTTGTGCTCTCTTTGGGCCCATTGCCTTTTATCAGTCTTCTGTCAAAGTCTGTCTGATTTTCTGTCTTCTGTATTGCCACTGAAAGCGATTTGCAGATGTAAAATTCAGCTTTTTACAAAATATATGTCAGTAACAAATTATCTAGTCATGTAAATACCTTATCATAACCTGTGTATTTTATCAATGAAGAAATTACCAATTGTAATGATGAGAGTGCAGACTGAAACATTCGCTTTATGATCCCAGGAACAGGAAGCTACTGATGGACCTTCCCAGCAGCCCGACACGCGCAAACCCATATCAAAGTGCGGGGACCTCATTATTATACTTGACTATAAGGCCGACAGCCAGAAGCTGCTAGTAACCGTGGTGACCGCGAAGGGCATCCCGGATAAGGACCGCAGCGGAGTGGACACCTGGCAGGTTCATGTGGTCCTCTTGCCCAGCAAGAAGCAGCGGCACAAGAGCGGGGTGCAGAGGGGCTCCACGCCCATGTTCAACGAGACCTTCCGCTTCAGCAAGCTGGAGGCAGACGAGCTGGGACACTACGCACTGCGCTTCCGCCTGTACGCCGTGCGCAAGATGACCCGCGAGAGGATGATGGGAGAGAAGCTGTTCTACCTGAGAAACTTGAACCTGGAGGGAGAGATGGAAGCGGTGCTAGAGCTGGAACCGCGGAGCAACATGAGTGTAAGTGTTGGTAAAATGTAATGTTTTTTTTTTAAATTTATTTTAACATTTTAGGGTGAAATGCCATTTTCAAGATAGGTTTAAAATATATATTTTTAAGTTAATAAATTTTCTGTAAAATCTGTTTACCAAATACACTGTTTTTCCCGTTTTTAGTTTTAGTTTTGCTTGTTTGCTTGTTTTTAAGATGTAATTTTAAACTTTTGAGTTTCAAGATGCAATTTGTAATCTACAGCAAAGCCTACTTTTGGCGAATGTAAACCAACTGGACAAGGTATGTTTTTCTAGCACTTGGAATTCTTAATCATACGTGGATGTAAACTGAGCATGATTGTGGCGCTCTGCAGTTTATGATTATATGATTCAAGCCACACCCATCCCTCCCTCCTACCTCTTCCTCTCGGATGATCCAATGATGAAGCGTAAAGAACACATACAATTTCAAATGAAATCTGAATATTGTAGCATCTGAGATTTTTTTGCATTTGCATTTGCTTACCTGAGGCTTCACAACTAATCAAAGGGTGTAAATGTATTCAAATCTGATTTTATAGAACATGTTTTATTTTGCATGAGTTTGTTGGATCAATATAATAATCAGCTATCCCAGATTTCAAAGTATCTCCAGGGTGCACCTGTAAATCAGACATGCTGTACAATCAAAAGAGGTAAAAGGGAAAGTCGATTGCAGAATTAAATTATAACAGCCATTGTTTATTCAAGAATGGTTTTAAATCGATTGCAGACTTAATTATAACAAGATTACTGTCATTGTTTATTCAAGAATGGTTTTAATTTTTAATTTACTGTATTTGAAAATCATATGGCAACATACATATACAGTAGGTAAGCAGAAACATTCTGCACCTTGGAGCGTATTTAAGCTGACAGGAAGTGTGCTTGCCTTGCCCCACAGAGCGGTGATTCCCAGGTGAGCTTGTCTGCCATCTCCCACAGCGATAGCGCCTCATCTACACAGTCCCTGTCTCACGGAGGCATCCCAGAGCTCCTCATTGGCCTGTCGTACAACGCCACCACGGGCCGGCTCTCCATCGAGGTCATTAAAGGCAGCCACTTCCGAAACCTGGCCCTCAACCGACCACCCGGTGAGTCAAAATCCTGCTCTTTCTTCACAGCTTCAGCTCCTGCTGGGCTACATCCTGGAAGTGCATTACAGTCTGCAAACAATCCCTCAAGAACTGCACTTCAGAGAATGATCTATGAGAAGGCATAAGCATACAGTAAAATACAGGTTGTAATACAATAAAAAAAGGTTGATATGCATAAGAAATTGAAAGGAAAGAAAAAAACTGATACACTGTCTGGTCACTGTCTGGGGGAAGGGGAAAGGTAAAGATCTAACCGCATTCGAAACTAGGTCCCGTAGTAACAAGGAGAGTCATGTTTGTTCTCTAGGCTACACCAAGACATGCAGTGTATCAGCAAGGGCAAAACAAGGGGATAGTGGTTACCAATAGAGACAGTTGTGGCCGCAAACAGTTAGTGATAGACGGAGGGAAAAGTCAGCTAGTCTTGTCAAGTCTGAAATATCAATGAATGAATGGGTTAGGGTTAGGTCAGGTCACCTTCCAACACCTTATGTAGTCTATACCACATTGTGTCAAGACTGTGATCAAGGCAGCTTTTTAAAACCTCAGTCTAGATGAAGAATTGTATTAGAGAATGTGTCCACACGCCCAGCACATAAGGCTGCTTGTTTGTTTGTTTCCTTGTACTTGGTAGCACTCCACAAAGCACTGTACTCTCATTAGGAGCTATTCTAAAGGGACCTGTGCTGGATGTGTTCTACCTTCTAATGAGAACTGCAAGTGTATGTGGACTGGTATTAAATGGAAAATGGGAGCCATATAAAAAATACTTTATTACCAGTTCTGTGTGTTAGTGGTTGCCTTAGAGCAAAGGAGCACTCTCCTTGGCATGAAACTTTGCTGTTTGTTATTAGCTGTGTTGCCCCGGGCTGGGTGTACGCAGAGAAGTGATATCACACTTCATTTTCATACTTCCTAAACACAGCGACTGATGCGAAAATAACTATCTTAAGAATAGAAGGAAAAAAAAACAGTTTCAGTAAAGTAAACAGTTTTTTATCAGTTAGTCTTATCTGTGTAAGAAATGCATCTGTTTTAATGGAATGGTCCTTCTTTAGAATGTATAAGTATTTCCAATTGGCTTCCCTACGCTGGGTTGACGATGGATGTCTCGTTTCTTGTAGACACCTATGTGAAACTCACACTTCTGAACTCGGTGGGTCAGGAGATCTCTCGGTGTAAGACGTCTATCAGGAGGGGCCAGCCCAACCCCATCTACAAGGAGACCTTCATTTTCCAGGTGGCTCTCTTCCAGCTCTCCGATGTCACGCTCATGATCTCCATCTACAACCGCCGCAGCATGAAGCGCAAGGAGATGATCGGCTGGGTCTCCCTGGGCCAGAACAGTAGCGGGGAGGAGGAACAGAACCACTGGTTGGACATGAAGGAATCCAAGGGCCAGCAGGTGTGCCGGTGGCACGTCTTACTTGAATCCTAGACTTCCATACGAAAGTCCAGAGAAGGTCCTCTAAAGATTGTGGCCTTGTACGAATCCAACGAGGACCAGTGTAGACTTCTAGAACTGGCCGCTTAGCTGGTGCTAAGATGAGTTCTGTTGCTTGTTTGCATTTTGATTACTTTTCTATCAACCAGAACCTACTTCAGACCAGTTGCTGCAGTGCATTCAGAATTACACGAGGCAATCTAGGTTTGATGTAACAAGGGTTTGTTCAGATGAAAGGTCATCTATTATTGTTCACTGTTAGAAGTCCTCATGAGGTGGCCTAATGCACTAAATCATTAATACTAATTCTTATGCACTTGCGATACATTTTTATTGCATGCCATACGTTTTTAACACTAAGTAAAAGGAACTATGCCAAAAGCTGAATGTTCTCAAAATGATCAACTGTTCTGCAGTGCTGTGTCATTTTTTTGTTTTAGATACACAGTCCCTAGAGAAGCTATTTCACAAACTATCTTCCTAGTCATACTCTTCAGTTCATCTTAACTTCCATCCATTGAGCCTTGAGGAATACGTATCAACTGCCAGTGGTGTGCTTGGTTTTAGAAAGTGAAATACCATGAGCTGCAGCTCTAGATATTCAGGCAATGTGCCACATCTACCTCACAATCAGCCTTTGCACTCTCATGTAGGGAGTCCCACCTGTATATCATGGCAGCACATTTGCATCTTTAACCCTAGTAAACTAGGTGTGGATTGGCTGTTGTGAATGGTAGCCCTGACCTACAGAGAACTGAACTCTAGTTTCAGGACCTGCCACCAGTCTACATTAGAGGAACAGCAGCAGGCATTAAAGAACAGTGGCTGCTGGTATGGAGCCTGGCTATTGTCCTGGGTGGACAGCAGCTGTAAAGTGAGATCTAGTGAGTGATACTGAATGTTGTGTAGAATTAGATTGCTGTTGGTTTTCTGTCGCGGCATGCTCACCACAAAGGAGATGATGTTTGTAGGAATTTCCTTTAATTTGCATTTCAAAAATACTTCAGTCCATTTAAAATGTTGCCCTGTCTGTTATGTTGTAAAGTCATGGTCTTTGTCTCTGAAAACAGTCTGAGAGGATCTCTAAAACCTTGTGTCAACAGTAGTGTGACGTTCACTTTGAAATGTCTCATTTTTTAGGGGACATTCCTCACAGTGTCTACAAACGCAGAGCTTTCTTTGAATTCCTTTCTATTCATTCTGACACCAAGAAACACTGGCTAGAGTCCAAACAACAAAGCATTTTACTGTTAACCATATAATCCCAAAACACACCTACAGTACGCATGTCCTTATATTCATGTATATTTAAAAAATATATATATATATGCATTAAAATATATATGTATATTTTAATGCATTTGAAATAAAATCTATTTTATATGGCATGACTTTATATTTTATTCTGTCTGTATGTTTTTATAAAGTGCCTGTAGGTAAGCGTCGGTGTGGGGCTATGATGTTTAAGTATTACGAGAAACAAAACCAGTGTTTAAGACCAGCATGCGCTAAATGTGTTGCCGTGGTATCAAATGGAAGCATGATCCGTCAACCCCCAGGGGGCAGTCTACACAGGGCCTCTGCAATGCATGCAAAGATGCTGCAACCAGAACACAATGTTTTGTATGTATTTTATGATAGTGTCAGTTGTGATTAACAGTGCAATATTCAGTAGTAAATGATGTGCATCTTCAGGGCTGCTAATCCGACACACATATAAATGTTTTAACAAGAAAGGTGGGAAATCTCTGTGATAGCATCTTGCTAGCTGAAACCAAACTGGAAGCTAACCGTTATGGAAGTTTCCTATAGTGGGTTTCACACAGTATAGCATGGCGATTCTGCAGCTGTGCTTTGACCACTTCCTGCTCTACTACATTAAAACTTATATAAGGGAATTATAAACAAACAACTCACTGAATGTTGAATCTCTATAAAAAGATTTGCAATGTATTTAAACTTTTTTTTTTTTTTTTATAAAAATGAAAAAGGTGCAACAATACATTTGCTGTCCAGCAGATTAGTGTTGCCAACTGGCTCTGTGTTCATTTATACATGATATGTAATTTAGTGTACATACAGCTAGGGCCAAAATGTTTTGCATCACCCTAGAATCAACTACTCCATATACTAAATAAAAAAAAAACTGACAAAATGTTGAATTCTAACATGAAATACTTTTATTTGGTTTATATTATGGCTTCAAGTAGACTTTTGCGATATAATTTTCTCGTTTCTTTGATTACATGATGTTAAATAAAAAAAATAAAGCTTTTTCTTTTTTATTATTATTATTATTATTTTTTAATTTGTATAATGTCTCCATCCTAAAACTCTAGGTGAAGCAAAACTTTTGGCCATAGCTGTACATGTTGTAAAATGGGACACACAGAACGAATACGGTGTCTGCTCAAACACTATACCTGGGATAATTCATCATATCTGTGCATGGTACTCTTTTTATTTCACCAAGCGGAATAACCTGTAATTCTAACAACCAGTGGAGGGTAGAATCCCTGAAAGGGTGTGACTACTGTCCTTGTGCTCTATTAAAGAGCTCTTGGAGAGCTTCTCCTGTAATGATCTATACAGTACCTAAAGGAAGGATTGTTAATGTTAACTGCACATATACAGGCTAATAAACGAATGGCATATACCCCCTCAAAAAGCATACCAACAATACCAATATTTATAGTGCACTTCATGCATTACGAGTAATGTCCTATTTATGCAAACCATGTCATATAGATAAACTATCAATGAGCAGATGAAAAGAGCAAACTAATTCAAATAGAAATATACAGCAAGGCTATACCCTTTAGCATTCTGCACCTACAGTGTTAAGTGTGTCTTATTCTTATTCCTGGTCTCATACAAAATCTTGTTCTGGAACCGCATTCAAAATGTGCATAATTGAAATTGTCAAGTAGTGTCCTACAAATAAAAAAAAAAAAAAAACTTTTAATATGAGGTGAATTAAAAATGACTATTAGACACGAAACTGTGAGGGCCTATGAAAATGATGGTTGTTCAGCTTCCCTGCTTTGTAATTTTTCGAATTGTATGCTGGTACATCAAAAAGCTGTTTTGTGGCCAAGTTAAAGTTCTTTCTTAAAATGAAATAAAATTAATTATGCAATACATGTCACCGTATAGTCTGTCTTATTGTTTGATTGCAGCATTTTTAAGAAGTTTAAGAAGTTGCCCAGTTAAGATGACTGAAACAGAAAAGCACATACACAGTGATTATGAACTACAACACAAATACATTATTTTAGATAACTGACGTTTTGTCCAGCAGCCTATATGTGTAAAACTAAAACTATGTAATTTGATGACTGCTGCTGGATAACCTGACCTTGACCGTGCACTGTGTAAAGATTTCAACGCTTTTTCCTCGGCAGTGACATTAGAATAAGCGCGATCGTGCATCTTAAGCAGTGAAATGGACACGCGGTTATTTCTCAACCCAGGTGAAAGGATTCTGGTTTCGTCCGGTAAATTTAAAGCTGCCAAACAAATGTATGTCAAGGGGTAGCAAAGGGAAATTAAAATGTAATTCCTTTCCAAAGACAATGGACAAAAATAATAATAATAATAATAATATTATAAAGCAACGAGTGACATTTATTTATTTATTTCTTAGCAGACGCCCTTATCCAATTAGCCCATAGTACACACAAAACAGTACTACATACACAATTGAGAATACACACACACACACTGTGGCACTTTTGTGTATAGCTTTATACTTCATGCAGTTTCTTTATGTTACAGCTGTGCTTATATGAAATCATGTATATATTATAATTGTAGTTTTAAAAAATCACACCCACACACAAACATCTCTAGCACCAAAGTCGAGATGTTGCTGAGATACGGAGAGCGTCATTATCGCCTAGCAACTCTCTTAGCAACAGGTAACATCTGCCGCTGCCTGGACCAATCCGCTACCAGAACAGCTGTGTTGTTGCTTATTGCACATAAAAGGATATTTTAAGATCTTAGATTATTGCAACCCAGATTGGAACTGGGTGTAAAAAAAAGAAAAAAAAAAAAAAAGAAAACTTACATCAAGACAAGGATTTGGATATCTGACACAAAAACAAAGGACCAATGGCACAGCAACCAACAACCAGCATTTTTTTTACTCTGTGAATTGCGTTTTTAAGAAACGAAGAGATACTTCTAAATTACAAGAACTCGTCGTGTTTTCTATAAGGTATTTATATATGTATTAATTTTATTTTACCCTGCTCTACTAATTCATGTTATAAAAATACCATATGAAACATGCATTGACAATATAGGCTATTGTATTGTTATAGTCAGAGCATCAAGAAAAATAAGGTAACAGATAATACTATAGTTTAGCTATGTTGTACAAGGAAGAATAGTAATCTGTATTGGATGTGCTAGCAGAAACATTTGTTCTAAATATACAACGCTGCAAAACAGAAAACAGTAATTTTCTAAATCAGTTCAATTAAAACTCGACAGCTTACTTTGTGCGAAACAGCTTTCATTTGGTGCGTTTTAACGTGCACGCATCATGTAAATCATTACAGAAGATGTATTTCAGTTGCATTCAAGTTAACTGCACAGGTTACTGCACAGGTTACAAAAACTCAGCTAAACATACAGCCACGGTGTAAATGCAGTAGCCTAATAAAAAACATGCGCGTGTAAGGGATCATGCTTACTAAAATATTTGAATGCTTTTGTTTTAAACAACATATTTTAACACACACATTAGAGTCAGAAGATGGCATTATGTGTGTTAATATTATTGTCGATGTTAATTGTGTCAGCTGTTGTGTGGCACATTTTCAATTATAAAGATGTGACATCCCTGTGTTTATATTTAATTCCAGATTACATTTGCTAAACTGTTGATCTGGCGTGAATGGTAATTACGATTTTATAACATCAGATGAACAGAATAATGTACCAGTAATATGCAACAATAGGCCAGACAAACCGACCTTGATACACGCGCTTCTAATACCGTCTCATGTGCAATGGATATTCTTAGTTTCGTTCATTGTTTTAAAAAACATATGTACTTGCAGAAATCGTTATGATTTTAATAATTACATGATCGTGTGTGGTACAGAGACGTAACACTGTTTCCTTTTGCAATGTACAGCCGTACAGAAGAGCCACTGTGTAATAAAGAAATGCTTGCTGTTGAAAAGAGTTTGACTGAAACGAAAGAGATCCATTTAGAACAGCAGTTTGACGGCTGACTACAGTAACGTCGGGTAATTATTGGTCTATCATCATCATTATTATTATTATTATTAAGAATATTTAGGTTTTATTGTAATCTATTTGTTGTAGTTTAGCATATATACCTTTTAACTTTCTTTCATTTTTTTTTATTTTATTTTAGAAAAGTAAATAGATAGAATACAAAACTGGAGTTATTATTATTTTTAATACCGGTAAGGTTTGGTGTTCATAAATCTGTTGTAAATTGTTTATGAAGAAGTTAAGAACAGGGCTTACTAGTTTTATGCATTTCAAATATTTTATTTTATATAGAACCTGGGCCTGAATTAAATCAAAGTGTATGGTGTAGCCTTTCCTGTACTTTATAATGGATATTGCACAGCCCTAGTTGTGATGTATTCCGAGCCCTGTTGAGCTTAGCCCACAGTTTGTAAGAGTTTTGAAATTTGCAGTGTCCTCCTGAATTTAGTCTAAATTCTTGCTCATATTGGTTAAATGATTGATTTGTTGCAAATAAAGTAATGATCCTTGTCTGACTGATTGATTCCAAATTAGGACCCATCTTTAACAGAGCCATTTTACGTGTGTCTCCAAATAAACTACCCAGCAGCATTCAATATTTCTTTCTATTGAGGCATGTACAACCTGGCTTGATTATAACGAACAATGATGCAAGCTGTTATTTTTTGAACGTTAAAACTATAACCAAACCATTTAGTTTTTTTTTCTTTGTCCATTAAATTAAAAAATAATCAATTGTTTTACACAGCCCATTCACTCCGAGAAAGACCAAATACATCAACAACGTCGAAAGTTGCATACTTTAAGAGAAAATATGCAGAAGAAGAGGATTTACATAAAGATTACCATGGGTATTTTCAGAAAGTAAGAACTTTTCTTTGGGATGGATTTTGGTGTTCATGAAACTTGCTGGGTTGGCAGGAGACAGGAGCCCTCTCTCTGTATCTGAACAGGAGGGATAGCACAAGCTGTAGAAATGTGAGCTTGTCCACATCTACATTGCCCTGTGAACATGCCCCAAGCCTGCTCTGTGAGGACCCCACCTGAGGGAGCAAGTAGTTCATAGTTTTGTCTCCATCTGCGGCTTCTCTTCATGAAAGGCTGCTGTCCCATGCAAAGAAACAGAGCATCCATAATTCCTGTAGCTGTCCAGCCTTTTTGGTTAGAGCCATGCATATTTTACTAACAGAAAAAAAGAAAGACTATCTTAAAACAAGTTCAATTTACCCAAAACAAAAGATCTGACTTGCTCTGGTGTTTTCGGATGTTCCTTTTTCATATGGGTGGTGCACCCATTTTCAAACGACCAAACTCAATTAACATGGATTGCAAATCCAGGCCTCCAGAAGTGAAAGGCTAGTGTCCACTGTGCCACCCCTGACCCCATGCCACAAGTGTCATATACATCTATTACGTTGCAAAATAAACTGCTTCTGTGCATTCTAAGGCTTGAAACCGCTAATGTTTCATGTTGCTTTCTTTTCAGCACTTGATATTGCCAGAGGACCGGACATGCATTTTAAGGCTGTCTCTGGAGAAGCTAAAGTTCCTTGAGGATCCTGAAGTCTATCTGCGTAGGTCTGTCTTGATTAACAATTTGTTAAGAAAGATCCACCACGAGGCTGAGAAAGAGGGCTTTGAGTACTTCGGAAAACATACCCCAGAACCAAGAAAGCGACTGAAACTCATGGTTGCCGGCTGTTGCTCTCAGTCCTTCTGCTACAACGAGCTGCAGTCTTATCATGTTGTGCCTTATGGGTCAGACAACACCATGTATGGATTGGGCTTTCCCAGCAGTCAACGAGGCCAAACTCCTCAACTACTGGTTTATAAAATGGACGATAAGGGATGATAACCTTTTGACTAGCACTTTGAAACAAGCACAATGTTTATCAATAGCTTAACAGAGGCAGAGATAATATTGAAATGCTTTCAGTAAATGGAAGACCCATGCCATGCCTTAAAAAACACGACTGAGAAGCATGGGTTTCAAAGTATATCATAGTATTTGGAAGCACAGTAGAAGTGGTTAACAAATTGTATTGTGGTGTTCTGCTTTTTATGTCAGAGTGTGGCAATATACAACAAGGATCTAAGCAGCTGAGCAAAAAATATTTAGATACACAGTTTACAGGTGAGGGCATATGCAAATTCAGCAGCAGCAGTTGAAAATTTCAGGGACCTTTGTGATTATATATATATATATATATATATATATATATATATATATATATATATATATATATATATATATATATATAAATACAGTATAAAATATATAGAGAGTTTTTTATATATTTTAAGCTTTTGTTCATTCATTGAGAACATTAATTATTGTTATTATTATTATTATTATTATTATTATTTATTTCTTAGCAGACGCCCTTATCCAGGGTGACTTACAATCGTAAGCAAATTTCAAGTGTTACAATACAAGTAATACAATAAGAGCAAGAAATACTATGTTAATGTTCCCAAAAGCATATTGTATGATTGTAGCTTTATGCTAATCAGTGAATACTATACTGTTAAAATGGAAACTTTTAAACTATACAATTTAGAAGCCTAAATCAGATACCCAAACTTGGGGGGGGGGCTGGGGGGTATTATGTCTGTTGTCTGTTATCGTTGATTTAACAGCTGATCTGCAGCTGTAAAAGAAGACTATAGTTTGTGACTGCTGGCCGATGTAATGAATGACTACTAAATGTTCTGTTTTGGCATCGATAAATATCTTATTATTAACTTGTCAAACTAATGTAGCCAAAACATATTAGATTGCTATCAATAATCACCAAACCTTTCACTCACTTATTTAACAAGCTGTTTTCCTCACCATATCAATAACACAGGTGTTTGAAATGTGATAAGATATTCACCTCAAGTTTTTACCCACACCTTTAAATAAAACACTATGCATTGCATTGGGTACACAATACAGACACTGTATTACTGTATTTATATTTGTCTTTCTCTGACATTCCAGAGAACTCGAGGGTTTGTTCAATTGATCCAAACTGCGCCATGTTTAGAGAAATAATAATAAAGGGGCCTTTGTGAACATGAAGGTTATGAAAATCAACCATTTACATGTGTGCCTGAGCCTCTTATAAAAAAATATGTAAACCACCATCCCTATTTGAACGATTTAACAAAGTGGATACTACTAGTAGAAAAATTACTACTGCCAGTAAGAAGCCCCCAAAAGACTGCTGCCAGCAATTTAACATCAGGGCTGAAGAAAGAGAAGTACTTATATTTTATTGCCTTTATGTTTAGAGAAAGTGCAATAGGTGGTTATATTAAGGATTTGTTTTGTGCAGTTACTGGCAGCAGCGGAATCAGCTGTCCTAGTGCCAGTAAAAATCCAACTGGTTTTTAACTTCTGAAAAGTAGCTAACCTGTTTATTAGGTTTGAGGTCTATGGCTGCGTACAAATGGGAAGACTAATGTTAGCCAATTATAAGTTGAATTAATAAATACAACACGGTTGCCATAGCGCTGTTTTTTTAATTTTAAATTTGTATTTGTTTTTCTTTTCTGTGGAACAGTGGCTTAATGTACTAGTCTGAGGGCCTGACTCAGCAGATTCTCCTACTGCAGGGACAACACAGCTAAGTTTTACCCCTGTGTATATGGCACACTTGTATGAATGCATAGCACGCACAAGCACATGCTTACTGTGAATAGTGTGGCTGGACTGTGTTTCTATGCATACGGTATCTGGTACTGTAATGCTGTTTCGGAAAGATATGTTTGTGTAAATATGCAGCAGATTAAAAAAAATGAGCTGCAAGCAAAATACATTGGTGGAATAAATGGAAAATGCAAAATCCGTATTTATTTTAATGCTGAATTAGATTATTTTGCTCTGCATTTCCGTCCATTGTAGTTCAGTATTTGGAATACTGTGCCTTACTGTGATGTGTGCATATGAGCCATTGTTTATATAGTACTGTATCTAAATGTATGTCCAATCAATGCTTTTAAAACTGAGGTTATTACTTTTAAGAACCATATGGTGCAATATTTAACTATAGCACATCTGCTAAGGTTTTGCTGCCTTTTCAAAGTGGGTTTTTTTGTAATTGCTGCCTATGATTTAATAACGTTTGTGTACCATGTTTGTTTCTATATAGTTAAGAGTGCAAACATGGGTTGAAAAAGTGGGAGCCTAATTAAATAGAAAATAAATGGTCCCTTGTAAATGTAAAGGTCATTCCCCATCATTTGTATTTCTGTTGAAGTCTCTGCACTCTCTGGAACCCGTTCATTATGTATTTTATTAATAGTAAGATAGTGTTCGCTTGAAGTGAGTTTTACAGCCTGTGCCAGATATGTGACAAAAAAATATTGTAATCAAGTATTGCATTTATTTAAAAAGGTATTGAGCTTATCTGCTATCATTACTGCCAAATAAATATGTTTTTAAATATATAGAATATGAACGAAAAAAAAACCCTATATAAATAAAAATATCCGTGATATATTTTAATACATTGATAAACATGTAACATTATCTATTTTCAGATATTGCTAGAGGATGCTGATTTTCAACATGGAACAGTTCATTTACAGAAAACCCTCTTATTTTCAAAGTTTACAATTTATGTATTTTAATGTATTAAAATATTTTTTTAAATGCTATATATTTGGCAAAGTATTTGTTATTTTGCTCAACATATCAAATAAATGTTTTCAAAAGTTTTCTACTGGCTTCTCTTGCTGTGTAACACAATTACGCAAAACACACAACACTGCCATCATGTGGCTAAACGAGGAACTTTATAAAAACTGAATCTACAACTAAAATGTTCTTGTGGCAGACGTCATTATGCAACGCGTCTTTGACAACAAGTTGTAAAAGGGATAAAGCAGCATCTCATAATGTTTTAAATGTTATACTAAAATGGTGCCTGCACCGTACTTAACAGGAAGCATATTGCTACATTCAAAATAAATGTAAATTAAATATTTATAAATATTAACCACATTTTAAAAACAAAATAGGTCTTTCTAAAGACAATTAAAAAAACGATTTAAATGTGGTAGTGTGTCTGCTTAATAAATTGATTTTAGCGAGACTGAAGTTATTACAGTTAATAGAGAACAGGGCGTAGTTAAAAGGTTTCAGTACCATATTGTTTACTTTCGAATGTCTCTATAGAGCAGCACTAGTCCTCCTTGTTGATCTGTGTGTATAATATAATTCCCCAGTACAATGCTTAACTATACTTTACCATGTTTTCATTATGCTTTATTACACTCGACCATGCTCTTAATATGGTAAACTTTTATAAGGGTTTCTGCACATACACATTTTTAGACAAGTGGACAATTCTGAAGTGCATCCGCCATCACAACATTCTGTTTCTTTAAATTTCCACTCACGCCTGAAGAAGAGACTTTTGAATTATTTAAGGTCTTTAGAGTTTATATAACACAGTGATCTAATACACAGTATCAACTCTCCAAACTATATGAGTTGAAACCAACATGCAGGAACTGATTTTACATTTGTCCCAGCCTGACTCAAGGTTATGTTTGCCTGTCTTTGGGCATCTGTTGAAGAATCTGCTGCACTTTTTGAATTGCCCAGAGGCAGAAATGTGACACTGCTTGGTCACACAGATCACAGGCAACATAGCAAACTGGCCTGGGAGAATCGAACAACCCCCTAACTTGCCTGGGGGGTGATGATGTCAGAACAGGAGTGCAGCAGGTTCTTCAACAGATGCTACCGGCATATGCAACCTTGAGTGAAGGGGAATTACATAAAGATATAAATGCTCTTACCAATGTTATGGCTGCATAGCGACGTAGTGAACAATTAATAACCCTTGTATATCCTCTGAAGGAGTCACTCTGCCCACAGCAGCACTGAGAGATACCTGCCTATACTGTCACAGGGACAAGGTCCATGCATACCCATAAGTGTACTGTTTATGACTGGATCAACACATCTTTGATTTAAGCAATTAGCAGGGTTGGATAAAATGCAAATGTTTGTTACCAGATTAAAACAAATGGAAATGTATTAAAATGAAAGCATTGATGGATGTCTGCGACACTTCAGAATAACAGAACCGGTGCTGCAGAGCTATACGCCACAGCAGCGTGATGTTCGCCAGTTTGTTTCTCTGACTGAGGGCTGGCCAGTGATTCCAAAGATTACATGCTCTGTTTGGCAGTGATGGCCTATAAATGATGTTTTAGTTTTTTCTAGGCGCTGCTGCTTATGTAAATATAAAAACAGAAGCCGGTGAAGCTATACATTGCGTGATTAACCTCGATCACTAGTCGATAAAAATATTTTACTACATAACATACTCCTAGCAACAGAGGCACCAGCTGGCTCTATAGACTTTACAATATGTGCTTAGTTAGTGAAGCACAAATATTCAATTATTAACCATAATACATGAGAGTCCACAAATGAAGATTATTATTTTCTTTCACTTAAAGAACAGATGTCTCAGGTCTGTTTACAGAGATTAAGAAAGACATTGTATCCACTTTCTCTAGATTGTATTAAGGGCACCAAGGAAAACTATTTTATTGAGTAGAATCTTGTTAGAGATTTAGATAAGGGTGGTGAGAAATTAGAGGTTGTCTTGGTGGAGTCAGAGAGCAGTACAGTAAGGTTAGCATTTCGATCACACAGAGATCCATTTTGAAACCCACTTCGTCGCGACACAGAGAAATCGCTATCTGGGGGACAATTGAAGCCAAGTTAAGTTTAGCCCTGGAGATGGGTGGGAAAGGGAAATGACCCTTAGCCCTCGGAACAGAGATATAGAAACACAATGAAATGTATATCTATATTCACTCTCTTTTCACAGACATTTTTCTTTCCACATTTTTCTTCCCCCAGCTCCAGTCATTTGCAAAGTGAATAAGACGGCACTTCTAGGGTCTGAATGATTTTCCATGATCAATGACTCAATGAGATATGCTACAGAAATCAACTGCAGCGGGTTTTAAAAGCATGATATCCTAGCCTAAGCTTCAAACACAATGATACTTTTTATTTTTTTTACCTGTACCTATTAAATCAGATTTGATTATTTGAAGATGATAAGGCAGGGAAGTGTTTTACATCTAAAAGGGCAGCACATTTTTGTGTGGTAAATGGGGTTTTTTTTGTGATTTTTAAGTTTGGGTGACAGCCGGCGGTGGGCATGTTAGAAGGATAATTCAATTCAAACTGTGCAGCAATATCCACAAATTGAAGCACTGCATAGATGAGAGCTCTGCTCTAACCAGGTATGGGTTCACTATCTTGGCACCATTCAGGCTTTAAAAAAAGAGGTATTATTGACTTTTGAAAGCCCTCTCAGATGCAGATGCATTTATTATTTGTTCAGTTATTCTGCTGCAGATTTCACATCACCTACTCTACAAATAAAACATAGGTAATATATAGTGAAAAGTAAAATTAACTTTGGCCAGTGGTTCTTTTAAGTAATTTAAACATTGTATTGAAAAATAAATTGTAATGTTTGCAATGCATTTCAATGGAAGTGAGTCAGAGCTGTTATATGTCACAGACCCACAGCTTTGTCATTTGCTTCATATGATTATGATATAGTACAAGTTTCATACTGTACAGAATGATGGCAACTCAAATCTAATGTTCCATAAAAGAACACCTGTAAAGCTCTTCTTTGTGTGCTTTAGTCCTTTATGTGGAAATGTGGTATTATTTCTGTAATTACAGTGTATAGCAAGCAGAAAAGGCGCTTAAACTTGTCAGTGCTATTCACTATGCTGAAGACATTTTCAGGCACATCAGTAATAAAAATGATTTAAAAGGAATAATAAAACGTAATTAATTCACCTTTAGAAAGCTTTTAGTCTTAATTAAACATAACCCCATATGAACAGACAAATACTGCACCTCTTTAGGCCTAATCATGTAAAAATCCATTCTCTTATTATATGTGCTTTTAGAGATAAGTTATCTGCCCCATAATTGCAAGATGAATGCAGCAACCTATGGCCCTTGTACTACTAGTGCATTATGTAAGATTCCATCAATCACTTGACACAAGTAAGCAAATCATGTGTAAAGGACTCGGAGAGACATTTGGAACTACATCAGCTGTTCTCTGCAGAGGGCACTGAATGTTCTAGACATTGAAATGCATCTTCACTGTTGTTCAGCCCTCTGATTGGGTGTGAATCAGAGGGCTTTCCAGGAGCACACAGCAGACAGCGTCTGTCACATGAGCCCATCTGCGGTTAATCAGGGATCTATCCATGCTGTCCATATCAACCCAGCATGTAATTGAGAACATGGACTACAGGCAATGTACAACTAAGGAACCTTTCTTTCTGTAAAAAGTGCAACGCTTGTACTTGTATGTGTCCATTTGAAAAATACATATAAAAGTTGCACTTTTTGTTGGAAACTAAGAATAATTATTTGCAGGCTTTTCCATCTAGGTGGCTCACTACGTTGAGTTGAAGACAAAGGGATGAAAGACAGGTTCAATCAGCTCGATCAGTAAATTCCAGCTTCTTCCAATATACCTCATTCTGTTATTTTGAATCCCTCAGAATGTAATGCACAGCATGTTAAAAGTGAGCGCTACTCAAGATAAACTGGAATGAAATGAATTATTTCAGAATGTGAATGACTGAGTTGATGAAGGTTTAGACTGAATGCCCCCTTGCCTTGGAGAAATGCTTATAAAGCCACACATATTCTGATTGTTACCATTAGGGGCCACTGCAGTCTTTAGGTCTGAGTTCAGATCTTCCTGGGTAGGGAATGGGTTTTGTTTGAGTAAAACAACGAATCCCACAGCGGTTGCATTTCCACACTTTGAAGTAGAAGGCAAATATAGTTGGAAAACTTTTTAACATCCTTGGATTTAATACAGTTCAAGCATGCATACCTTGTGATATTGTAAACACATGATAAAGCAACTCACAAACACAATACTAGTATTTGATCTAATGGGACCGTATTTCTTAAACCATTTTATTCTGATATTTCCCTACATATCTGTGTATCCATTTATAGCAGAGTATTTCTCTATGGAATTATTTGTAAAACAAAACAAACAAACAAACAAAAAAGGTATTAACGGTGCATTAACATTTATTTGCAACTTTCACAATACAGTTAATGCTTTGCATTCTATGTAATCTTATTTCAATGTAATGGGCAGCGTGAATGCGACACGCTTTGCTCTGATGCATAGTGGTTAAGACGCTCGCTCGCTGTGTGTATATTCACCAGTTCGTGCTCTGATGCATAGTGGTTAAGACGCTCGCTCGCTGTGTGTATATTCACCAGTTCGTGCTCTGATGCATAGTGGTTAAGACGCTCGCTCGCTGTGTGTATATTCACCAGTTCGTGCTCTGATGCATAGTGGTTAAGACGCTCGCTCGCTGTGTGTATATTCACCAGTTCGTGCTCTGATGCATAGTGGTTAAGACGCTCGCTCGCTGTGTGTATATTCACCAGTTCGTGCTCTGATGCATAGTGGTTAAGATGCTCGCTCACTGTGTGTATATTCACCAGTTCGTGCTCTGATGCATAGTGGTTAAGACGCTCGCTCGCTGTGTGTATATTCACCAGTTCGTGCTCTGATGCAGAGTGGTTAAGACACTCGCTCGCTGTGTGTTTATTCACCAGGTCGTGCTCTGATGCAGAGTGGTTAAGACACTCGCTCGCTATGTGTTTATTCACCAGTTCGTGCTCTGATGCAGAGTGGTTAAGACACTCGCTCACTGTGTGTATATTCACCAGTTCGTGCTCTGATGCATAGTGGTTAAGACGCTCGCTCGCTGTGTGTATATTCACCAGTTCGTGCTCTGATGCATAGTGGTTAAGACGCTCGCTCGCTGTGTGTATATTCACCAGTTCGTGCTCTGATGCAGAGTGGTTAAGACGCTCGCTCGCTGTGTGTATATTCACCAGTTCGTGCTCTGATGCAGAGTGGTTAAGACGCTCGCTCGCTGTGTGTATATTCACCAGTTCGTGCTCTGATGCATAGTGGTTAAGACGCTCGCTCGCTGTGTGTATATTCACCAGTTCGTGCTCTGATGCATAGTGGTTAAGACGCTCGCTCGCTGTGTGTATATTCACCAGTTCGTGCTCTGATGCATAGTGGTTAAGACGCTCGCTCGCTGTGTGTATATTCACCAGTTCGTGCTCTGATGCAGAGTGGTTAAGACGCTCGCTCGCTGTGTGTATATTCACCAGTTCGTGCTCTGATGCAGAGTGGTTAAGATGCTCGCTCGCTGTGTGTATATTCACCAGTTCGTGCTCTGATGCATAGTGGTTAAGACGCTCGCTCGCTGTGTGTATATTCACCAGTTCGTGCTCTGATGCAGAGTGGTTAAGACGCTCGCTCGCTGTGTGTATATTCACCAGTTCGTGCTCTGATGCAGAGTGGTTAAGACGCTCGCTCGCTGTGTGTATATTCACCAGTTCGTGCTCTGATGCAGAGTGGTTAAGACACTCGCTCGCTGTGTGTATATTCACCAGTTCGTGCTCTGATGCAGAGTGGTTAAGACGCTCGCTCGCTGTGTGTTTATTCACCAGTTCGTGCTCTGATGCAGAGTGGTTAAGACGCTCGCTCGCTGTGTGTATATTCACCAGTTCGTGCTCTGATGGAGAGTGGTTAAGACACTCGCTCGCTGTGTGTATATTCACCAGTTCGTGCTCAGCCTCCCCCCTGTTTTACCGGTGTCAGTACCTACATACTGTACCTTACACCTACAGCAATTAGCCCATTAGAGCATCATTCCCATGCACTTACATAGTTTCCTGCTCAAGCTGAATAATAACCTTAATAGCTCAGTGAAGAGAAGTATGTGGTGTAACTTCAAATTCCACTGGGTGATTCTTTCGGATATAACCTGCATTAACCAATCAGAGGCCAGAACTCATGTGTAAGTGTGTTACCACAACCTAAATACAGAACTTATCCTAATGCCTATTGTTTAATCAGAATTCGATTAGTGGGTGTAAAAAAACGGATATTTATTTGTATGTATTATATTTAGGGAACAAGTACCTCTGTGGGGGGGGGGGGGTGGTAGCCTTTCATTAAGTAGACAGCAAGGGCTTATATATCCAGCTCAATTGCTGCCTTAGCTTGAATGAACAGTCGTTGATTCTACATAATAAAGCAGAATCTAAGTTTAATTAAGTATGCTGCTGAGATAATTACTTAAACAGAATCGCTGAACCTGCAAAGGGTAGAAATACATCAGGGAAAGCATGTGTCACAGAACAGGGCTGTTAAGGTGATGTGTCTGTCTACTGTGCTATATATCTCGCAGATTTTTGATTGCAGATGCTTATGAGAAAAGGTTGAGGGATGCAGGAAGGCTGAAGTCTTGATGTACCGGTAATTAAGTAATGCAGCAAGATTAATTCTCTAGTGACATAAAAGAAAGATATCTCTAACTGTAAGCTGTAAAAATGGCACACTTCAGACAGACCGTATATGTTCCTGAAGTGGTTCTATGGAAGTGGGGATCAGAAAACACAACCAGTAGACCAGCCCAGGCGTCATCATGGTTAGTAAAAAACATATTTTTCTTTACATGTTTCTAAACCGTTCATACACCAGACACATAACAGTGTGCTGAAAGTAGAACCAATGACACTTAGTAAACACTGTGTATTTATTTAAAAATGACTGTACTTCTATTGATTCAGTTTACTGTACTTCCACAAAGCAAGTTTGGGGAAACTCAAGATTCGTGAGTGCCCAGAGATTACCTTTATCCCTTAATCCTAACATACAACAAAGTAAACCGTATGTTCTTTTTCTGTGTATTTTTGTTTTATGCCAGTTAAAGGGCTTAGCCGTCCTGCGAGCTAGTCAGGGCCCTGCATAACTTTAGGTAGTGCTTGAAAAGAGCTAGGTGTTTGTTTTCATTTTTGTTTATTTTGCTTTATTAAAAGGGCACGCAATCGCTAAAATCACAAATCTTGTGTCTGGGTCTGTGATTTCAAGGGTGAAAACGAACCTGAGCCGTGAGGATCCGTTACAATATATTGTAACATTTATGAAGTAATGAAACGATAGATACAGATCTACCAACCCACATGCAATTTGGCCTGAAGATTACACTTGGAATAATGCCAGTTGTAAACTGTATCCCCAAAAGTAGCTTTCGTAATTTCCCATAGTGGATTGATTTTTCCAGGTCAGAGTTCTGACACAGAGATCTATATTACTAGAATAACAGCAACATGAATGACGGCTGGCTGCTCCTGATGCAGGCAGATTGTAGCACAATTACACTTCACAAGAGCTCACAAGCAGTGAACCTGGATACTGAATATCTTTACAGAGCTGCCAAGCTTTCAATCTGAAAGGTCAATTCATTGCAGGTCAGATAAGAATTTATTGATATACCATTAGTGCTAGCTTATTCCCCAGTGGCCCGACTTATACATTGAGCCATTACTAGACTTCCGTTAAAAGAGCTAAATGTTTTTTAGTAAATATGAATGTTTCTTTTAGTTTTAAATAAATTACAGCAGAAGACTGTCCTGATGGATGAAAACACTTAACTCTCAGTTCATGTGACAATAACTGAAGCTTGTAACAGATTCATCCATCATCACCTGATTCCCAATTTTACAAAAAATCAGCGTTAGAAGAAGTCACAATTTTTACCTGTTCTTGTTCTTAATACTGTCCATTTTATCGCCTTTGGCTTATATTGAGCTCATCAATGTTTTACTAAAATTACAAGAGTCAAATATTAATGCACACAACAGACCAAACCAAATCATAAACTGGTTGTTTTATTAGGGGAGGCTGACCTAATGTCAAAGGATGAATCCCGGTTGCAAAGCTGTATGATTGATTAGCTTTCACCTCAACAAGTCTTCTCTCTCTCTGATGCCATAATGCAGATTGTGTGTGACCTGGGCAGAGAAAACAGCTTGTGAAAATTGCTCTAGCTAATTGGACTAATCGTTTGATCATGTTAATGATGTCAAGGTAGATGCCTCTGGACCTATGGCCTATGACTGGGCTTTGCAGGAAATTCAGATTTGTTGTTATTTTTAGTACAACTTTATATCGATGATTGAAAGATATAGAGGAACAACCTGTGGTAATACTGGATCCACTCAACAGAAACAAGAAACAAATACTGATTACAACAAAGGCAACTTCTATTTTATCACTGAGGGATTGATTCAAAAGGCAAGATGCCTAACTAGGCTGAACGCCAACATTCAAATGTCATACTATGTAACATTCAGTTAATGTTTATTTTTAGTTTGTTAATAACTATTTAGTATTGCTTTCCCTAAGCTAATATGAAAAACCTGATCCTGATATAAGATTCTAAGAATCTTAATTTGATATAAATGTACATAATATTGCCTGTTTCATCAATCAAAGACATTTACCTTTATTGCTAGAATATATAAGTGGAGATGAAAAGATAATACAGCTGTTTTTGGAATTACAGTATATATCAATACGATTTTTAACAGCTTTTTCATTTTTTTCCTCTGGTACTTGTTATAAAGTCATCTGTCTTATGATCATTCTTGATATATAACCAAATATCCTGAAACTTAGCTACAAAGATCATACCATATGTTCAAAAGCACTTTGGACCAATCTGGCAATGGAAAGATTGTAATACCCATTAACGATGTCATTAAAAAAATAAAACCTCGTGGATATATAGCTGCAGTTGTCAGCACCTTTGTTCTTTAGCAATTCTGTTTAAATTGCCAAGTCAAAATATTGCTGTTGTAAACCACCATTCTCTTGTCTTTAATACACTTAACTTACACCCATGACTTTTGAAATACCCAGAGGTTGAAGAATTGTAATGGCTTTCTCTGGAAGCTGTAGTGAATATAATGAAATGTACTACAGCTATGGTTAACACAGTCTAAATGGTCGAATGAGTTTCACTTGGGAGTTTCCTTTCTCTTCTCCCTAAGGTTACAAACTACAGTCAATGACTGAAAAGCTTGGAAATAACAAGTTTAATGAAGTGTGATTGTTGACCAATAAGCTATCTACTGCACCACTAACAGATTCTTTAATTTGCTTTTAAACTTCGGTTTCTTTGCTCCCAGGGCAGCTATCAGTGTTCCCATTGTGGTGTGCAAATGGTCAGTGTTTGGAGTTCAGCAGTATCATTTTTTTTTTCACTGCTCCCAGTTATCAGCTGACAACTTTTACATAATATTCTACCTATTTCAGAATTTCCAATTCTAATGTTGTCACTGCTCTCCACCTACTGATCTTCTGCAAAAGAGTGACCTGCGCAGCCTAAGCAAGTAATATTAATGAGCTACCAAACTCCTGGCCCAGCCTGGGCATTCTTCTTCAGGGTTTGCTGAAGCACAGTGTGAAATACTCCATGCGGGCTCCCAGTTTGAAAGCCTAATAGAAAACAATTAAAAAGAGTTCATAGTGTTAATATTAATCCAATGCTGGGGTAACCAACCAAAGAAAAAAATAAATAGTGCTAGAAATGCTCTGTTTGTTCATAAGTTCTCATATCAGGCTTCCTATTCTCCACATCTGTCAAGATATAAATACCTGTGTTACCGTATATTGCAAAAAAACACTTGTGTCACTGTCAGCATGGCACCATGAAAAACAAGTTAAAGTACATTGTCAAAAATGACTCACTTTATTCTCTTGACAAATGTTCTGTTCCCAAATAACTTTGAAATCTTTGACTCAATGGGAACCTGCTTTAATTAAACTCAGCTGTGCATTATAACTGTTAAACTTGAAATGACTCTATATACAGTAAGTACACATGTCATTCATATATATATATATATATATATATATATATATATATATATATATATATATATATATATATATATATGAATGACATGTGTACTTACTGTATATAGTGTCATTACACATGTAGTCACTAAGTAACTGCTATGTAAATACCCAGTAATTAGAGACACTTAATGTAAAGTGTTACCAATAAAAAATAATGGCGGTAGAAATCAGTCTATTACACTCTACTGATCCGTTACATAGTTAAGATGAAAGTAAAACGTGCCCTTTATATACTGTACCATGAATAATGACTTTAATAAATAACTTTATATACACTTAATGACATTATTATATTGTAATATGATATGGCATATTTTTATACATTTTAGACACATAACTTATTTGTGCATCTAAACAAATTCAATACATACAATAAAGATGGTAATGGCTTTCAAAACACTTCTTTATGTACAAGTGGTAGTGATTAAACAAAAACTCAATGTTGCTGGGAATATTGTCTTATGATATCAGTTATTGTAAAAAAATATCTGATAAACAGGTATCGTTCAATAAAAAAGGCTTTGCTTGCAACTTATGGTACACTGCATTTGGATTTCATAGCCATAATCCTCTGTAAAATGCACCGGTGTTAGTCAAGTGAAAATGTCTTCCATCCCTAAAGGTTCCCTGACAGAACTGTGTGAGGCCATTTTCGCTGAGTTGTTAAATTATTCCCCATATATCTCCTCCTCTCTTTCTGTGTAAGCAGATTAAAGTCCTCAGAGTCACAGATGCTGGGAGTCCAGTCCTTACCTCAAGGCAGGCTTTAAAAGATAAAGAAGCAAGATCACACCAATGTGTAATTATTTTAAATTGGATGCTTGCTGTGATCTTTACCACTTTTCTTTTGAGTGTTTTGCGGTGGAATCTTCTAGAAAATAGCCAGATCAGTTAAAATGAGGGAAATGAATGAATTCATGTATTTCACAGCATTTCATGATTCTTTCCAGTCGGATGCCTCCGTTTGTCTTTTTTGAGGCAGCTTTGCATTAAGCATGTCTACCTGGTAAAAATAATTAGCAATACTTCACTGGAGTGGTAAAAATAAATCCAACTGTACTGAAGACACCTGCTGCACAGACAAATAAAGAATAGGCGAGGAATTTGAGTCACGTAAATATTGCAGGAAACTGCAGAATTCTATAGAGAAAAATAATTCTACGATTCTAAGTGCCAGCATGCAATCTGGTGGTTTTGACTTTTTTTTAAAAACGTGACTTAAAAAGAGAGGCTTTAACTATTAGAAGTCAAAATAAAGAGCGGTCTGTTTTTAACTCACTAAGATCTCACACATAAACAAGCCAGTGTCCTGTTCAGAAGATGCCGAGCTATTTGAGTGGCTGTTCAAATACATATTTTTTCTTATTCCTGCCAAATATCACTGTATTACCCATGAGAAGTGTTCCTGCTGTGCTCTCTACCCCTTTGGTTTCTTAGCTGGATGTCTGTGCTCATTTCCCTAATAACCACTGATTTATACTTTGTTCTCTTTGCCCCCCAGGAATGCCTTGTAATGTAGTATTCGTTTTCTGTGCCTTGGTTCTGCAGCAATACATCCTGTTTATTCACTGCATATTTGGACAGGGTTTTTTAAAATCCCAAATTGTAAAACAGTAGTACAATGTTACTTTCAATTACAGTATTATCTATTGTTTTGCTTCACATTGAAATGTTTATTTAAAGAAGAATCGTTTATGAAACACCCCATATTAAAAATGATTTGACAAACATTTTGAAACAATGGGAGTGTTTGATACTTACAGATGACAGACCATGCTTCAGTATTCATAAGAGCAAAATATCTTTAGTAAGCTACAAATCCACAGGTACAGTACATTGACAAAAACATTAGTTCTATTTATAGATGATACCTTTTTGGAAGAAAAAAAATGCTGCTTGATGAAACCCCTACTATTAGCAAGTCCGCTCTGGTGTGGATCTCTGCTATTAGCAAGCCCGCTCTGCTGTGGATCTCTGCTATTAGCAAGCCCGCTCTGGTGTGGATCTCTGCTATTAGCAAGCCCACACTGGTGTGGATCTCTGCTATTAGCAAGCCCACCCTGGCTTGCTTAAGGCTGACCCAAATAAATGAATAAACAGGTTCAGTTTCTTCGTAAATATATGCAGCATTATGATTGAGATTTAGACATTGCAAAATCATTATAATTAAGTCAAGCACAGACATTTCCATGTCTCAATTCAATTATTTCCTTTCTTAAAAATCACCTCAAACAACCTCTCACACATGCTAAGACACATGCACAGACGATCATTTTAACAAGAAGACTCCTTAAAGGGTCATCTTTTTAAACCCAAAGCATTGCCGTAATTAACTGGCAAAAATGACAATAAAGATCAAAACCAGTGTGGGCAGAGCTATCCATAAATATGAAGACTTCATTTAGTCCCCCAGGCTCCATGAATTATAAATCACTACCACCACTCCAGCAAATCAGCGCTAGCGTATCTATGTGCCAGGAGACTTCTTATTTCCACATGAAAGTCCTTTCTCGCCAAGAGAAATGTGACCCCAGCCTCCCTAACATTGTTCTGGAATTTAAACACACTAAAACAAACCGTTATCCAGTCTTACCCATGATTACAACAGGTACATTTTAACGATAGGGAATGTGTTAAGTCTAAGACACAGTATTTAATATTCAATTTGTTTTTACCTAAGAAATATCTTAGAGTGCTCACTGTTTTTTAATTCCCCATTTTACTGCAGCCTGAAAGACGTAACAGTCCTCAAGCATGCTGAAACTAGCCTACAGTTCACTAAAATATACTAGCTGAACTAGTCGTGAATGTACTGTAGTGCAGGGGGATCGGGCTCCCTGCAGACATACCATTACAAGGTTTAATTGGATAAAAGAAAAAGCTTAAAGCAGCCTTGACCCTGCGCCTTTGATAACGGATTCATAATGTGTTATTAGTAACAGCAATCAGAAGCACCATCTCTCAGAGTGATTGGAGAGCTCAGCCCACTTTGCTGTATCTGCCAGGTACTTTCCCCAGAAACAGGAATTAATATGTGCAAGGAGCACAATACGGGAGGCTTAAACTGTCATACAAGAGAAGAATTTTAGCAAGTTTAATCTCTTGTCAAAGTAGGAAAGCATCAAGAATGGTGCTCAGAATGGGGTTTGTGGCGGTATATAGGAACTAGTTTATGTGACAATGAACCTACTTAGTTTGTGAGAGATTTCACACACTGCACATTGCTTTTCGCACAGAAGTGCAAGTGTTGTTGAAAATAAGCTAGATTTTTAGATAAAATAACAGAATTTGGCAAATTATGCAAACCCGGTTTTATTCATGATGTGAAGATTGTTGTGCACATCGTTTCACAAGATTAATGAAGCTGAGCTTCTAAGCCTACAGCAAAAAAAATAAAAATACTGTAAACAAGATGACATGCTGCAGTGCATATCTGAGGAGTTCAATATTCACAAGCTTTCTGAAATCCCAGCAGCAAGTGGACTGACCCACAGTTCCCTGTCGAATACTCTGTTGATGGTGAATTAAGCTCCTCCTTTATCCCCGGCTTTGCTCTGAACTTTGTTTAAAAGGATTAGAGCTATGTCTACACTCTTGAGACACAGTGGTTAGCTCCTGTGATCAATGACAGCGTTTTCATGTATAATTCAAAGCCGAATGTAATCCCATAAACTACATATTGTTTCGACTAATCTCTAACTTTTGTCATTTTGAAAACTTGCATCCGCATAGCGATAAATACATCATAACCTGCGGCAGTCTATTATTAAAATGCTACTTCCTTTCTCTGGGGAAGTTTATAAAATGTTGATACTGAGAGAAATGAAGAATGTTAGTAATATAAGTTTATTTTGAGTGAAGCTTCAAAGCTGACATGTTATTTATTACCTGACTGTATTTAGGGAAACTTACACCAAAATGTAATTTTATGTATTCTACGTGCTGGTCTGGTCTTTAAAGGGTAATACGTAGTTAGGTGACTTGTCATCCTAATTTCAAACGCTAACACTAATATTACCCCCTTAACTAAAACAGGAAAGTGTCACCTGGCTGGCATTGATGGGTGTGTGTAATCTTTTTAATTATCTGGCAATATATGAGCTGTTCAGAAGGCTTGGAGTGATGGAGGAGCCTGAGAAAGACAGATCGGATGTCCTGTGAGGATACACTCGCCCTCAGTTTAACTTTGAAAAACAACAGACTTTTAGAACTTTTAGATGATATGGCTTAGCGCTCTGACTGGGTAGAATCACAAATACAAAGTGAGTTTCTCAGTTAGTAAACCATGAACACAATAGTTCATAGTCTGTAGCTCTTCTTTCTACCTGCGGTGCTACTAAGCCTCTCAGCTGTCTTCTATAAGAAGTCAAACACATGGTGGACCCAGTGCGCTCTCTTTCAGGCTTGCGGTGAAGGCGGTGTTCTGGACTGGCATCACTGGAAGCTGACCAGCCCAGTTGTTTACAGGGCTGTTACACGAGGGCCAGGCGAAAAACAGTTTCCTTCTTTTGGAAATACTGGGCCGAATTCAGCCATTCTAACAGTTTCCATAACAGGTCATTCATAACCTTCAATTCAATTGCTTTTTGTTTTATTGGGTTCCAGCCAACAATGCAACCAACAGAGTTGAAAGGTCAGGTCACATTATTAAATGTCAAAAGGCAATGTGCAGACAGCATTCAAGTGTTCAATGGATTAAGCGAAAAGCTACTTGGGATAAAACACAAGAGCAACAGAACAGAGCAACATCACAAGATTCCATTACAATATTAAGTCTCCAGCCAGTGTTAATCATCTGTAATCATCTCCTTGATCTGAACATTGGAGAATGGAATTCTTCAGCCCCATGTTTAATGGGGGGCATTAAGATGTCGTTATGTATTTTTATTGGCATTTTTTGGAATGATTTACTCAATATACGGGTACAAAAGGTTAATGTTTCTCAGAAAATGTGCTTTAAAACTCGCTGACTTTCCCAAATCTGAAGGAGTAATCATTTTCTTAATGTTTCCTAGTGTACAGGTTGCCATGATTGTGATGGATGTAAACCTGTGGATCTAATCTATGTGACAGCGCACATTCAGCATCCTGTCGATAGGCACAACCCATTTGATCATAACCTTTGAGGTGGAAGTGTTGGATGCCTGATGTTTTGATTTTCCCAGATGCTGGTTCCCTTCGTCTGGCGCTGCTGTCTGCATGCTTGCTTTTCTTCCTGTCAGTTCCAGTTATAACAGAGTAATAGGATTTGTGGTCTGGTGAGATAGAGCAACTGTACAGCAGAACACTCTGATATGCTGTAATGAATACTCATTTATTTTCAGCATATTCAGCACTTGCTGGAAGCGCACAAGGATGAAATTCCAGCATCATCTTACTTTTAAAATCGAAAATTGAAAAATTGAAAATTGTATTGAAAATATAGTTTTTTGTATTTTTTTTTTAATCTGCACGGTTGCTCCACAAGTAAAGAATGTATCTATATGAAATGTTATGCATAACATTATAAACAGTATAGTGAAGTGAAAAATGGGGGCTGGAGGAATTTTTTTTTAAATTATTATTATAAACTATCCTATAATGATATACTTGTCAAAACGTAAGAGTATTCATTTCAGTTGTGACCTCTGATATTCTTCACATTTAGAGCTAATCAATATTTTGGAAACATCTATATGTTGTTCTTGTAACTGATAGTGATTATTGCCCACATTGTCAAACAGGTAACACAGCAATAATGATCCATGATGTGGTACAGAACAGAAAAGCCAGAGCACTTCTTGTTATGCTGTTTTTTTTTGTTTTTTTTTGTTTTTGCTTTTCTTGCAGTGATTTAGAGGACAGATCTCAAACCCCAGTGCACTAGAACAGACATTTTGAAAAGAGCTTTGAAACAGACTTTAAAGTTCTAAGTGTAAAAAGTTGTCAGGATGTTAGCAATGAAAAGAAAAATGACAGATACATTATTTAAACAGTCATAGCAACACGTGTGTACATGTGACACTATATTTTTCGGGAACCCTGCTACTTAATGTTTAAACTGGCACTTCATTCATTTCTGTGTGTCTAATTTGTTCTTAAGCATAGCCAGCATTTCTGTGATTCTTGTCAAACAAACTGATTGATTAGATCAAGAACTAATTGAATAGATCAATAACTGTGTGAAATATATGCCAGGTTGTAAACCTTAAAATACAGTCCATGGTGGCATAATGTCATATTAAGCCCAACTAAACATGAAATGGTATTTCAGTGCAGATGCTTTGAGCTGGATTAATTAAAACGTTTTTGAGTACGGTTCTTGAGATCATTTATGTAGTGTGGACAAGGCCTTAGACTGATGAAGCTGCTGGCTGTAGGGTTGTCAACTTGACTTTGTTTCTTCTAAGTTTTATCTATCAATAGAATTCCACAAAAGTATGTTTCAACCAGTGCTTGCTCCACGAAGATAAGAAAGCAGTACGTTTTTAAAAGTATCATTTCCAAATGCCTTGCTGTAAATAATTCAATATACCTACAGTAATGTATTAACCAATGACTTTTTTTTCTTAAACGTGTTAAGAAGTCTTAAAAACTCAATGTTTTTCTCTTAAGAGAAACTTGGTGTGGGCGTGAAACACCAGAGTTATCCTAACTACTGCGTTCTCCTTGTTGGTTAGTATAATTTCCAAATGCATCCTCCTTGCTGTTTAGCTGAATGTCCTAATGCATTCTCCTTGTTGTTTAGTATCATTTAATATAATATTTTCTGCTTCAGGCATCACATTGTAATGATGGACAGGCTGGTTTGATGATAAGCCAGGCTAGAGGGCAGGATACAGCTATGGCCAAAAGTTTTCCATCACTTTGAATTTTATGATTGAGACATAATTAAAAAAAAAAAAGAAAAGAAAACTGTAGGAACATAATTTAGATATTTTACTTAACATCATGTAATCAAAGAAACTACAAAATGATATCTACCGGAAGCCATAATAGTAGTACGGTATTTCATGTTAGATTTCGAAATGGCACATTTTTCATATGTTGTCAGTTTTTCGGTAAGTATATGGAAAACTACAAAGCGGTATTTAATTTAGTATGTTAACGTAACATTATTCAGCAGGTTTAATTCGACTTTATGAAGCAAAATGTGTTAATTCTGCTAAACCTTTGGCTGTAGCTGTAAATGTCACAGTCAGGTAGAGTACTTCTATTTAGCCCACATGTTAAACCATGTTACTCCAGATGCACAGCACTCCACCCAGTAGAGGGCGCTAAAGAACTATATACATTACAGTACAGTACGGTACAGTAACCAATTAGTAAAAGATCATTACGTCATCACGGTGACGTGTTAAAAACAGAAGTTTTAAGTACCCCTGTGGTCTCAGTAGAGCTCCCAGAATCATGTCTAACTTCCATCTGATAGCATAACCATTAACCTGTCCTCTTGCCCGTGGCCATTCTCTTCTTCTTGTTTTGAGAAAATAAACAAATAACATTAAAAGGACTGTAAATGTGCTGTGTAAATTGAAGCATAGTCATAAAATAAGTGTAAAGTACAAACCTTGCAAAAGGCCCTGTAGTAATCAACAGCTCCCTCATAAATCCACAAAAAATGGTATTCATAAAGCATTAGCAGGCCAGTGAGGGCATTATTATTAGTTTATTTAGCAGACGCCTTTATCCAAGGCGACTTACAGGGTCTGGTGTGTGTGAACTATGCATCAGCTGCAGAGTCACTTACAATTACGTCTCACCCGAAAGACGGAGCACAAGGAGGTTAAGTGACTGCTCAGGGTCACACAATGAGTCAGTGGCTGAGGTGGGATTTGAACTGGGGACCTCCTGGTTACAAGACCTTTTCTCTAACCACTGGACCACACAGCATTACCTTCCCAAAACTAGGTGCGTGCTTTATAAATTCAGACCTATTTTTGTTCAGTCAGTAATTTTATTTGACAGCTGGCAGCTTGAGATACTGCAAGAATAAATAAATAAAAACACCAAGTTTTAGCCTACAATTCATTTATTTTTCTTTGAAATAAAAGGAAAGTGATTCATTCTCCGCCTTTGAGTGCAAGTAGGGGGTCGCAATTAAATAATCAGCTTATTTGGCAATTTGTCTCATTCCAAAACGTGATATACTGTTGCCTAGGCGATTACCATCTCTCTTTATATACAGTAAACAATGTTAATGATGAAGTGACTCATAATGCATAGTTCAGTGGATTGTCTAAAAATACAAGAAATTAACTTCATGGTATATTGTCAGGTGTTTATTTTTACAAGAAACATCAGAAAAAAATGTGAAGAGCTGAAAACTCTAAAAAGAGATAATACTATTAACCCTTGCCATGGTTTCATTCAACAAGGCAACAGGATGTATCTGTTAGGGATACTGCATTTACCGTACTGCTGTCATGGCCAATTTATAAATGGTAATATTGTTTATTTGTTATACGCTTGTGTTATTAAGTTCAGGATAATGTCCTGCTATTTGCTTTGCTTTGAGTGAGAGGTTTTATGTGCTACGGCAGGAATAGTTTTTCAATATAATTAAAAAGTATTTAGGATAGCTGACACAAATAGTGCCTTATAAAGCAAACAATGCAGCGTGCCTTGTAATTCCATCGCATTTAGCCGTTGTGTTTAATGCATTAAAACCTTCAAGCTATTCTTGTCAAGCAAAATGGTGATGACTTCTGATAACTTGCTTGTTACAAAAACAAATAGCATTGCTGTTGTTTTGACATTCAGCAATTATTCCAAGCCAGTGGCGTAACTTTGCTTTCAAAAGCAAAGGGAACAGTTTCTGTAGCGTGGGCATATAGTAATACAATGAAAAATAAACATGAATTTCATTCAGATTGGCACCTCTGCGGTCGTGAATTCACTCCTCGGAGGACAGGAGCTGGTATTTCACAGCCACTCGAAGAAAATATTTTTTATGGTATTAAGACCAATGATATCACGAAATTTCACAAAAAAAAACAAACAAACAAAAAAAAAAACTCCTGGAGTCACTTTTGATTAAAAGTGGTATGATCTCATCTCCAAGTTGAACTAACATGATGAACAGGGAGGGTCATAAGTTTAAGTGCTGCTTTTTCCAATCAGAAAGAAAATGTGGTGGTGAAAATGAAGGTCTGGGTTGATATCTCTGGCCCAGCCACACTCACCCAGGAACAGCTGTTCAGAAATAGAATGAATGCTATTCCACGAGCAGCAAAGCCTCTGCACCCCATTGAGCGACTAATGGGGTTTTAATAATGTTTCAATTAAGAGTAGCAGCTTTCTCATACTCTCTTAAAAGTAACATGGGCGTTTCAATTCAGTTGCTTCTCAAAAATAGTTAGTAAAAATTGCTTGAAAGTTTGAAAGTGTGAAACGGAGTACTAATTGATAAGCTGTATTTAAAATGTATTATAAGAGGACTATTTAATATTTACAGCTCCGCAGCTGATTTCTTGCATGTTACCAGTCACTCATGCTTGCTATATTATCCTTGGTTGCATGTTATATACATTTTTCTCAAGTGGTAATACTTTTACAACACGCTTGATAAACAGTTATTGTTATATAATAACCTGTATCTATTTCGAAATATATGGGCCATTGACCTTTATGAAACCATTTGTACTGAAAATTAAAGTAATTTCAAATGTTGAAACACAGTGAGCATGGTAGGGTGATGCACTAGCCTTTCACCTTAGCCCTCATACAGTGTGAAAGATGTGGACAATACGTTCCTTAATGCTACTGAAACGATATATTTAAATGAAGTAATATTTCATGCAGTGTGCGCAAAGGAGAGGTGATTAAGAGGAGACCTTGTTTCATTCCATTGGAATTACTTCAGACACGGAACAAACATATAAATCAAAATGCTGCAGTCTGCAGTCAAGGGCTCTGAAATACGTCCAAGCGCATCGTGTCACTGTTGAGAACCATAGCGAGTCTTACCCTGCACTGGGAATGTGCAATATATACAATGCAGACAAAGCTTTAGCTGTAATGTGCATCTAAACTATTCAGATAGCAAACTGAGAATATCTCAGACGATTAATCGAAGGAATTGAATGTGCACAGTGGCAATGGCCTGGAGAGTAATGAAACACTGTTGGCTCTTGTCCTATCAATTCTCACTTTTATTATGGCAATAATAAAAAAAAAGTGCCAACGCTTCATATTAACTTGCTTTTAATTAATGTGTGCAGTACATCAATCCATGCATAATTGTGTAATTGTTAAAACATTCTATTAAAAATACTGCAAATGCAATTAAAGTGTAGCTGCATAATAAGTTACCTTAGAAAAATACTTGCTGATAAGAAGAATCAGCCTTATGCTTTTTATTATTTATGCACAGTACTGCCTAATTATCAAAAAAAATTACTATACCAGGATTGATACCATTAACTTTATTAGGGCTCTAAATGTTTTGAAGCCATTCCACAGAATCATTAAGCTCCCTGTTAGTTCTAACTATGTGTAGCCCAGTCTTAAGATCCCATCTCGTCTTTCCGACTGCATCGCTTTCTCTAAAATTTTCAAATTAGGCAAATTAGTGATTGTCTAATTTAATTGACGACTGTACTAGGCTGCACATGCAAGTAAGAGAAAAGGAACACATACCCACAAATGGTAAAATGCATGAGGTTATTAAGTGTAATTAAGAGGCACTCAATGAAAAGTGTTGTATGTGTTCATTTACAAATGCTACTATGACGGGTTATTCTGTTTCATTGGGTCTGATAATCCCTATCACCTTCTGTCTTGTGAACCCAGGTATTAAACTGTCTCAAGATGAAGGATTAGCCTTTCCTGTTTGATTCCTGTTGTGTGGATTTAAGAGATTTAGCAATGACACCTCAATTCCTATTGGGACTGTGGCCCACAACAGACCCTTTGCAGCTAATATTATTTCTAAAAAAAAAAAAGAAAAAGAAAAAGAAAAAAGTAACAAAAATAAACTTTAGTTCTGATATTTTATACTTTCACTTTGAATTTTTTCAAGCAGAGTTTCTATATTATACTGTAGAGCACCGTTTCTGTTATTATTATTAATATTATTATTTATTTATTTGGCAGACGCCTTTATCCAAGGCAACTTATGGGTGTTACAGGGTTACAATGCAAGCTTAATATATAATACTACTAAAATACAACATGAACTAGGATGCAGCAAGTTAGGATTACACAACACATTATATCAACAATGATATAATAGTATTGCAATAGTGCAGGATAGTGCATTAGCTGAGGATCCAGTAACGTGGTGTGTAGATTGGGGAAGTCCAGTACATAGTATGAGGCAGTTCAAGAGATCTAGAACATAAGAACATAAGAAAGTTTACAAACCATTCGGCCCATCTTGCTCGTTTGGTTGTTAGTAGCTTATTGATCCCAGTATCTCATCAAGCAGCTGCTTGAAGGATCCCAAGGTGTCAGCTTCAACAACATTACTGGGGAGTTGATTCCAGACCCTCACAATTCTCTGTTTAAAAAAGTGCCTCCTATTTTCTGTTCTGAATGCCCCTTTATCTAATCTCCATTTGTGATCTCTGGTCCTTGTTTCTTTTTTCAGGGTCAAAAAAGTCCCCTGGGTCGACATTGTCAATACATTTTAGAATTTTGAATGCTTGAATCAGATCACCGCGTTCTTTGTTCAAGACTGAATAGATTCAATTCTTTTAGCCTGTCTGCATACGACATGCCTTTTAAACCCGGGATAATTCTGGTCGCTCTTTGCACTCTTTCTAGAGCAGCAATATCCTTTTTGTAACAAGGTGACCAGAACTGAACACAATATTCTAGATGAGGTCTTACTAATGAAGTGCAGTCTAAGGTGGGTCTTGGGACGGAAGGTAGTGAGAGACGGAGTAGTCTTGGAAGTTCTGTCATATGTTAGCACAATGAACTCACTTGAGGAAGACATTTCTGTTCAGTAGCAGAGCTGACTGATAGGCTTGTGTTCAAGACATAACTCACAGATTAAATTGTTACCGGCCTGTGCCCAATGTTTACTGCCTGTTACATTAATTCCACAACAAAGCAATTTGGCTTGCTGTAGCCCAAACTTGTCTTCAATCATTTTATGCAGCCAAGCTGCTCCAATGGTTTGTCTTGACAGAACAGTGATAACATTATTAAGCAGATACTGTCTTATTTATTGACTAAGATTCAAAAACTGAAGTATTTTTAAGAGAATTGTGTGGGACATCTTCTTCGAGACCATTTATTGGGTCACATTGGGTTTCCATTGACAGATCCCTGTCAGATTAATATGAAATACAGAAATAAGTACTTTTACTGCAGCTATTTGTAGCCAGTAAAGTGTAACAGTTGACAGTAAAAGAGAATAAAAGGGCAACATTGCTCTCCGGGCTCTAGATTTTAGTACTTGAGAATGTCTACAAATGCCTGGGGCTTGGTACCAGGCAATGTATTCATTTGTCCCGTTAATGATCCTGTACACCTTCTACTAGTCCATGATCCTGGTAGTTTGGAGGAAAGTTGGTGAAATTTCAAATGCACAATAAAAAGTTGTCAAAAGGTCTTGAAAAGGATACATTTCTTATGTTTTAAGCACATACTATACGCATAGTCCATTCCATGACATTTATCGTTCATTGTTACGCATATGTTAATAATTCAAATCGGTATGCATTTTTTCCATCATGTATTGTTTTAAATACTCACAATAACAATGGGAAGACAGTGTAGCAGAGCATATTCATATTTTTGTTTTTGCCAGATAAATGAATCACATTTCTTATTGTGGCTCATCAGCTTGACGCAACGGACAGCTGCTTGGACAGATGTTTTCCGATCAGGCACAAGAGATGGCCCTGGTGATTAATTGCTCTGTTCAGGAGATTTTTGTCACATGCTTGTGAATTGCAATAATTGATTTTTATTTGTTGTGCCAGTGGCTGACAAAACTACAATTATAGAATCCTGTGGGGTATCTGGCAGCTTCACTCTTGTCACAAACCCCAATGCTTCTGAGTACCAGCGGACTACCTAACATCTGTTCTCCTCTGATTTTTAAAAATGTATTCATTTATTTAATGACTTTAAAACCTTTTTTTTGGCATTATTAATTAAAAAAAATTCCAGAGTTTGCAAACATGTAGTTCATTAAATCACATTTATGCTGGATGGATCCACTGAAATTAAATATGTTTCACAGGGATGTCTGTTCTCAATCTACTGGGGACAGGAAGTTTCAAAGCCTTTGGAAAACTATGTGAACTCAGCAGTACATGTGATGATAGCAAGCAATAAAAGGCAGGAGATGTAATTACAGGTAACCCCCACTAAACTGTATTTAGTACTAGTTCTGAAACACATTCGGAATAAATTTACTTTTGATACGTTTCCAATATTACTGCATAAACTGTTAACTGCAGTCCACTTTACTTACTGCGCACCCAACTCCATTCACCCACAATGCATTTCCCATATTAGGAAGAGGGGTTAGATGTCTGTCTCCCAAAAGCCAAAACTTAAAGGTTCAGATCTAGAATATATTAGGGATCTTTACAACTTTTATGAAACTGTTGCCACACTGCTGACGAGACACAAACCAACATCCGAACAACATCACTGGTTTGTTCTAGGCCTTTATTGTGAAGAATAGGATGCCGTTCCTGAAGCGTATTCATGCTTGGTTGCTTTCTTATTTATGATTCATTAATTTAGTTAAAAAGAGAAATTCTAACTAAATCCCGCATAGCATTTGCAAATGTGTGTCTGGCTGTGTGTGCTTAATTGGACTTGACTTAAGTACATGTTTGTTTCTTCTTGACATTAGCATCTTGTGCGGTCTTTGAATTTCACTGGTTGAAGTTCAGCGTAGAACAGCATAGAACACCACCAATGTGTCTGTAGTACATTTCTGCTACTCACAAGAACATCCTACTGGGGTTTGTAAGAGTTGTCATGTCTCATTAAAATGGACAACCGCCTTTGGGTACCAAGACTAGGGCTAAAATTCAGCCTTAGGCCATAATCCATTTAGAACACCTCAGAAAGGCATGTGGAGCAGTGAGATACTAAAGGCATCCTACTTCAAATGAGAGTTGGTAAGAACGCAACATTTGTTTTGAATATTTTAAATTAAAATATCTCCCACCAATCCACCAATGAACATTTAGAATTCAATAAAATAATAAAATACCCAGAAACACCAAGATTGAAATGGCAAACTTCGTTAAATGTTTGGCTGTAGTATTAAGTTACAAACAATTCATAAATGTCATTATTGGTGTAAATACATGTTTGGACCCTATACTGTATGTATAGAACACTTTATAAAATCAAAGGGTATGTTATAAATCTAAGAAACACACGACTTGGGCTTTTGTAAATTGTATTAACCTTCTTTAAACATACTGGAGTAAAAAAAAAAAAATCTTCTTGCATCAAGATCATACTGTAAACCTTCTGTGAAAAGATTAGAAATGTAAAAAGTATCAAAATGAAAGAATTATCTGTTCCTTCATCTAGACCCTTTAGCTGTCAAAGATGACAAAAATCATCACGAGGACAGAATCATTAAAATGCTAAGACATCACTCTTCACCTGCCCTGAACAGATAACTACTGAGTGATGCTCCTAAAGGGAGCTTGAATCCCACATTACACTAACAACACAACAGTATCTTTATTGGACAGATTTCCAAGTTGAATTTTGCACATGGCTGGTTTTATTCTTCATTATATGTAGGTTGTTACTTCACTTGGTGGCTCAGACACTGCTTTCTAAATTAGTATACTGGCCGAAAATACACGCATGTACAACGCGATAGCGCACACATTATAGTCACAGTGTTCAACTCTGTCAGTGCTGTGGGGAAATCAATGTGGTTTCATGTATTATTTCATTTTATTGCAACTGTTTATTAAAGAGGAAGCCACTGATCTGTTTAAGACCCTAGCCTCAATGTCTATTTTTTGGGAGGTAAAAATGAAAGGTGACTTTTCTGGAATTTAAGATTTGTGAATAAAGTAAAAGGACTTGTATACTGTAAAGTATGTGATCAGTTTCTATAACCTTTCAGTATTTTCTGATTGAAGATGAGGTTGAGGGCTATCCTCTATAAAACAAACAAACAAACAAACAAAAATTATACAAACCAATTTGATTAAAAAGGGAAATGGAAAATAAAGAGCTGAGTCTAATTGAACTTGTAAATGAAATGAGATGCTGGCTCCCTAAATTGTATCAGCATGATCCTAGAATAATGGGTTTGATTATCTCAACTGCAGAACAATTAAAAATGAAACACACTCACAAAGAGCTGAGGCTACTGTATTGAACCTTTCTTTTACCAATTAAACAAGAACTCTACTACATTTCAGAAGAAATCCAGTACACCTCAACTTCCATTTTATTCATTCACTAATTCACTAACAAACACTGACCCAATCACAAGATGTGCCTCTACAACTGCAAAGGACCAGCAAAGCCACTTACAGTACATGTAGTTTCAACATTCCTTACAAGGTATGTTCTGTAAGTAACTCTCTACAAATCTCTTTAAAACATCATATTGTCAGGTCACCATGACCTTGATCCACAGTATCTGGAATAACATCTTAACACACCATGACACAATATTTAATCAAATTCGAGCAAGCGGTTTTAAAGCTATACAGAACAGTACAGCCTTAATTAACACCACCCCAAAAAAGCATTTTTCCAATAGATGTCATGTGATTGTGGAATTCTTTTGGATTGGTTTGTATGTTCATGAAAGAAATAAAGGTAACAATTTACATTAAGTGTCTCTAATTACTGTGTAGTTACATAGTAAATACATGTGTACTTACACATAATTAAAATGTTATTATGCTAGTTACAATGTACTTAATGTGTACATTGTTTTGCAGGATATAACCCGAACCCTAACCCTATCCCTAACCACACTAACCCTTTTCTGATACAATTGTTTGCTTACATATACTGTAAAACCATAAATATTTGAGACCAAAATATTTGGCGAATCACACCCATAAAACCTATTTTGCTCCAGAAATGTTAGCGACCTGTTGCAATACACAAAATGTGTATTGTTACTGGAATTTGATTTTGTGCCAAAAATGTTTGCAGTTTTTTTTTCATATTGCAAAAAACACATAATAAAAGGCTCACAAATATTGATGGCTTTACAGTATTGTGCAAAAACATTTGCACATTAAGTGCATTGTAACTATGCATAATAACATTGTGATTATGCGTAAGTACACATGTATTTACTAAATGACTACTATGTAATAACACAGTAATTAGAGACACTTGATGTTAAGTGTTACCAAAATAAAACATCTTCATCAGTCCTTGGCTGTGGAAAAAGGAGAAGTGAAGCTGTGAGCCCGAATGACAGACAAAATAAAACATGAAACTGAAAGCAGGGAGTGAGAAAGCAAAACATAGAAAATACTCCTAGGACCTGTACTTGCTCATTCAAACTTAAAAAATATTGAAATTGAAATCATTTTGAAACCGTCTGCCGCACTTATTGGCTTTATGACACTTGCTTCAATTTTGTTTTAAATTACTAATTCTGAATTAATTCAATAAAAAAGGTAGATTCACAGCAAGAGGCACTAAGAAAATTCACTCACTGTGTTATGAAGCTGTGGAAACTAAAGAACAGCACCATTTTTCACCCAACACGCACAGAAAATGACTAGAGTGTGTTTCTTTTCTGTTGGCTTTAACCACTTAGCCAAACTTTGCTTGTGTCTGAAACACTCTCTACACCCTGACAATACTGACATTTTTATTTTCACCATCTGGTTTGCTTTTTTAATATGCCGTTCTCTGCCACACCTGCTCTAGCCTGTAATGTCTTTCATAGGCGAGTTGTTAAAAGAAAGCTCAAGTACATGTCTGTGTCTAGTGGTAACATTTCACAAACACCACAGAAGTACTTTAAGTTCTTGGCGTTGCTTGACTTTCTCTCTCACGCACACTCTCAGTTCTCATTTTCATCATTTTTCATCACAGTTCATGTTTCAAAGCACAATAAAGGAAAATACATATCCAGTGCTATTTAAACCTGTTCCAGCCAGTATGAGGTTACAAAACCTCCAGCACAAGCTTTGTGTCTGCCAAGATAATCACGAAAGACAACATCATATTTATGCCACAGTGACTAAGAATGTGAACGTTTAAAATTAGTTGTCTAATTGAGATAAAAACCAAGATAAGTAACCACCCATGCAATCATTATTACAATTCAAATGCACTTGACAAAACATTAACCGTGAACAACACCTTACTAAAACAGAGAAACACTGGAGATTTTACCGGTTAGAAAAATGGTTCTAACAAAGTAAATGTCACATTGTGAAGTTATGCTTCACTGGAAAAATGAATTAGGAATCAAAACCGACTGCAAAACTCAGGGCTCATTGATCAAAAATGAGTTTATTCATCTTGCAACTGGGACATGAACATCAGTAGTGCAGGTGTGAAGCCTCTAAAGGGGGACCCAGAAAAGACCAACAAAGTGAATGAGGCAAAGACTAAAAAAGTTTTGGGAAAATGGGAGCACACCAGCAACTGAAAAGTGTATTAGAACATGTGTAGTGCTTGCCCCATGGAGAGGTACCTGTGCTGGCACTGCAGGCACAAAGTGAAGAAACTAAACTAAACTACATGCCATCCCATATAGAAGTTTACCATGGTATTTTTGCACTATATTTGTGCAGTTTAACCATACTTTTACCATGGTTATACTTTGCATTTACTATTGTTTACCCTGGTTTGCCATGTTATTCATGTGCTTTACCATACCTCCCTATTCTTTAAAATGCTTATCTATGCTTTATTACACTTTGCTATGCTTTTACTAATGGACACTGTTCCACAGAGAGAGATTCCAAAATCATTTTATATTCTTCCATCTGATTATGCAACTTAAAGAAGCAAAACACTCTTGAAGCTCTGACTTTACCGGTTACCATGACGACCCTCTTGGATAAAACATTAACTTAGCAACCATGCAGCTGCAGAACTGATTCATTTCTCCTTTTCTTGCAATTAGCTTAACTACGAATAATGTAGTATAAATGCCAGGTTATATGCGTGACTCCTACAGACGTGCTCAAATTTGTTGGTACCCTTACAGCTCATTGAAATAATGCTTCATTCCTCCTGAAAAGTGATGAAATTAAAAGCTATTTTATCATGTATACTTGCATGCCTTTGGTATGTCATAGAATAAAGCAAAGAAGCTGTGAAAAGAGATGAATTATTGCTTATTCTACAAAGATATTCTAAAATGGCCTGGACACATTTGTTGGTACCCCTTAGAAAAGATAATAAATAATTGGATTATAGTGATATTTCAAACTAATTAGTTTCTTTAATTAGTATCACACATGTCTCCAATCTTGTAATCAGTCATTCAGCCTATTTAAATGGAGAAAAGTAGTCACTGTGCTGTTTGGTATCATTGTGTGCACCACACTGAACATGGACCAGAGAAAGCAAAGGAGAGAGTTGTCTGAGGAGATCAGAAAGAAAATAATAGACAAGCATGATAAAGGCAAAGGCTACAAGACCATCTCCAAGCAGCTTGATGTTCCTGTGACAACAGTTGCAAATATTATTAAGAAGTTTAAGGTCCATGGAACTGTAGCCAACCTCCCTGGGCGCGGCCGCAAGAGGAAAATCGACCCCAGATTGAACAGAAGGATAGTGCGAATGGTAGAAAAAGAACCAAGGATAACTGCCAAAGAGATACAAGCTGAACTCCGAGGTGAAGGTACGTCAGTTTCTGATCGCACCATCCGTTGCTTTTTGAGCGAAAGTGGGCTCCATGGAAGAAGACCCAGGAGGACTCCACTTTTGAAAGAAAAACATAAAAAAGCCAGACTGGAATTTGCTAAAATGCATATTGACAAGCCACAATCCTTCTGGGAGAATGTCCTTTGGACAGATGAGTCAAAACTGAAGCTTTTTGGCAAGTCACATCAGCTCTATGTTCACAGACGAAAAAATGAAGCTTTCAAAGAAAAGAACACCATACCTACAGTGAAACATGGAGGAGGCTCGGTTATGTTTTGGGGCTGCTTTGCTGCGCCTGGCACAGGGTGCCTTGAATCTGTGCAGGGCACAATGACATCTCAAGACTATCAAGGCATTCTGGAGCGAAACGTACTGCCCAGTGTCAGAAAGCTCTGTCTCAGTCGCAGGTCATGGGTCCTCCAACAGGATAATGGCCCAAAACACACAGCTAAAAGCACCCAAGAATGGATAAGAACAAAACATTGGACTATTCTGAAGTGGCCTTCTATGAGTCCTGATCTGAATCCTATCGAACATCTATGGAAAGAGCTGAAACTTGCAGTCTGGAGAAGGCACCCATCAAACCTGAGACAGCTGGAGCAGTTTGCTCAGGAAGATTGGGCCAAACTACCTGTTAACAGGTGCAGAAGTCTCATTGAGAGCTACAGAAAATGTTTGATTGCAGTGATTGCCTCTGGGCTGCCCTGGGCTATAACATCACTGCAAAGAGCCATGCCTGCTACACAATGTGCAATGTGAGTGGGTGCTGAGGAGTCCTGAGTCAGCGACCCTCAGCAGCACAGCAAGAAAAAGAATCGATCATTCTGGAGAAGGGACAGAAAGGAGGTGTGCAAATCTCAAGACACTGTTCTGAGTTGTCAGGTTGAAAGTGAAAAAGTGGAAAATGGTTGAGCTACCAGTTTGTAAGCACCCTCCGTATTTACCTCTTTCATTTTCCTACTTGAATTAACTAGTGAATCAACGAATCAGCTATTTCAAATGACTATGACAGAATGTGAAAGGGGCATGCTTTTCAAAGATCACAAGAATAAATACTGTTTGGTCGATGATGATACCTTAGTGCAGGGGTGGCCAAACCTGGTCCTGGAGAACCACAATCCAGCAGGTTTTACCCTTAAATCATAAGTTTCTGAAGAATGTAAGTTGTTGATCAATTTATCAAGTTCATGTGTTCAATTAAATCAGGAGTGGTCAGCTCTGGTCCATGAGAGCTGCAGGGTGTTCAGGTTTTTGTCAATTACTTAACTGAACAAACTACTACTTAAATTGAAAAAATACTGCTTAACTAGTCAAAATGAAAGTGTTCCAAGTCTTTAGAAATTGATGATTAAGGGTTACCTATAAAACCTGCTGGACTGTGGCTCTCCAGGACCAGGGATGGCCACCCCTGACTTAGTGCATTATATAGATTATTTAAATACATTGGATTGTGCAGCTGGACTGGAACACAATGTTAAATAATGTGTATAGTACTGGAGTAAGAGATTATCTTTGCATTATGAATACAGTACACTTCAAGTATGAATGAAAGATATTTTTGTGGTTTCAAATGACTTATCACATTGAAACAGTCTGAAGTCCCTGGTTCAACTCCCCAAAGACTAATTACCTGTCAGTGTCAGAAGCTGAAAGAACTTGCCTTCCACCAGACTGGCAAACTCTTAGGTAAATATATAAAAAGGAAATCTTTAGTGAGAATAAGATTTCAAAAATGTCATTTAATAACCCACTGATGCCAGTGTCCATGCTACACATCTAATACAGTACAGTACGTTATCGCTCTTGTAACATTGTGGTGGTTATGCTGAAGACTGGAGACATTATTATTATTATTCTTTTTTTTTTTTTTTTTTGCTGGGCACAGGTTTGTTTTAAGAATATAAATTAATATAGAAAATCGTGTGTGGACATTTTATAAGTAACATATCCTCTGTCTTTGTCACACCACTGTCACTCTTGTATTAAGGTCTTGAACGGCCACTATTATGTATAGAAGCAAATATCTGTCATGCTTTGATATGATATAGATAGCCCCCAGGTTTGGGGCTTATCTTTTGTCTGCATTTCCTTGCTCCTCAACCTCTGCAACAGTGTTTTGCTCTGCGGGTCCTTACCTATCTGAGGGCGTCTCTCCACTGGCTAACGTCTAGCTAATGCCTTGTGAATAATATTAATACATTTAAATGTAGTTCTTCTGGTTACATGGTTTAATATAACTGGAGCACTAACATTATTATCAAATGCCGAGTGGCATTTACAACAACTCTATTAGAGGTAAAGGTTACAAGCTTTGCCTTTTTGTTAATATCTGCTATATGAGTCTCAAAATGGATGGCATTAAGCATATACAGTATTATACAATATGCATATCTCAGTCATAAAGCTGGTCTATTTTAATTTAGTATCCATTGTTTTGATAATGGGGTGTGTGCATTGAATGTGTTGTATAATCCAATTATGGGTAATGGAGAGACTTCTGTATAGACATGCACTTGCCTTAGACAATATCGAAATGATATGTAAAAAATGAATCTGTTTTCTGATAGTTTAACTTCATACAGGCGTTGCTGTTGGTCTTTTGTTCCATTGATCTGCACCTGTTAGTGTTTATTCTTGACCGAGACGATTACATAGGATTGCATAACGCACCAGTATCTGCGAAAATGCTCCATTAAAGTCAAGTCTTTCAAAACATGTTCCCAGGCAGTGTTCATTCACTAGAGAGCAGCTACTGTACATGTCCTGTCCATTCCTTTTAGGATCTCTGTGAGGTTTATCAGCTGAATTTACTTGTCAGCAGAGACAGGACTAGCTATCTGAAACAAAATAGAACACATGGATATTGATTGAGAGCCCACGTGGCAAGAGCAGAGATTGAAAGCCATCGCTGTAGTACCCAAGGCTGGCTGTATCAGATCCCTGGCATGGCACCGAACTAACAAATAAAACAATGTAATATACAGTATTTATATGAAAAAATGGCTGTACTGTACACTATACATTTTTTGACCTACAGTGCATAATATATTTAAGATCACAAAACCATTAATACAGATTCCATCACGCTTGACTTGTTGCAAACTACGTATTCAGATCTTGTTCCATTTGCCAACATTGTCAGTGGGTGTATACCGCATGTTTCTCAAACGAGATAATCAGCTCTTAGTGTTGTTGAAATTTGTTTGGGGTAACACATTTCATGAGACTCCACTTGATTGTGGTTAACTGCGACACAAATAGTTTACAGAGCTGTACAGTATTTGAGCATTCCCTAGACTGCTTTATTGGTCTGACATTTTCCCCCTGTTTTCGTCCAGATATGAAATCCCCAGTTTCACTGCTTCAAACCATGACTCTTTCAATCGAGCACACCCAAGCAGAGGATGTTGCCAAGTTACTAAAACCCCAGAGGTCTGACATTTTGAGTAAAGTTACCGTTCTTACCTCTAACCAATCTGCTTTGTTAAAAACAAAGAGACATATTGATCCCAAACCAGCTCCGCCTAAGAATGGCACTGTTTGCATTAGATGGGTTAAGAGCACAGGAGGGAGCCATTATTGTAACAGTTCTTAACAATGAGGACCCTGGAGAAATGGAAGTAGATGGAAATTCTCTTCCGTTTACCTCCTTTTAATATCCACTACCACTCCATTAGCTTGTCTGTCTCAAGCTTCTCAATTATACATCTTATACGATATATGTGTCTGACGCATCAAGCATCTTGTGAATACATGTCCCTATTTAGTGATATACACTGCCTTATACACATTTTAAAGGGGGGATCAGTTAACCCTATGAAATGTTACACAGCGATTCAGAATGTTGCCTGTGCTTCTAAGAATTCGCTGTAACGTTTTTCATAGTGCTTCAGAGTGGAGTGTATGCTGTTGTGAGGTAGTCAGCAATCAGTGCTTGTTTAAAATGAATCCTGTTTGATTCTTCCACTTTACACTAGCTCCTAGATATTCTCTTCACATACATTCTAATCTACCCATTATAAAACAGTAATTTAATGAATTATGCACAGTACAGGATTCTGTTTATTGGAATCCTTCAGGATTCAAGTGGGGATGCTATGGTTCAGGAGAACAGCAGCAACTTCTTTGAAGAGCATTATTCCTACTACTTCGTACAATAATTCTTTAAGACCTGAGATTGAATATTGCTTCAATTTAAGATATATATTGAATGCCAGTAAAAAAATACAGTACCTTTAACAGATAAAAATCCCCAAATCCTTGAAGCGTAGCCTTCTACTAGAATTCTCTATTGTGTCATTGTTGAGTGCGGATCCACCAGTCAGTCTACCACTGCTGATCTTTCCAAATCAGTAATAAAAGGTATACAGAATGAGATTAAAGTGCTCCCGCTACATTGAATAATGAAACTGGCCAATATGATTTCCATAGACTGTCACTTATATAACCTATGTAACAGGGCGGGCTGAGGACCACACACTCCGATGGGCATCTTAACCACTGCATAACAGAACTAGGCTCATTTAATGTGTCTATAAAAAATTTTTAAAAAGTTTGCATGTTTTACTAAAGTTTAGTTTAATGCATATAGTATGTGCTGTATATGCTGTCACAGTTTCATGGATGCAATTATTTAAGACAAATAGACAACAACAAAAACAAAAACGAATAGGATTGAGTTCCCCGACATAAATGTATTTGTGCTGATTATTAGTCTTCTGTGTTTGGAACATCATACATTTGATTCTAGAAAGTCAACAGTATTGCCTCTTCTGATTTGTGTTTATAAAACAGAAGCATTCCTCTTAAGCGCTTTAGCTGTTGATCCAATAAAGCTTTGAGATGATGTATGGTACATCTTACACTGTACCCACGCTAAAGACGAAACCTCCAAACCTCCCCATTTTTTCTTCAACTAGCGTTCTGTATTAAACTACTGATTGCCTGGGGGAAGGTAGATTAGACTTCAGATTTATATTTACATCATCCTGACAATCAATGATTTATTCGTTTTATATAAGAAAAAAATTACCTGTCCAATGTAATACAATATAGATTTAACTTGTGGCACAGCATCTTTTTTTTTTTTTTTTTTTTTTTTGTGTGATTAAAGCCGGATCCCTGAGCCATCTGTCTCGGAAAAATATCAACTCCAAATCTCATTTCAGAGACATCCATTCTGCATCATTGTAGCAGAAGCGGCAGCGGAAAAGCACTGGGAACCTGTATTTGCCATCACTCATTGAGTTAGAATGAAAGAATAGTGCTGATTGCAATGTTAAGCATGTTTGGAGGGGACGAAGCAGTCAGAATCATTTATTAAGAATAGGTGTCAGGTTATTTTTACGTTTGAGTGTGCAATGATCCAAGCCCCTTTGGTATGCAGAGGGAAAAACAGTAACAATAAATAGTGAGAGTAGAATGCAGATTCGTTGACTGGTACAATAAGTATAAGAAAATACCTTTACAACCTGGCCTAGTCCTGTCCTTGTTTTTTTCTGGATAGATGACATGGTTTGTATAGTTATTGACATCGCAATATATCCCTCTATTTATTAAAACCTTTTTTTAACACACATTTGTGCTCTACATTGTAAGCCCTCAGTTCTCCCTTAGACAAAAGGCATGTCTTTGAGAAGCCTGTGACGATCTGTAGGTAATGTCTATCTTTTCATAGAATCAAGACATCCAACTATAAAATATGGTGCAAAAGGTCATGAAAATGTGTTTAAGCACCAAAAACAGATCTAGTGCAGTTCCAAAGAGTACATGTGACAATCGTTTACAGCTCTCAAAACGCATTTATTTTCTTGAATAAAAAGTCCATCTTCTGTACAGTGAAAAGTGCTACACAAATTCAGTGCTTGTTGGATTAAAGTGACGTTGGTTGAAAATGTTGCAATTGAACGTCTCTTTATAGCTTGTACATGAAAACAGTGATATGCATCAGCAGTGTTGTTTGTTTACAGTCCATAAATACCAAACATTTCAAAGCATGCAATAAATGACACCTTTTTTTAGTAGTCACCCCCGCTCAACTGAGTTAAGGTGCAAGAAACTGGTAGTTTATCTTGCAAAAACACGGCTCACAAAAAGGCCAAAGGCAATGCAAAGCTCTTGAAGAAAGTATATCCTTCCGAGATGGCCGAAATATATATAACCATTCTTTCAAGTAATAACCCCAATGGTCACCCAGGATTAGAAAATTCCACTGCATCGTATTCTAGTTTTATTCTTCAAAGTAACTTTAGTTATTTTTCCTTTAGTGCAAATATAACATTTAATGTCTACTAGTCATGTACTCTTTGTGCATCATTCAATTAAAGTACTGCATTGACATTCCAAAACATACTTTCAAAATAAACTGCAGGTTATGTTCTACACTTTACACAGATCTGCTGAAGGTATCAAATGCTCGATTAGGTTTTTCCGACAAATGAAAAGCACATTACATTGCCTTTCGCTTTTATAATACAAATATATACTTTGTGCTTCACCTTGTAGAACAAAATAACTCATAAAAGATCATTCTTCCTCTTCTGCTTCCCTGCTACATGACCCCAACAAGCAACCAGTGGTTTCAGCGTGACAGACACTGAGCTGAAAACAGCCACCTTTTCTAAAACATTTGCCTGCCTACAATGCACACAATGCCATTATGCTTGATGTGTACAAATATTCTATGTGTGTATTAATCATAATTACTTTGGTTGGATTGGTAAAAAAAAACAAAAACAAAAAAAAACACACAAAAACTAAACCAGCTAAAATAGTATAGCTAAAATAGTATAGTAAAAAAGTTAGACCGAAGCCAATATTGTGGGATACATCTGGGCTGCCTAAATATTCCCATTGAGGTTGCTGTTGCAAGCTGTTGTTCAAAAAAGTTGGCTTAAAAGAGCAGAGCAGGCTTAATGTAATCCTGTTTGAACCAAGAACCACTGATAAAACAGTGTAGCCTCATTGTTATCTATCTTGATTTCCTAATGCTCAGAGGACCAAATGAAGCCTAAAAATCCATATATGAAACCCTTTGGGAGTATTGCAAGGAGACAAAAAATAATTTAGCTGTAAGAGAATCCTGGAGAAAAAAGGGAGTTCATGGGGTAGTACATCATATTAGTCTTTAGTGCAAAATACCAATACAAAATATTATCAATGCAATATTAAAATGACACAACATGTGACATGCATTACTAATCCTTTCAAAATGCTGAGCTGTGTGCATAGCGCTCAAGACAAGAACAATGATTCCAACATACCTGTGGCGTTCTTTACCTAACCCTTCAGGGCAGTTTCATTTCTTCACTGCTCTGAGGATCGAAAAGGATTTTCATTCAGCCTGAGGTCTTCGGGACCCTTGGCTCATAAAGATACCTCAGGTCACACCCTAAATTATTCAATACACATAGACTTTAATAAACATGTTACATCTAGTCTCTAAATATATAGTGTTAAACTATAAATTCTCCTTCTTATCTGCATGCAGTCAACTGCATAATTTACAAGCATTCTTGAATATGATTTTTTGGGCAGGCCAGAATCCAGCTGGACATGCAAAACATATTTACAGGACATTTAGTTTTTTTTAAACTGTTCTCTCAATACAAGACGAAAGTTAAATAAACTGAAAATTCAAAACTGTACGTCGTCCTTTTCAGAGTCAGGAGTTACGGGCCTCGAGACGGTGAAAATGTCCTGGCATTTTATTTTGGCTTTCGGGGTTGAAGTTTGCGGCACCCCTGACTTTTCAGACAGCAGTTTTAAGATTTCGGCTACTTGTGTCTCTAGCGTAGCCATCCTGTTGCTAAGCAACTGAATGTCTTCTTTTAGTTCTAGTTTGACTTCCTGTAAAGTGGTCTGCAAGGCCTGCTCGGGGATGGGGTAGAAAGGGTGCTTCACTTCTACTTGAAGGGGGCTGTGTTCAAAGGGACTGCGTGCCTCCCCAGCTTTATCTATCCGGAGGTCACTCTTGGTGATCCCACTGTCACACGAGTCTGTTTTCCTCAGGGGGTTCTTTTTCACCCCAACGTCCGACTCTTGGCTTCTTGAGTCTTCCGAAAGCAACTCCATGGATTCCGCTTTCGTTACATTGTTCCACTCTTCCTTTTTTTCCTCTCGAGACCCTTGGTTTTTCAGCCGGATCCAGCCCCTGTTATTGACAGGTTTCATCCTCATGGGACTGTTGACCTTGAGACACTTTTGGTCACTAACGCAGTTTGGCTTCAGCTCCATTATATCCCGGTTGTTCTGCTTGTTCGGTTCACTGGTCTTCACGTAGACCAGGGAGTTCTGAAGGGGGGTGATCTGGGATACGGTCACTACACTGGTCCCAGTGGTGGAGGCCCCGTTCTGCAAGGGGTGATTCTCCATGTGAAACTGGTTCTTCTCGGGGTCGTGGTGCGAGGAGCCCTGGTTCCGCATCTCCTTCTGCTGCTTGAACTTCTGGAAAAGCTTCCTGACCGGATGGTCCACTGGAATACTGAGGGTCACCTCGTTCTTTTGCCTCTGACGTTCTTCTTCCTCCTTTTTTACATCACTTATTTTCCTGAAAATTATCTGGGAGGAAAAAGAAGAAACAATTAGTATACTGGAACAATCGTACAGTAAACTACTGAATAAGAACTGATGATAAACAGGGTACACAGGATACAAAACAGACTAGTCCATCTATAAATCTAATGATTTAGCACAGGAAACACATAGAGGATACACCATGAACTGATAATCTGACTGGTTATCAGTTGTTATTTTAATACATTGTGTTACATATAGCATATTGCTTGTTGACCAGATCACTTTATTCCATAATAACAGGATCTGTATAAACTCTAATAAAGACTTTACAACGGCTCACACCTTAGTCTCTTTAGACAATTCCCCCTATTTTGTTATTGAAATGGGTTTAAAATATCCGACATAAATCTGCCTGAGATGCATTCTCTCCTAACGGAGGGGCCCCAGTGGTCACAGCTTCAGATTATAGAGATGAGTTTCACTGAATGATGCAGATGCTAAATCTTCTAAGGTGCCATTAACCCCTTCTTGCTTCTGCATGCTCATTATATGCGATGAGTGTGTGTCACATGGATTCCAGCTTAGACACCAGAAGGCCACGTTTGAAGATCATCAGTATCCAAATGCTGGATAAGAGTCATGTGGGATCAGAAAGAGAACAATGTGTTTCTGATGGTGATTGCAACAGCACTTAAATAGGTGGAGTGTCTGATTATTAACATTTTATATTTCTATCTTTTACCTATCTTTTGAATATCTTTAGAAAATGTTCTGAATTGAAAGCTGACCACATATGTAGAATTCTCTTCACTGCTCGTCTTGTATTAGCTTAAAACATTTAGTAAACGACTGATACCTTTAGAAATTCTGCATATCTTGATCTTTGTTTAACTTAAAATTATAATGGCCGGGCAAGAAATACCATTGTTATAAGATATTACAAAGTAATTCTGTAATACTTTATTAGCCCCAGCCTAAACCAAATAGCTTTCACATGTCAGCTCCTCATTAATCTGTAATGCTAAGGTAATTATACAGTGGGGTAAGTTCTTATGTACAGTTGACACTGTGGTCTCTGACTTTTATGGAGGTATTAAGTATGTATTTGAATAGATACAGTATATGGTACATATTCCATGGAGGTTTGTTAGTTCAGTTATTTTTTAACAGAGTTAGGTCTATTTTATATATATATATATATATTCCTTGTAATTAGAGTTTTATGCCTCTGTTAAATCTCTGGAAATTACTTTACTCTCAGTGGGATTTCCCCAATGTTAAATTAACACAATTAAATACATGAAAAGACACATACTAGTTGTGATCCACTTGCTTAAACGTGGCTGCAAAGGAATATTGTATGTTTATCCATTGTAATATAATATCAAATATAAATAGTAGAAAGCTGTAGAGTGCCCTCACTATCCCCACAGTCCCCACTTAATATTTCTGAGGGAAATGATTTGTTTAATTATACATCAGCACTGTTAATTATTTAAGTTAAGATATTTCACTGCAAGCATATTCTCAAGATGTGCTTATATAGGTTGGTGGTAAGGTTTCATATCACTTAACATATCACTGCTTCGTGAGAAACTGCTATAATCTTGTCACCATGTAATATATTAAAACATTCCCCTTTCAAATTGAATATCCTCCCAAAGACAGTTTAATATGACATTCCAGAAACATTATCCCCCCACCATAAATGTATACATTGATCACGGTCCTGTAAAGAACAATCTGATTAATTCCTGAATAAACAGCGGATAATAAATGAAGAAATAAATGTACGATGCCATAGCTGAGCCTGAATCCCCCGCTTGAAATCTGCACTCTATCACTCTGCTCTGTCAGTCAAATAGTATGAGGCTTTGAATGACATTCAAGCTTTGTAAAGTGTGTCCCAGAAAGCATTGCTGGCCATGATTTATTTGTAGTGTTATTAACCTTTAAATAATAGATAACATGTTACAACAAATGTGGTTCTTTTTTATCAAAGGTTAAATAGTATATATAGTTGTAAACTATTTATAAAATAATAAAAAGGCTAGTTAAACTGTCCAGCAGTCATTGGAGCCTTACTTTGCAATTATCGGCTCCAAACAGGGTTAATTTGCTTAAAGGCACAGCACGGTCCCAATGACAGTTTGGACTGTACAGTGTGTAATTACACAGTGAGTAATTAATATAAAAAGCAATGTGCATGTTTGTGGAATTGGGCGGGTCACCCCCTACCTAACATTCAGAACAGGCATTCCCATTGAAAGTACTGTTGAATGTACTGAAATTCCATTATTTGAATTACTGAAATGCCTGAATAATAATAGGCTGTTCTCTTGTGATTAGGATCAAAGGAATGCAGAGGTTTCAGAGGAAGTAAATGTCAGCAGTGCCTGTACTGACAGATCAGAGGAAGATTTAATTGAACAAGATACATCGGTACTAAGAACTCCTCCAAGTACAGACACTCCCTGGAAATCATCCACAGAAACAACAGGCTCTCAGATTAAAGAGTTTCTTCACTTTCTACTAGGCACTGCACTTGATGTAAATGTGCCATACTTCTTGACATTCACCGAATGGATTATTTATTTATTTTTCCAATTGAAGGTACTCAGCTAAACAAATTCTACAGCAACTTCACCTACTTCAACGTTTATATTATTTTCACCTTAAACATGCTACATTTATTTTGTAATAATTGACACTGTTTTCCAGCAGGATTCACGGAAGAAAAAGCAAAGCATTCTTATTTAGGGCAGGAGACCAGGACTCCTTAGGGCTACAAACTGGTACTAATCCTCATTCTTGTCAGGGCCCCCCTCCCCACTTTTGACAAATAAAAAAAACAATTTACAGTCGGGCCTACATTCGCATGCTTCTCTTTCTTGCCAAGATTTTGGCCTGAATGGTAATACAATATTAAATATCATGCTAACTGATAAGCTGCAAGTAATGTGATTCACTTTACTTTCCTGTTTTACTTTCATAACTCCAGTATTGTCTGAAAGTGAGGTCTGTGTTGTATTGTCACAAAGACAGCTGGAGTGGGTGGCGTCAGACCAGAAAGGAATACACAGACAGACGGTGGTGATGAGAAGCTGAGTGCAAATGGTAGCACTCAGCCTTTATTAACAAAGTAAAAGGTTTAAACAGAACACAAAACAGGACACGGCACTGGAGCCAAAATAAACAGACAAACAAAAACGTACTAACACACAAAACAAGTGGACGAACGTTAACAAGTACCGTGCTGGCACTTCCAGCACGCTGTAGCAGTTGTTATCTTTTTAGTTTCTTTTTAGTTCTCCTCCTCTCTCTCCCGTTCTCCACTCACGAACACCCAACCCAGAGTGAGTCAAACGTGCGTCTATATATACTGTTGTGCTGGGATTCAATTACTAATTAATTATTCACTTGAATCCCAGCACGTGAATTAATTCTGTGCAACCCCGTGCTCACATACTATACTTTAAATGCACGTGAAGTGATAGTGCAATCCCGTGCCTAAATATAATTATACAATTTAAATACTCGTGCTGCACACACCCATTTATATCCCGTGTACCAACTACAATACACCAACATTTAACACACCACACACAACATACAACATATAACACACACATGCACACAGGGGCGGGGCACATTGCCACATGTATCCTAATGATAAAGTTGACTAAAATGTAATTTAAAAATGGACGTCTTTGCCGCATGCAACAGCAGTATTGGCACTTATGTGGTGTTGCTATATTGAAGAATGGGGGAATACCAGTGAAGGTGGAATGTGAGTCATTGGTGGGGTAAGAAGAACTAAATCATTTTAACATTGGTCTGAATTTCTAAATAGTAAATTGCTTGCGCAATTGTTTGTCCAATAACTTGTCACCACGTCCACAGAAAATTAAAAAAACGTGCTGTACTTTGTTGTTTCAGGCAGAGATCTATTTTATAACTTATGATACAAAGAGATGACATCTATAAAGTGAGGACATTTAGGAGGAAAGCTACAACGTGACCACCTGAAAATCAACCTCTGTTTTTGCTTGCTTCTTTTCTTTAAGCAGTGTCTGGTGAGGAAATGGTAAAGTATAATAATTATTTCATGAAGAAGTTAAAATGTGGTCATTTCACGCAAAACTGCTCAGAAACGTCTTCTTTTTGGACAAGGACCCAACTCAATAATGCTGGCAGGTGTCAAGCAATAGATATTGTATCGGTGCACATTTTTAATAACACTCTGCTGCTGTGGGGGTCAGCAATTCAATATTCTTTCTGTTATAAAAAAATCTGTCACTGACTGGAAACAGCTTTGCTCTGGGATTTAGGTAAAAAGGAGCACTTGCAAAGACTCATGGTCCCAAGATCTATCTAAAAAATATGTGTGAAGCTCTAACCAAGTGGTTCTGCTACAGAAGACCAAGTCCACTTTTGTAGGAAAATATCTTCAAAACACAAGAATACATTTCCAAAATGAACGATGCATAGCTCCAAGGGAAACACAACCAGGCTACTTCAGTATGAATGCATCTACGTCATACATCTTAGAAATCTTACATATCAAAGACATCCATGTCAAATTAACAGCGAGCCCTCCAGGTCGGCACCCTAAACATCTCATTTTAATTGGTCACTTTTGTATAGCTACAGTGCAGACAGGACTAATCATAAAGTTACAACGTGACGAATATGAAACCCAGTTCAGTCAAGTCTACAAAGAGATTGAAATGGCATTGTTTTAACTGAATAATAACTTTATAGTTGTATTTTAACATTTGCTTTTGCTCATCCCAGGACCCCCTAAAGTCCTCACGGGGACTAACAACTATTTTGTAAAATATATAAATAAAGAAAATAAACTTAGTAAATGGCGTTGTTGCTTACAGAGCTGTTACGTGGATATTGAGCTGTCTTTGGGTGTGAATTTGTAGTTGTGTTACCAGTTGCTCCCATTAATTTTTTTCTAAGCAGTGAAAAGATGAATTCAGCGATTACTGCAGCAGAGCAATGTAAGCTCAGCTGGTGGGTGTCTCCTGGCTGTCGTACTTAAAGGTTCCCCCCGTTTCACTCATAATTCCTTTGAGTTACCGTCATGCATCTTGGAGAGGCTATAATGGAGTCAGGAATACTTAAATACCAGAACATTGGAAATGATTCATCTTTATACAGCTTCCAATTTATGTTTTTTACCTACACCATTTTTTAAACAATCTCCACTAAGAACGTGTTACCCAAGCAAAGCTGCACAAGCCAAATGTCTTCAGCAGTTATTTCAGTCAGATTTGCCCTTTCTGTCTTGTTATGTGACAATGGCAAGCACTTTAACACTCTTGGCAATATTCTTCCTACAATGCCCTTGCAAAGCCCATGGGAGTATAATAATATGTTTTCCCCAATGAAAAAACAATCGCCTCCGTCCCCAGAATTAATTTTGTGGTCTGGTCAGACTTCAGGAGCCTGAAGATTCTTAGGATAATCGCTCTTACTAAGTCTTGCAATTTTCTCCAGCAATATCCCCACATCATCACGCAAACTCTGCCTTGCTTTAAAGCATCTAACACACAGTGACCTGAAATTTATTTTTTATTGAGGTGGCTGCACCTCATATTAAATCTATTGCATCCTGCGAAAAAGGCTCCGGGCATTTCTCAGAAGCGGCACTCTGAACTGAAGGGGACACAAGATATTGCAAAAAAAAAAAAAGAAAAAAGCAGACAGAGGTTGTAGGAATTAAGCTTCCCAGTAAAATCGAACTATTAAGAAAAATCTCTGTAGTACACCATCTCCCTGATATTTAAACAGGGAACTGTCCTATCAGTTGTGTAAACCAGTTGAGAGAGAGCCTGGAAGAATTGAAGAAGTAATTATTCATTTCTGTCAAATAAAAGATTAATTGGTTGTTGTTGTTGTTTTTTTATTTATTTTTTTATCTCCACACAATTTAAAAAAAGGTAAAAGAAAGGATGACATTTCCCATGTCAGCTCCATTTATGCACTCCTGTCAGAACAGTAATGTCTGGCAGGTTTGTTGTCAAGGCAGATAAAAGGTCAGAAGTGTCACACACTGCACTGAATGTCCCCTGGAAGTCTTTGTTTTTGTTCACAAGTATACCATAGTGTACAGGCCATTCATGGTATGTTACTGTATTTGTATATCATGAGTAATATGTGTAATGTAAATGTGCCCAATAGCCCTAACCCTCCCAAAGTCTACAGAATATTTTAAACTGCATTTTTTTCTCTTTTCTTTAAAGGTTATGCAGAAAGGTAAAAGCATGATTCAATTGTGCTACAGAAAAGTAAGAGTGCTGGTAGGCATGAGGCTGTCAGAGCTCGATGCTAGATACCGAACACGCGCCACAAAGCAAGATCACAGGAACAGATCAGAAACCTCCCAAGGAGATCCCATTAATAAGAAGCAGAAAGATTCAAAGATGAATGTACATATTACATGCATTATGTTCAAAATCATTTATTTTACAAAAGACAAATGTAAATGTAAAACATTTCCAAAACTGCGGGCACTGCATTTTTTGAGCTAAGGAATTTTCTGTCTAGGTGTCTGAAAAGACAGATATCCAGTGCACACTACCTATCTGCACCACTACAGTATGTTAGGTTCAACGCAATGCAAAGCTAGAGGACTGTATACACCTGTAGATTACGAAATAAAGGCCAGGGGCCATATTTTCAAAGCTTTTTCCTTCATTCTTTAATTAACTGAATTCACACGAAGGGGCAGAGTTCAGGTGTTATATAGTGAAAGTTACACTATGATTACTGAGGAAGTAAGCAAGGTATCTGTGCATATGTCTATGAATATTGACAAGCAAGAAATTAAAATTACTGTTCCCCAACTATAGGCATGATTATATATATATATATATATATATATATATATATATATATATATATATATATATATATATATATATATATATATATATATATATAATCTGATAGGCACATTTAGTTGAAAGGTTGGCAGTGCTTTTGGGCATGATTGTAAAAATATAAAGGTCATGCATTTACAAATGAAGCAACTGTACAAACTGATGTATGAAAATTTATAGCATTTAGGATGCATGTTTTTCTGATATTCTGCCATCCATGTTTCCCATGTTCTCTGCCGCTTGCTCTTCATCTCTGATTAGATGGCTCAAGTCCGCATAAACAATGCCAAATACCAACCCTATCATCAAGCTACAAAAGTAATTAACTCAATAAATGTTATCGATTACAAGCATTATCAATCCCAACAGAAATGAAAGACATTCAAATTTGGTCGCGCTGCTTGGCCAATGAAGACATTTTCTGGTTAACTGCCAAAGCCAACACATGTACATTAAAACATTAAGCGACTGCCATGCTCAGCGGTTTTTTCATTTAAATATGGCCAATCAGCAACTTAACAAATTCCACGAGAAGCACATTTTATATTTGATACTTAAGAGTCAATAATAGCAAAGCTTAATAGCATTCATTGGCAGTCAACCATCCAATTTATTTCCCTCTTAACGAAGACCTTCAGTTCTGAATATTTAGCGATTTACAGATGTACAAACGTCTGCAAAAAAAACACAAAAAAACCGCTCAATTTAGCTAAAAGCTACCTTCAGGATACTCTGCTATAACAAGACAGAAACTAAATCTGACCAGGCTACAAACTCTTCTAAAGCACATCTCATTCTGAACGTGAAATATCCCTCTTTTTCTACAGTGGTTTCGTACACTAGTCACCTGTTTTCGTGATTCATTTTGGTTTTTACTACTCCTTCCAGTCATCTAATATGATCCTTGTTCAAGTGTTTAACAACTTCACCATTGCTGGCCCACATCTTGCATACATTTTTTATCTAGCATACAGTCATACATCAAATAACTGATTATATTTTATTCAGAAAGACCTAATTGTCCTAGACGTGTAAAACAGAATATACAGTACTACCACTTCAAGTACTTTAAATAGAGGAGGAAAGAAGAACAGAACACTCAGCTATTCAAGCAGTGCATGGAGGAACTGGGGATTCATTATGGTTCAACAATGGCATGTTAATTCAATCTCACTGCTTCAAATTTGAAATTTATTATATTAACTTATATATTTTTCACAGAATGCTTTCCTTTTCCCAGGAAACAGTTTTATTGAATCTGGCACAGTGCCACCCTTATTTTAGGAACTCTGAAACACCAAGTTCATTAGCTGTGCATTTGAAGTTTCGATTTTATACCCAGTTGTACTAGTAGCCGATGAAGAGACTCTGAGTCTGCTATCCACAGTAATACCTGTCATGTACAGCTCTATAGGCAAGGGACAAGGGACTGGTTTAGAAAAATTATATCAAACAAATTCATCAGTGTTCTTATCTCCAGGTCGCTACCTGTCATAGTCTTTTAAAATGCAACATTGTCTCTCTGTGCAGGAGCTTCCCACAAGATGACTAAACTGTGGAATCTGAAAAAACAAAAATAAATATGTCACCTCGCGTATGTGATACTCGCTCCATTATTTAGCAGAAAGGAATGGAAAAAAGTGTTTGCTGCTTCACTGATCTCTCCCTCTTTTCTCCAGAACAGCTAAGCATTTAATGCTCGGAGTTATTACTCATTTCTTTGCCTCCAGGGTCCTTTAATTTCCTTCAGGCTGGGCCTGCAAGTTTATTCCATTTCACTGCTGTTAAGGTGACAGACACATGGCAGGAACCTTAAGTGGTTAGATTAACGAGTCTCTCGTATTGGGGTCTGTGTCTGCAAAATCGCCCCTGTATCAACTTGCTGTGCCAGTAACCATCACTCACCTGAGTGCTCTACCTCTTTCTTATGGGACTGTCTATAGTTACGAATCACCAAGTTTTGACATTTGAAATGTTTTGCCCAGAGCCAGTGACACAGTATAAAAAGAAACAGCAGCAATTCCTCTTATTAATTACATCGAATTCTACAGTCATCGCAATTCTACATCATCTTTTTTTTCAGAGCAGTTATCTTATTGATACCCTGCCCCGTGCAAAAGAGAGAAAAAAAAACACGGTTTTCGTGAAATCTATTTTTAAAAAGGAAAGTTAAATACTTGGCTCTCTAATGCAGAAAATGTAGGTTACTTTTTTGCTATTTAAAGCCTTAAAGCCCCTCCATATGTCGGGGGTACCTGTATACTCTAGAATTACTGTATGTGGTATGTGGGCTGACTCTAAACACTCTCTCAAGCCAACGTTCAAGATTTATTGACAGCATTTCCATTTCTGCTATGTTTTCTCCATTCAGAAAAAACAGTTATTCTTTTCTGAAAAGCACAATACATCCATATTATTATCTTTAATTGAAGGTTTACAACAACCAAGGTAGTAAAAGCACTGTTATCGCTAAAGGAAAACCCTTCAATACACCACATAGATATTCCATTCCCATGTTTAAAGAGTGATTTGCTGCAAATGTAGGTTAGAATGCGGTCTGTAAAATGCGACTTAGGAAAAGGGTTCTTAAAAACTGTTAATGAAAAAGTCATGTGTAAATAATGCATTATGGGCTTTATTCCCAAAGCTTTCCATGCAGTGGGCATAGTCCATCTATTTGAGGTTTCCACTTGGAAACCTTAATCCACACAGTCCGCAGGCACCCTGCTGTTAGTCTGGAGGGCTGCCTTTCACTGCTGTGAATCACTCAGAATAATCTGAAGCAATTCTGCCATGCAGAGCCTAGGGATCTCACCAAGCTGGGTGCATGCTTTTAATTACAACATCAAAAATCTGAAATCCACGCTTAACTATTTGTCATCAAGCAAGTTGATGATTTGTATTATTTAAAGGGAAACCATTATAAATGATTAATACAGAGTAACACAGGACTCCGGCCACGGATATATGTAGTTTTAAATGTAACACGCTTGAAGCTCTTAAAATATCTGACAAAGTTGCTGGATTGCTGGGCTTGCTTATTAATACATTGAGCATTTGTTGCTTTTCAAGGGGAAACAGGTCAGTCGAATTGCTAATTTTCAGCAGGGTGCTCTGTTTGGTATTCATGAGTTACTGTAACGTGGTTTATGAATCTAATTAATCTAACTATTATTACTTATTCATGACAACCGTTTGAAATACCTAGTTATTCCTGATTTACCCAAAAGCTATGTTTTAAAAAGCACAAGCGCATTCTTATTGAATCAGAAACCTATATTGGACTATTCCCCTTAACTTACGAAACTTTTGTAACCGTATTCTTTCCCCAATGTGCTTGATTCTAATGTAATTCTTATTGCTAGTTAATGCATCTATTACTTGCAGTTGCAGCTTTTGTCATTCAACATACACTGTAAAAGGGGTATTAACTGAATGTATAGACATGACCCTTAAGCTTCTTTTCTATCTATGAGGACAGATACAGTATAGAATCCTGAATTCACTGCTAAATCCCCAGAAGGCACACTTTAGGTACATGCCCAGGCAATCAGGAAGAGTGGAAATAGATCATCTTTACTTCAGTGAGGAAAGAGATGACTTAAGGATAAAGCTGCTGCACTAGGAGCTAAAAATCTGAAAATTGAGATATTAGCTCCGCCTCTGCACATATCAGCAAGTAATTCTGAAAACGGGTGAGAATGCAGACTGGGTATTTATGAAAAGAACACACGAAATGCTGCACACATTTTTAAGCGTCTCTAATTGCTTCTCATTGACGGTGCTGTAAGAAAACTTGCTAACGCTGATGCTTGCGTGCGGATTTATGTGCGTTTGTAGGCATATTTCATTAGTGAAGTGTTATTTACAGAATGAATATCATTCTTTGATAACAGTTCTGTAGAACAGTAACATACTTCTCAGTGGAGTACCATCTTGAAGTATTCTTTATTTCAACATAAACGTTTTATAATGAAGGTTGAATATGATAATACTCTATGATATGAATGAGCTTTACATTACTATAGAAAAGTGGTCCTGAAATGTGTCAACCTTTGAATACAACATGGGCTTAGAATAATATATAATACTGAAGTATATTATATGGCTCTGACCTATTCGAGTGTAACCGAAGCCGGTTTTCGCTGGCTTATTTTAATCAAAGATGACTTTTCAAAGCAAATAAATAATAGGAGTTCAAAGACAGCAGATAATGCCTCAGGCCCTTGACCTCCAAATGCATGCTTTCTAGACCCTAGACAGGCCAATTTTCCTGACAGGTTCCCCACAGACAGTCAGCATTGAATGCTACCCTTTAACTTTTGGGTGTACTAGAAATAATATTTTAATTCTTCTCCACAGCTACCAATAAAATATTTTCTGCATGCGATACAGCAATTGGAATAGTTGTGACAATCCCCCAAAATTCTTGTAAACTTTGCTCCTGTATATAGTCCATGTTATATATTTCACTCAATAAAATAATTAGTTTTAATCAGAACTTGGATGGATTCCCTACCACGACTCTATATGTAGTTTATGGGTTCTGAAGAGAGGCTCAAGCCCTGCAGATACTATTAGACACCGGGAAGAAATAGAGTAGCCTCTAGCTGCCACCATAGGTGCCTTCAGCATTGATTTACTCGGAACTGGAAACAGTAAGTGTTCAGCTGTAAATCACTTTCAAAGAAGCATACTTCACTCTTGCAGTTTTTATGGCTGCATGCTAACACAGTGGAGGCTGGGTACGAACCGGCAACCACACACACCTCAAGGATCTCTAGAAACGGAATGCCACAGTACTCTTTACCATTATTCAAAACAGCCAGGCACACTGGATTAATTAATTAGTCATTTAGCAGATGCTTTTATCCAAAGCGACTTACAGAGGCTAGGGGGTGAACTATGCATCACAACTGCTGCTGCAGAGTCACTTACAATAGGTCCTTGGTTTTACGTCTCATCCGAAGGTCGGAGCACAAGGAGGTTAAGTGACTTGCTCAGGGTTACACACAGTGAGTCAGTGGCTGAGCTGGGATTGAACTGGGAACCTCTTGGTAACAAGCCCCTTTCTGTAACCACTGGACCACCAAGATTACAAAAGGCTTTCAGAATCAGGATCCTATAATGAAGGTTGAAAACAATTGTACTCTGAAATGGTTTATATTCTATAGAGAAGTAGTCATCAAGCTGCTTCAGGGGTGCAATGATATGCTGTAATTGACACTTTAAAACCTGAAATACCCACGCTACATCGATGCATTTGACATGAGGTAGGCCAAGGTTTTGCTTGCCAGCCTTTGAATAAAACGTGGGCATAACAAAGGATGAGAGTCCTGTTAGTCACTGATCTAACTTGTCAGCACAGAGCACAGAATGAGGCTGTGATAAAATGTAATTAACACTTTAATAATTTAGAGATCTTATTATACCCAAAGCTAGCTGGATCAATAAAGTTATTTCAATATTTTTTGCTCTTCGTGTCTCCACAATTTTTGAAGAAAAGTGTGTTTTTTTTAAACAGACGAGGCAGGACATTCATTTAGATTTATAAAGCAGTCTAAAAAAGTTTTAAAATATAAAATTATATTGCAAAAATCCGTCATAATAGTAGTACAGTATTTCATGTTAGATTTTGAAATGTTTTTGTCAGTTAAGCATATGGAAAACTACAAAGCGGTATGTAATTCAATATGTTAATGTAACATTATTCAGCAGGTTTCATTCAACTGAACGAAGCAAAATTAGTTAATTCTATAGGGGGATACAAAACTTTTGGCCATAGATGTAGGTCTGTGAAACCAGCCAAAAATATGCAGTTTGAAAACTAAACCCAAAGAACAACTCAAGTGTCTATCTTTAATTAGGTATGATATCATTTTTAATTTAAAAGCACAATCCCCATGGGAATAGTTTACACCCAGAAGGTTCCCTCTTAGTTCCTCAGATTAACTAAAACACATTGCGGAAAGTTTACACTTGTGCTATCTTCTGTTACACATCCCATTGGGCTCTCAATACAAAAATATGTGTCTTTAACATTTATGGAAGTCTGTCAAAATGACTTTATAGTATAGTATTACAGAAGTATACATTTGTTTTCAAAGGTGCATACACTGCTTTCTACCTGCAATACTTTTTATAAATGAGAAAAAATAGATACTGGAAATGCTTAAAGTAAATGGAGCATCAGAACTCAAACTAAGCCTCATACAAACCCATAGTAAAGGTTAATGAAATAAAGCATTCAATCGCAATACAGCACTGCAATGTGTGTGCCAAGGGAACTGTCTAAACTCACCCTCTTCCGCAAGCTGCAGGTGAGAATGAGGTTGCGTGAGAAAGAGTTGGCAAAGGCAGTGTAGAACTCCAGCACTTTGAGCAAGGCATCCCGCTTGATAATGTGCAGGTCACAGTAAGTCAGCGCCCTCACGTTGGCACAGGCGTGAGCTATAGTTGTTTCTTTCCAAAATACATCCCCAAATACGTCCCCCTTACCTGGAAGTGAAAATAATCAGAAGGAAAAATGGTAAATGGACAATGGGTCTTGTTTTACATTTACAATAGGCTGTGCCAGACTTTTTTTAAGCAAGTACAAAGCCAAACTTTCTGAGAATAATGAAACAACTTCTAGTCAATTTGCCTTTGTGCTTCCTGACAAAGGTTTGAATAGCTTTACTGTAACATACGGTGCACATTTGGCTGACATGTGACAGGTACTGCACAGTTACCTGCTGAGCCCTGCAAATCACTATTACCTTTCTTTTTTTTTTTAATCTGATGACAGGATTTTTTAATGTGCAGCACTTATTTAAGTCTTGCTGGATCTTGTTCAAAGCTATTAAATTCAAAGCCATTATTGCTAGATCTGCTTCATGTCAGCATTCTCCAAAAATTACAAATCACTTAAATTAATTTTTGGGCACAACAGATGAAGACATGGCCAGATTATCACTGACAGGATAACACTAATTTAATTCTATTTATGGGCACAGACAGGCACAGGATGATACCCACAAACGACCAGTCAAAATGGGCACTGTGGGTGGCAGTGGTAATCAATTCTTGGTATGTAGAGGAATGCTGAAAACAAAGCAAATTTGGTAACACTTTACAACGTGTCTCTAATTACTATGTATTTACATAGTAAATATATGTGCACTTACACATAATTACAATGTTATTATTCATACTTAACAGGCTCCAACTGGCTCTACAGCAGATTGCACACCAGCAGATCAGCTTATTGTACACCAGGTACCAAAGCAGGCCATGTTTTTGTTACAACCAGATAGGGCATACTTCCTGGAATTTTAATACTTTGTCGGTTTCTAGTTTTGAAAAAAAAAAATATATATATATATATATATATATATATATATATATATATATATCTTTTTTTATCACAGAGTAAAAAACAAAACTTGAAAATAATGCATCATATATTCTTTTAAAATGCGCTTTGGTTTTTAGTGTACAGCACGTTAGAGCTCAGGGTTTATCTTGGTGAAGTAAGAATGATATCATTGATTAACTAATCAATCCATGCATATGAGGGTATCATATTTTTATTAGGGTCCTCATTCAATGTATGGCGAGCACAATATAACTGCCTTGAATTTGCTGTCATAGTTGCTGAACCAATACAGATAAAACCTAAACTATAATGACAGCGATTTCTCATAGTACACATACAACTCTCTCAACTATAATAAACTGTACAAACCATAAAAGTATATCTCTACAAGAGTGCACCTCCACACATGCAGTGTTTTCAATGGCATTGTGAGTCCTTGTGCTCCATACTGTACTACCTTTGACACAGGGGCATATCAGCACAATTCCACTAAAGATACTGCTGCTACGTTTAAAAATGAGCTGTTGGCTGGTGCTGGCTACCTAAAGTGTTTGTTTATCACAATGTGGATCACGCTCGAAAAATCAAAAGCAAGTGGATACGGTTCTGCTGGGATCAATGAGATCAATGCCAACTGTAGCTGTCGTTCCCCATGGCTCCATGCTTGTGTCACTTATTTCGAATTTATTTTATGGCCCTGGCAGTCTTGAGTTTACCACAGCTCTTTCTATATGACAATTGATAAATTCAATTATTATTTCAGGGATGCAATGAAAAGCGTTACATGTAAGCCTTTTCTATATTCATATAATACATTTAAATCAGTCTCCAACTTGTAAAATCCAACGGCAATTCTTCCGAGATAAAATGCAGCATTTTTCTCTTTTCAGTGGTTTATTGCAAACAAAACGGCCACCAAGACAAAATAAAATGTTTTCCGTTCTTCTGAAGATAAAACAAATCGAGTTAAATATTATTGCAAAAAGCGAGAAACTTAGTTGCGTATACAAGCATTAATTTGTTTGAGTGATAGAAAAGTTTTCTTCAAAAATAGGTCCCAAAATCAGGCAGCTTTTACCCTGGTATTGCAAAATACTTCAGGTGTACAAGGATATCATGGTCTGTCAGAAATCTCCTATCATTAGCCATCACTGTTATCAATTTGAGCTGTGATTAAAATACTCAACTGAATCCCCCTTTAACCCATTTTACATTGTATTATGGCTGCAATTAGCTTCCTGAAAGGAAATGGAAAAAAAACAAGGTCAATTTTGAAGAAAAAGAGTTTACAGCTGAGCTCACAATTCTTCTGCCCATGGGAACTGGCACAAATTGACCAGAATATGACAGGTATATGTGGGCAGCAATCAAACTACAATCACTAGTCATCTTAGTGTCCTGCTAATAGCTAAACATGTTTTTTTTTTTTTACTGTATGTCCTTGAGAAATATTATGATATGCCTAAGGTTAAGAATGTGGTTATCCATTTCTGCAGAATTTTGCAATTTGCTACAATTATGTCTTATTTATGAATCCCATTGCAGCAGAAATCGGAAGGGAAAAATCTTTACATCTGCTCAAGAGACCATAGAATGTTTTTTTCAGCCCCAACATAATGTCTCCTTTACCAAATGGACAACAAATTACCAGTCTGCTTCATTAAAAGGCTAAGTTGATGCATTTACACCATAATGAAACCTCTAAGTGCACAACAATCAGGAAATACAATTACAAATGATTAAGTGCTGATTATAAAGTTGTAGTAAATAGTTGCAGCAGAGAAAGGGGGGGCGGGGGTGCACATATTTTATTTTGGTTAATTCTTACTTTATAATAGTAATACAAATAATAGGAACAAGTACATGGAAATGAGCTATACAGTTAAACCTTTATTATCCAAACTAATTGGGACTGTGGGGGGTGGGGGGGTGGGGGGGTGGGGGGGGGGGGGTGGGAAGGACTGTAAAATAGATTTGTTTGGATCCTGTCAAAATGCTATTACTTATGTATGTCTTTCCCAATCATGAAAGCAGCAGACATATATGCAATACAACCGCTGTGCTTTTAAAAATAAATAATCATACAAAAATCATACTTTTCTTAAAAGTACATTTGAAATTTGGAACCCCAGTTTATCCTTTCAGACTCTGAGCCAGAGTCTGCAGCTTGTTTAGTTAGCTAGCTTTAAGCGATACTGTAGAGTGCTTGTGTACTAATGGCAAGTTTAACATACAGGACAGAACAATTCCCTTGGAGAAGATTTGATAAAAGTGAACAAAGACTAATGATATCATAGGGGCGTTCAATCCAGCCTTCACCATCTAGCACTTACTAGACGTTCATTTACAGGTTGGGAAAATAAGCCTGCAAAAGGCGTGGAAGGTATGCAAATTAAAACAGCAGCTCCATGAACCGAGCTAGCAGAGGTACCTCATGTTGTCACGTACTCCTTCCACCGAAGCAGAGGCACAATAATCAGCATCAGGAACCTCTATTTGACATGTTATACTACATACATTTTTTTTTTAACCTTAGGCAACACTGACAGTTCCTCAAATTTCAATATATAATTGCCAGTGCAGCGGTGAGTTTCAAATCCGTGATCCCCTGATTTGTAGGCAAACGCTCTGACAAGTTAGCAGAGGTATAGAGTACTTTATATGGTTCGCCGTGGGAGGAAAAGCAGCTCATATTAAGTCTAGAAGGCAAAGGGCTATAATTTACGCCCAACGAAGTCCAGCAGTATCTTGGTTATCTTTCACCTAACATATCCTATTGGGATGGAAAAACGTCTAAGTGATTAGATACATTTCAATAGTACATATAACACCGCAAGGCAGTGCTTCAGTATTTCCTTTCACTCTTTGCAAAGAAAATCAGTTTTCTTCATACCGTGGGATCCCTGAGGCTGTTATTAATAAAAATGGATTAAAAATGCCTTGGGAAGCTAAAACTCTAGCTCAGTGCTCATGGCTCTTGTGAGTGATTGCAAAGGCAGAATAAGCAACACATTTAAGCATTAATCCGATTATTCTGTGTGACAGTGGCATTTGTGCACACATCGTTAATGAAGCTGCAGGGCCACAGACAAAATAAAATGAAGTATATACAGTACTATATAGAGGAATACATAACAAATTGGTTATGGCTAGGGCATCTGCCAAATTCATTTCAGTCCAATTTACTTTTATTACATTTCCAGCTACAGCAAAATCCTTTTCACAGCATTACAGATATGTACATAAGGTAATTATCACTGTGCAACAAAATAACTCTTGGCTAAATGGCACTTAACACACCTCAATTAATCCCTGAAAACAGCCTTATGAGCATTATGATAAGGGGTAAGTTTTGAGCAGTTTAAAACAGGTGCAGGCATGTTCAGGTTAGCAGTTCCTGGATGGTTTTTGTTTTGGAAGCTCTAAACTCTATTGGCAGAGTATTCTCAATATAACCGCAAACATGCGCCCACTGTAAAGAGCAAAGAATATCAAAACCTGGTTATCTTGTAATAATAACTCATTTGAATGTGTATCTGTTTTCTAGGAACCAATCAACGCATATTGGAAAACCAAGCGATATCTGAGCTGCTTGACTCAAGTTCAAATGGAAAGCCTTCGGGTCTCCTGTTAAAATGCAGCTCAAGTTCACCCTTACCGAGAATAGCTATAACCTCGTCGTCTTGAATGACCTCCAGTGACCCCGAGACCACAAAGCACAGCGAATCCAGGCTCTCTCCGGAGTGATAGATGAGGTCGCCCGGGGCGCAGTGGGTGGTCTGGAACTCGACGGCCAGGGAGCGGAGGCAGCCGTCGCTGGCCAGCCGGAAGGCAGGGTGCTCGTTGAAGACTTCCCGGTTCAAGTGCACACAGATATCGGCCCTCATGTCCTTGGGGCAGATGGAGAGAACCTGCAGAGTGGAGAGCAGGACAACTGGTTGTAAACTTTTTAAAATCCTGTGTATCACTGTCTCTTAAAAGGAAAATCAAATCCACATAGCACTACAATGTCACCAACACATGAAGGTGGGAGATGGAAGATGAAGACTTCTCGTTGAAATGTTTGTCTTGTATAGCCAAAATGTGTGTACCGGTATAGACAAAGGGTTTGCATCGCCCTATAGAATTAACACATTTTGCTTCATAATGTCGAATGACACTGACTGAATAATGTTATGTTAACACATTGAATTACATACCGCTTTGTAGTTTCCCATATACTTAATGAAAAACGGACACAAATTGAAAAATGTAACATTTCGAAATCTAAAATGAAATACTGTACTATTACGGCTTCTGGTAGACTTTTGTGATATAATTTTGTTGTTTCTTTAATTACATGATGTAAAATAAAAGATCTAAATTCTGTTCATATATTTTAGTTTTTTTTTTTTTTTAATTATGTCTCAATCCTAAGAGTCTAGGTGATGCAAAACTTTTGGCCACAGCTGCACACTATAGTTTCATATAGCTTTACCTTGAGCTGACATAAAACCTTCGGTCTGCATCAAAACCTTCAATCTGTATCAGCTTGCTAACCATGTGTTTAAAGTAGTGGAAATCAAGCAAGCACTCCCGCTTTTGCTTTCTTAAATTGCTCATAACTGTACAACCAGCCTTGTGTATTTTTGATCAGCTGGTGAGCAGGGACACTGGAAGACTGAGGCTTGCTGACAGCCCAAGTAGAATACTGCAAGCTCCCTGACATTGTGAAGATTCTGCCGATGGGGGCGGTGTGCTGTAATTGAATATGCCTGAAGAAAGTAAGTGTCTTGCCTCCTCCCTGTTTCGGGTCTAATGGCTTGACTCCTGCATGAAGGGGGCAGTAATGGATCAATTTTTCATGCACTGTCAGATTTTGTGGGCTACAATAATGTAAAAATAAATACATACAACCCTGCATACAGTAGTTTGCAGCAAGCAGATGGTTTAAAACTTATTAGAGATTGAAGCGATAAGATCATTAATCAGCAGCTATTGAAAGGCGGGTTGACTGTTTCTCCTCAGACACACTCCTGTCCTAACCATACTGGCGGTGAACTCACTCGAGTAGTTTTTTATCTTTCCAATCATCGAGTGACTCAATTGTCATACATTTTTATGCTCTTCAAAAATATATACTGTACAAAACACATAATATAATATAATATAATATATTATATAATATAATAAATATTAACTCAATATGGTGTATATCGGTATACCTAAACATCATTTTTGTTTTACTAAACCAACCATAAGACTGCTGCTGGATATTATTGTAGCTTTCTAACCAGGAATATAATTCACCAGGAATTATAATCAGTCAGCATCCATTTTGAGAGTAACACAATGAGCTCAGACACAGAGCTGTAGTTTTGGAGAACAAAAAACCTCTGAAACTCACTTCAGTTACAGATGTTTCTCCATTCACATGCTAATTCAATACATTAACCTGTCACATTCTTTAGTTATAGATTATAGATAATAAGGACTTAAGTTTAATAGAAAAACCTGGTCCCAGTAAGTATTTTTTAAATGTATATTATTTAACACGCACAGTATTAGATGTTAACCCTTGCTGTCCAGTGTCCAATACATCTGACATTGAGAAAATAAACATTAAATAGGTATGGGGACCTACCCAGGGCAATAAATGGCTTCTTTTTTTTCTGGCTACAGAGATTCAAACTGTCAGCATTTGCTGTACTTTTTTGTCTTGCAATGCGTCCTTGTTACTTTCAGGGCGTGGGTCAATTAAGCAGAAAAACAGCTAACCAGATTGCTAACACCCTTGTCCAGTAACATTTTCTTTAGAGCCATGAAGGGAACATAACACCCTTGTCTGCATGACCCCACACTTTTACCAGAAACATGTAGCAAGGAACAACTGATATGCATGTACAGCTAAACATGGCCACAGCGGAGATGTTAAGATGTACTGCAACAATGCATAAGCACTTTCTACCTTTTCCGTGTCAATGCCTTTTGACATGGACCATGTGGACACAATGTAATCCATGACGCGCTCACTGAGGCCCTTGGGGACCTGGTAGAGCTTGAGGAAGTCCCGCACATTGTTCAGCATCTCGTGGTAGCGGTTGGTGTTGGCATACATTTGCTGGAAGATGGTGGTGACATTTCCGAAAATGGTTGCATACAGGAGAGCTGCAAAAAGAAGAAGAAGAAGAAGAAGAAGAATTCTGCGTTTAAATAAGGATCAGGGCAGATGGTTTGCAACAGAAATATGTCAGCAATTATTTCCATAGGATGTCTGAAGAGGTTAATTCGAGACTTTCTGATTCACCTAAAGTTTTTTTTTATTTTTTTAACAGAAGTAATACGCTGTATACATGTTTAATCTCGATAACCATTGGGCCCTTATTAATTATTAAAACAGTGGCAGTGTTGAGATCCACTGTACTTCAGAGCTATACCCCTTTGCTCCAAAAATATGCCTGTAGTCAAATGCATCTAAAATTCAAGCCATCTGGAAGGAAAGAGAAGTGCTATTTTTACAACTCCTGCGCCTAAAAATACTTTAATATCAAAATAACAAAATAATATTCAGAAACAGCACTTGAGTGTTAAAGCTAACTTAAGAGTCTTTTCTCTGCGTAGATTAAAGTGAGCACCAACACAGGCCCTATTTCACTCGCATGCACAGTTAGAGATGTTGGTTTTCACAACCTAAGTACATAAAGGTGTTTATTTTAAGTGTAAGCAGTATTTTGATCTGACGCTGTTTAGAGCTAATGTATTGGGCTAAGAGGTTTTTTAAGAGTGCAGCAGGATATTTCTGATGTTTTGATATTTCACAATCAAAGCAGCTTTCTGGGGTTTATTAGTCTTATTCAGATGCAATAAGTATTGCTAAGTCATTACTTCAAACTCTCTTTTGGCAAGCAACCCCCACAAATAAGTGTAGCTGTCTACTTTGCCTAGCACATGTATTTTTTACTTCCACATTTATACAATATTCCAGTATCCACTTCTGCTGCAAAAAGACTTGGATGTTTATTCTTAGCTTCCACAGTCGCGTTGACTGACACTTACACTGAATAAAGACACAGTTCCCCTGGGCAATGTTGCCATAGAAACAGAACCCAAAATAGTTCCTAAAATAATTCCGCTATTTTCTAATGTGAACGAGCTTAAAGAAGCAGTATTGGCGCGCTGTTAAGTGCTCAATTTATCTCTGTCAATGGTGCAATAAAGGCAGGTTAACAATTTATGAAGGCTATACAGCTATGGAATTATTGATTCACTTTGTTCATAACTATGTAGACTGGGAATACCAATTATAATATTTAAGATGTTTCTTCTGTGGCCCTAATCAAAGTTTTTTTATTATAAATGAAGATTGATATTCATGGTAATTCAGTCAAACTGCAGACATTCCTTTGGTTATATTACTGTAACTACAATTAAATGACATTATTGGTGGTGTACTATAATTATTCAGTTCAGGTTAAATGCACATACTGTGCAGTGAGTCATGTATGGTCCACAATTAGCAGCACAATTGTAAAATTAATGCGCAAATGAGCTTCTGCTAGAGGTAATGATCAGGTGAGTGTACCGTATTTAATGTGAATGAGTATTCTGGCTACAGTGTTTCATGCAAATAATTGCAGCTGGTCTGGTCTGTTATCAACCAAACAATTTTCAGAAAACGGAATATGTTAAAATGTTCCATAATAGTTTTTGAAGAGGAAACGAATAGCCCTGTTATGTCTCTATTATTAATTGCTCATTGAGCAAAACAAAAAAAATGAAATTTAAGTTCCAACAAATGCAACGGATAGTTTTGAGTAAATGTACTTCGAATGAACTGGCAGAGTTTTGAAAATCAAGCCTTAAGTTGTCAGGGTTTTTCTTGTTAGTTTTATACCATCATTGTTGTTTTTATTTCTCTCAGATGTGCCTTTTGCCCATCGAAACAGGGTCCTCTGTCACTGTTTTGCTTGTATATCCTCCAAGACATTGCCTGGCAGCATTATATTTTCTCTTGTGGTATTACAAACTGGGAAAATCAGACTTCAGTAGATCAAAGCTAATCCCACATCTCCTGCTGCATATTTCAATATGCTAGAGCCGTTTACATTACTGCAAAAAAGGAAACAATCTATGAAGCCATGCTCCTGGTGATCAAGGGCTACAAGAATGACAGGAGGTCAAAATTGACAATTTGCAAGAAGTAGCCTTGCAGACTGCCTTGGACGCTGTCAATTTAATTAACAGTGGGGTATGGATTTACAGAGTTTGTATTTAAAGACCCTGGAAAAACCACAAGAAAAACGTACAGATACTGAAGACTGAAACTGAAGTACCATATCTTATTAGCCATTCAGTACGGTGTGTAAGTGCACATTTATTATCGGTTATTAACAACCGTAGGATAATGCAATCACATCTAATGTGTATGAATTTTAATGGCATGGTCATTTTCATTGAAGGATTTGTGGCCATTACGTTATCAGTAGTGCACACTGTAAGTGGAAAATGTATGTATAATTTAAACTGTTCACGTGTTGTACAATAAAACCAGTTTATGCTGTCCTTGTATCATGCCTGTGGTATGCAGGGTTGTATTACAATTAGAGAGTATTACACCAACCATTAGAACGGATTCTTCTATTGAAATTTCATTACAATCCCCCAGGCCATTGTTTTTACAATAAGTGAGCTAAATCATTAGCGCTTTTTGTAACACAACACTCCCTTATTAAATTTGACAATCTTTACTCCTACTTTTATAATGACTACATTTTAATAGCTAATGTAATCTAATGTGTTAAAATGCACTGAGAATAGTTTACTAATACTTAGTTTTTAGGCATCTTGTTAAAATTAAAAACCAGTGAAAGGAATGCCTTTGGAAGCGTGTTGTATTGTGATTTGTCGCACCCAATCAGAATGCATAACAATCTGTTATTATTATATTATATTATATGTTCATAATTTATGTCTATGATTGCTTTGATCAGCATAGCAAGGATTCAATTCAGTAACAATTTCTATGAGACAAAAGTTATTTATTTTAATGTCATTTAATATTCTGATCTGACTGTAGATCACTGTAAACTACCTGAGTCATTAAATTAAATGCACCCATGTGAATTAATTAATACAATGTTACAATGCAACAGTGGTTGAAAAAATAAATTATTACCCCAAGCAAATAATGCATAAAAAGCATTGACTGGACTGAAAATACATTAAGATTAATCAAATTGAATGTTTATTCTAAGTCAGACTAAAGGTCTCATTTTGGTGGTATTTGTAAATCATATTCAAAAAGTGGTCCCTATCACACACAGACACAGTAACATTTATTAAAACTGAAATACAATATTCATCTGTATTACTGGATCTTGAAAGCATAAGCTTTGGGAGCTAATTAAGGGTAATCACCCCAATTTAAAATGGACCATAACAAACACCACATTAGTGTTGAAACTACAGAACCCAACGTGATCTGGAGAGTCCTTATAGCATTTTACAGCAAGGCTAAAATAGAAAATACATATCAAGTGGTATCTCAATATTACGTAGAATTTGATTTTATTTTTTTTTAACAGTAACATATACAGTACATATAGTTACAGTCAGCAGTGTGCAGGAAGGGGAAATTAGAGTTTCTATATAGAGCTCCCCCTCCCCTTCATTCCTGCAGCAGCCTCTGTTTGACATGGTGGCATGGTGCCAGTTGTGTCGTGTGGTGGTTGCTTATTGATTTGGACTAATATCCACTAGGAGCAAAGCTGAGATCATCAAAGAAGAGCTGGGCTAGGGCCTCCACAGATGAAGCACATGAAAGGCTGGTGAATTAGCCTGTCCTGCATCCTTGCCCATGGCGCAGGGAGATGCATTTCTCAAAGCTCACACACTCTTTATCAATGCCGAATAATTCATTGTATTTAAATGCGCCTCATCTTGCCTTCAAATTTACACCTCTACCAACCATCAGTCATTTCTTAGTTTTAAAGAGAATTTTGCTCTTTATCCAGTGAGCATAACACAGTACAGGCTGCTAAGATGGTGCTCCACAGTCATGTTACAACACACACTACTCGCAAGAAAACAAAAAAGAGGTTCTTATGACATTCAAGTTTATTCACTGTGTCAAATAGCCACTGAGGGCGACCACGCAACATTACAAAAATAAAATCAAGACCATGCTCATTCATATTCTGCTGAATGTAAAGTCTGAACTATAACTAACATATATCTATATCCATATACTTAATGTGCCTGTGTTGGTCCTTTAAGTTTTCAAAAAGTAAACATAAGAAACAGTGCACAGACATTAGGAGTAATGGGTTGTTAAGCAAAAAAAAAATACACTAAGGAAAGATATTAATTTTACATTATAAAGTTAACTGTGCATGACTTGGCACAGTCTGGAAAAATGATTGCAGAAGCTGGAAGCCTATTTGGCTCATAAACACGTTCCTAGAAACTTGACCATTTCTAACCCCCTGGAAGAAACTGACTGGGTGGCATTTTAATCCCATTATAATGATGTAATTCTTGCTGTCAGTACCATGCATAATAAAACTGTAGCTAGTTTAAGATTAAGCTGTTGTCATTGGTTTGTCAAATACAAAGCATAGAGTTAAGTGATTTAGACAGTCCAAGGTTCCTGATTTGCACTTGTGTCTGTGTTTGTGTTTTTTCCCCTCTTTTCTTGGTTGTTATGAGATTAGAGCAAAATTCAAATCCAGACACTTGGGAAATGAGGCTCTTTACAATGGGGTTACTGACTTTCAATAGGTGCTTTTGTTGACAGTCATACTTCTGAACAATAAGGCTGACAGAAATATGCTCAAATTTCAAGAGCACAGCAGTTTTTACCTGACAATCTGACCATGAAACATTTTCAGGGAAGAGTAAAACAATTGTAATGGTATAAACTTGCGATAAGGAGCAATTGAATCATTGTTCTCATTAGCTTCTTTGATAGCGTTCAGATTGAGGCACGGTAAAATAAAATGATGGTTTCCATCCATCTGTTTTTCCATTCTTTACATTCTGTATCTCGTAAACTAAGCAAGTCATGGAGATCACTGTCACAGAATATATATATATATATATATATATATATATATATATACACAGTGCTCCCTCGCTATAACGCGGATCACGGGGGACACACAATATGAGCGTTATAACTGAAGAGCGTTATAAACGGGGGAGGGGGTGGGGGGCGCCACAGGACACATAACACACATCTGACTAAAATACAAAATAAAATAACTCCCTCTCTAGAATGCACATATAGTGAAGCAAAAATGTAACTTTCTGTGAATTAACGATGCATAAAGCACCACCAGTTGGTCACTGCATGGTCTTCTAAACCACACCAGCTTTCCAGGATTGACAGACCTGTAAGCAAGTACTTATAGTGGAACAAACCACAAGGGAAGAACATGGTAGAAATTGTAAAACAAACCTGGTAACACATCCCAAGAAGCATGGGATTTTGAGTTGTGCAAGAAGCCTCTAAGGAGGAGTCTATCTCTTAGCTGAACAGGTTATATGCCTTTTTGCTAATAATACATTGGGGAAGTCTGGAGCTCCTATATCCACATCCAGACCTTTAACGTAATCCTAACCTTAATGTCCAAATCAGATTGCACATTTGCAGTATACTGGACACATACATTGGAAAATGAAGAACTTAAAATGTTTTTGCTGTATCTCATTGTTTACTGTACAGGATGTGTTTTTGGTTTGGAAAACAGAGTAACTGGGGTTTGAAGACGTCCTCCATTAAAAAACACTACTGGTTTGTGTACGAAGTGTCTTTGAACGGAACAAGTTGACCAAAAAACTTATCATCTATGACAACCACAGAGGACATCTTCAAACCTCAGCTCAAAGTTATGCTGTTTTCTCATTAGAATCAATGTTAAAGCCAGGTTGCCTAGAGCCAAGTTTCAAACACAGTACATGCTACAGAAGTTATTGACATCAATTTATTATTTTCTGTGAAGGGCAAATTGTTAACCATCAGTTGACATACATAGTGAGAGTTTTCAAGAAATTCATTTTTTAAACCTGTCCTGGGCCACAAAAATACTTTATTGGCACTCATTCGGGGATGCTAATCAATTAAAATGCCCACTGTGAAGCAAAAACACACACACACACACACTGATATTCGTATTGCATGTAACCAAAAATCATTAATCTTACTGTACTGCACAACAAATGTAAGTTCTTACAAAGGTCACAAATCAGTCTAATGGAAAATGTAACAGCTGTGTCATTTTTTTGCTCCTATATTGCTGGGCGGAAATTACATTTCAAAAGAAACAAGAAAAAAAAGACAAGTCATTTCAAAACACTACTCTCAATGTTAGGAAGACAGTAGTGAAGAGACTTGTTACACAGTTTTTCATTTGCAATCTGGCCATTCAATAACATGGTTCATGGTTCAAACCCACAAAAGATTGCATTAGTGATTGTGAAAGGGTAGAGTCACTGGCAGGACTGGTTACTGGCAGGAGGGAGATTCAGAGACAGAGAGCTGCAGTTAAAACAGAGAATTCACCTTCACTAAACCATCTCTCAAGTAAAGTATTTGGTTCCCCTTTATACCATGTGGCTGGGTCTTGAGTGATGATTAATTATTCAATCAAGACCCAGCCATATTCCACATGTGGATTTGGCAGGGATGGAATTAACCCCAGCCCTGCCAAACTTAAATTCAAAATAATAAATCTTTATTGAAAAACAAAACACCATTTACAGGCAAGGATTCTGCCCTGTTACAGTCATAAAAACCTTAAAGCTTCATCGTGACAAGAAATCATAGCTACTATGCTGTTCAGATGTCATCGTATTTCATTGTGGTTGTTTAACAGCAACGTCAATGTGCATAACTTAAGTGGTGACTAAATCATTTTAGAATGTAGTTGGTGGCAGTGATTCATAAAGCGAGCATGCCACTTCTAATTGTTTTTCTGTGGATTTTGATAAATACTGGCAGGAACAACATCGGCACTCGCACTATCTGGGACTCTTGGAGGGGCATCCTTTAAAATGAGTTCATGCAGCATTTGAAAGGAAAGTTACATTATCACAGAGGAACGTGAGGATCGGAGCAGGAGTGGACAGAAGCTGAGCCATGAATCCCCTGTAAGCTGCTGGTGACGGTGGCTATGGTACACCGCTATGGGAGAAAGTAAAAATGATTGATGGCTTACCTAAACTGTTGATAAAGGACACAATGCACAATCCTGCACAATCCCATCAATTCCGTAGTTCCTGGGGGCTGTTTTTTAAAATCAAACTGCAGCAATAGATACCCATGCTTGACGTCCCTGACTTGGCTACTAGGCAGTAGTTTGTGCATGTCTAAATCCTCCTGTATTAAGTGGAATCAGACAGTTCCACACATTTAAATATATCATGGAGGAATGTCAATAAATCAGCAGAGATTGAACCTTCTTGGCAGGACAACCAAAGCCCAGAAAAGGAAGAGATCAGCACTCTTTACTTGATGTATGTATGGTATTTAAGCTAATTAAACGAGCGTGTAAAAAGTGAAAAGGTGGCGGGAATCCTACTATGGTTTCTACTAACAGGCTTTACTTTGCACTGAACCACAGAACATGTTTTTCTTTTCTTTTCTTTTTTTTAATAAGGAAAAATATACGCCATGTTACACCCTTTTTTGTTTTTGTTTTTAACCAACTGAAAAAACACTAGCATATTACTCCTATAACATCCATACTTACTTACATGATCATACAGGCTTACAGTATAGAATCATATACTAGATTTTAACTGTGTGCCCATCCAGCCTTCTCCTGGAGCACATTATCTTGACTCTCCATGAAATATGAATTCGTAAAAGGCTGTTTCCAAACAAAAAGGTCTTCTGCTTTTATAGGTCAAGTGTCAAGATGTATTACCTTCATCAAGAAGTTCTGAAAAATATGACAGCTTTAAAAAAAAAACACATCAACGGAACATTTTCATTTTACAGTCTTGATTTATAATCTAAGATGACACAAAGGTAAAATGTTCAAGAGCTTTAAGAAAATACTTGTCTAAACTGTCACTTAATTAAGACATACATTTTTTTAGAGATTAAACATTTTAACTCATGTTAATCGCATTGCTGTGTCTTGAGCCTCTCGGAACACTGTACTTCAATCCCGGCCGCGGCAACATTGGATTGAGTTTTTAATGTTCTGACAGCTCACTGGACAGAAAGACACTTAGGCCAGTTTCAGACGGACTCAATGGGTACATTTCCTGGTTAAATAAATACATAAATAAATATATTTTAAACTGTATTTACAGTTAAGGATAATAACAATAATAGCATCAGTAATAAAACTACTGTAATACAACTACAGTACAAACAGCTCTACAGTCATGTTAAAGATCGTTACTTCTTACTGTAGCGTGTTTGTGCGGCAATAAAAACAAAAATTTCCATTTTTGGCTCCTCAGGAGCTTTTTTTGAGCTGCTCCAACAGGTGCTCCCAGAACCGCCGCCCCCCCCACTCCCCCCCCCCCCACACACACACACACATGCACGCTAATCATATCACCATCACCTCCCAAAGAACCCCCAAACACAAAGACTGCAGTTCAAATTGCAGTAAAAAGAGATATTTGTATAGAGAGAACGTTATACTGTTGAAAATATATATTCATGTTTAGATTAAATAGGAAATTTAATCTAAACATGAATATTTCCTAGATTAAATAGGAAATCAAGCCGTTGATGAATTGAGCCCTACAGATTTAAGTAGGTTGTGATTCATAAGTTATTTAGCAGAAAAACCTGAATGAGGTCAGATATTTTAATAAGTCTGTTTTATTAGGGTGACCTTTTTAGGGTAAGCAGCTGGAGGTAACAGATTCGCTTGTTGACTGTTTGGAATTGCATCCAATTATAACTCGTCCTATCAACTGTGCATTCATATTGCAAAGGTTCTGCACTTTATTTTATGGTCATTCTTGACATATACAGTACCTAACAGTGACATGTAACTGTAACTACAAACCCTACAAAAACACAAGGCATTGTCCAGTATAGAAGGCAAACCCTGAATAGGTACTTGACACCCTAGGGAGCACTGAGCAAGGAAATGCAACTCATGTTTTACATTGCTTTGAAATGACAGCCAAAGGATGACAGATGATATTTAGACACGGTTTGCTCTGGTGACCTTCTTGGGTAGAGCTCAGGGGTCTGAAATACTTACTTCTGGCACAACCTGCCTGTCATTTGGTATCTTGGTTGGTGCAAAAGTGAGTGTGACAATTACACAGTATACAATTACATTAAGGCAAAATCTGTGGTGACAAGATATAAAGAAAAAAAGGTCACTGTATTTCACTACAGCATGAATGGTGTTCTCAAGCACTAGCCTAGAATCAGGCAGAAATCCATAGCTCTAATTACATGGCATTTACAGTAACATTATTTGTGGTAGACTAAGGGAGGGGGGATCCATTTCACCAAGGCTTCAAACAAACTTTGCTTTCCTTAGTTTAATTGAAGCTAACCATTGCCAGCCATTGACGCAGCAATGTGTATATTACAGCATTTTAAAGGATTTAGATTTAAATAGAGAGATTTTCATTAGTTTAAGAAGCTTTGTGTATAATCTGCCATGTGATAAATATGATACAGCTTCTACAGGCACACGTAGGCTTGTTTTTTTTTTTTAGATGAGCTTTGAAAGTGCTCTTATATTATTATGGTGAAAACCATCATATATTTCTAATATATTGTTTGAAATGCAGAATGCATCATATAGACAGCCTGCCTGATTCATATAGGTGTCTGTGGGAGCTCTTGGTGTTCCAGGGAGCACTGTGTCTTTGAAATGAACAACTCTGCAGTCAACTGAATAACATTCTTCTGCACAAAACTAAAAATAACTCCGAACAGCACACAGGTTTAGCTGACATTTTATAAAAGCTGGCTTACTTGTCACCAGTATTAAGGATCAGTTTATATAACCGATGCGTTACAAAGATGTGTTATTAGGTACCTTAACTCCAAATGACTAAGTTTGACATATACTGTATAAGCTAAGTGAGACCATTGTCTTTGTATTCAAGGTAAAGCCTGAGAGAAGGGCTAAAGTGTATGTTTGACTTGTAACAGGGTGCTGGGTCCAATTTAGCAAACAAACCATGGCACATACAGTACATAATTGAACTGCTTTATGCCTCTACAGTGAAATAAAAGAAATAACAAAACAAAAAGCATGTATGGAAGTGCGCCAGTCACATAAAAAAGCCCAATTTCTCCAAGGTTCCTCTTTAATCAGAGCTCTGAGGATTTCAACAGACCAGGTTCAGAAACGAGAGCTGCCTAAATCAAAGGAAGCAACGGAGCAAGCTTTTCAGAAAAATGCTATTCAAAAGGAAATTGCAAATGAGCAAAATAGCATTGGCTAAAACTGAAGCTATGCAGAAAACTACAGTTGCCTGCGAGATGAAGATTCATAATTGTAGAATTACAGGGTAACAGCAAAACATAGATTGTTATTTGGCTGAGTGGGACTAGAATCAGTTGTTAGATAGCGGTGTCATGCTGCAGTGACTGGTGATCAAAGAGTGGCTGGTTGAGTCGTACAGCCGTGGGGCAATCAGAAACAATTATGGAAGAAATGTAAGCCAATTAGCCCCTGGAGGAGGTGAGTTACTGTTTTAATGAGCCAGCCATTAAGCAAGGTCTATATAACTGACAACAACAACAACAACAACAACAACAACAACAACAACAACAACAACAACAACAACAAGTAATCAGAAGAAAGTTAGCAAAACATTTTAAAGATTTCCTTCCATAATTATAATATGTTAAAATTGTTTCCAGTTATAGGTAGACATTTTTTTTTACTTTGCAGTATAAGCGAAGAGGGCCATTCCACTCCTGGTTTAACTCCATGAACAGCTTGTGTCAGGTTATATAGGTAAAACATGAACATGGATTTTACGCCTGATGTGGAATTTGAGATATTTGTGTTCTGGGATAGTTTTTGTAAATGTTATTAAAACATGTCCAGCAGCAATTTGTGTAATTTGATGGCAGTACTTGCTGAGAATACAATCCCTCAATTTAACTGCAGCAGGTAGTACAGTGGTTGCCAAGCTGGCCAGAACCATGTTAAACACTGGTTCCTCACATAGCTGTTGGTTTTCCCATTTGAGCCTTTGGTGATGCTTTAACTGCATTGCTGTTAGTTGCTATAGAAAGTGCTGCACCATATAACCCTATCACTTCAGGGCTGCTTTTGTAAGCACATATTGTTATTTAGATTGAAAATGAATCCCTGCGAGTCTGTCGAAGTGTTTGGCTGGAGCCTTGCCAAAAAAGCTTTGCTGTTTGAGTATTGCAGCATTTCTCTCAAGGAACACAGTTGTTTCATAAAGGGATTTCAGAGAGGTCATGCATGGGTTCAGCCTGGGTGGTCCCACATGCATATATTTAATTCTGCGCTTGATTTCATTCAAATCACGCACTCCACACTTATTTTGTATTTAAACTATTCAATGGCTATAGTACAGAATCTGCACTCTTCTGTAAACCGACAAATATACAGGTTGCCAGTGATATCGGTAATTTAAAACACCAATTGCAATACGAATGTGTTTTATAAAATAGCAAGGAAACAGTTTTGTCGATGGCTTGTAAGGAAGAATGAGACGATTTTGAATGCTGTGTGTTATTCCCTCTTAGAGCAGCTTGCTATCAGTATGAACAATCACAGTTATCTTAACTAATGTATTCTTCTCCTTGTTTAGGTTCACTTTGTATATCATTTTCTGGTTCTATCATCACACTCTAGTTGCCTCAAGAGGGTCTTTTCATGTCTTTTCTCTGCGATCAGCTGTTAGTGTATCCATTAACCTGGAGAAGGGGGACAGTCCATTCACTGCAAACTGACCTGATGACCTGGTCAACTGCTGCCAATGTAAGCTCAAGTTACATTGCCATAGCTTACAGCAAATCTCTTCTGAGATCAGCCTGCTCATGCCATGTGAGTTCTCATTCAGTTTGCAGACAATACAACACAGAAGAAATGAAGAAGATCTCTTATGCTCGTGTGCTGCAGGCGACACAACCGCAAACAGCACAGCCACGCAGTACATGTCCTCAGTGTTGAATTCCGAGTGACAACATTATGAGTTTTAATAATGTCTCAGTAGACAAATAAAAGCAGTACCTTCTAACAAGTTTAACTTAATATCACCAAAACAAAATCTTGCACAAATGAAAAATAAAAGCAAATATTACCTAGGAGTTGTGTAGTTCTGAACAGCTAAAGTTTTCTAATTAAAACTAATGAAACCTGTCATTACTCATCTTTATATTGATGCGTGCCACATATAAAAAAGGCATGCTCTGTCTATTGTTTATACCTAACAGCACTCTGGGACAATTTAATTGAATGTAAGGTACCTGACACAACTTAACCACGCATTTGTATTGAGTCTTCCTAGAGCCTGCAGATTGCTTCACATTAAAGTTAATTCTTGGCAAAAGTTGTGGATTCACAAGAACAGAACACATCATGTATGGGTCTTATATTGGTCAGTAAACGTTAAAGCACCAGGTCTAGGGTTTCATTGAATATCTGAGTAATACAAAACAGGATAATGTCTGTCCACACACTACCTGTGAACTGCAGGATTTCGAGTCACCGTTGGATCCAAAATCTATAAAGTAAAAAAAAACCTCAAAAAACTTAACCAATGCAGACTAAACAACTGTTGACTGGACATCACATACTAGAATCAGATACTAACAAAAAAAAAAAAAAATCACAATTAAAAAAAATTGGAGAAAATATACTTACAGCCCACCATCATCATGGCCACAGAGAATATCTTTTCCCCATCAGTGGTTGGTGCAATATTTCCAAATCCAATTGTGGTAAGGCTTGTCATTGTAAAGTAAAGGGAGGATATGTACAAGGAGTCTTTGCTTGGTCCTCCTTCCCACTGCCCTGAGCCACTCGCATTGTACCGATACGGGGACCCAATGCTCTCGGCCAACTGGCACAGCCAACTGTCAGTCTTGATGGTGTTGGTCACTTCATCTATGACCTCATAGTCCCCGATGCTGTACCATATGCATGCCAGCCAGTGAGCCACCAGCCCAAACACGCAGACGAGGAGAACAAGCACTGCAGCTCCATATTCCAGGTAATGGTCAAGCTTCCTGGCAACTCGGCCCAGTCTTAATAGCCGGACCACCTTTAAGGAACTGAAGAGGCTGCTTATACCCTGAAAGGACATAGGAAAAAAAACAACAGGTATCAGTATTGCATATAGCACAGGCTTTCATTAGATTGTTAGTGCCGACCAGAGAACCAAATCCGGTTTAGTTTCATCTCATGTGCTTGTAATAATAACCGCTTATAATTGTGCTAATAAGTAATTATTAGCATGACATTATACATCTGCTGTGTGAGACCCAGAACCATTGGGCTCATTATTTATTATGTATGTATGTATGTATTTATTTATTTATTTATTTATTTATTTATTTACACACTTCAAGGATTACCATATTAAAATGTATCCATTTACCAAGTGGGGCTAACATCAACATCATAAAAACCTTGGATTTAATGTTTATATATAAGAACTATTTTTAAAAAATATACTGTTTGCATAAGTATGCTGAGACAAGGAACCAGCTATACAATGGGAAGATGAAAATCTGCAGTTTTACTAATAGTGGCACATGTCTAGTAATTGCATTTGCAGTAGGATCCCTGACACTTTGCATAAACAGCACTCAGTGTCTTTTTGACACACAAAAGAGGGCTTTTTCCATGTATTTAAAAATGCATGTATTATGCATTGGCTGCATGGGTAACCACTTCACATAAATAGCATTAATTACAGGTTAGAGAAAGTAAGTTTAATTGTTTTTTTATTCTGTATGCCAAGCACATTCCTATTACATGACTACAGGAATACATTACCACCATAATAATATTCACCTCAATTAGATTCAAGCTGTTTTTAGCCACGTTTTCTAATATTTTACCCCAGTTTGAGCTTCATTTGTTTTTTTTATTCAAGTCAGGGCTCAATTTTATTTCAGCTTGACTATAAAGTAGTTTCGCGAAGGCTATTCAAGGTTTGTCATTATATAGTAATTTATTCTACGGTACCACCAAACAGGTATTACAGTCATTATTTAGCTTTTTGCACCGATTTGAAATTTGCAGAGGAACAGTTATGTCTAGAAATGGATTTGTATCTTGTCTCCTTAGAGTCCCGATCCTATTTTTAACCATGAAGCCCTGGCACAGACTAACATCAAGATGCACTGTAGTAATGCCAGCTTAGATTCACAGGAGATACAAAAAAACATAATGAACATTTGCATGGAAATAATGGTTTGCTGATTTTGTTCCACAAGTTAAAAAAAAAAAGAAAATCCTGACTGTTAAATGTAAAATGAAATGTGATACCTACACAATCCGTACCAGGTTCTGAAATGCATCTAAAAAGACTCATTTTCCTTAAAGAGGCAATAATCTGAACCCAGTCACCATCTTTTCTATAGCTCTCCCCTGCACTGTGATCATCCGAATTGGAAATAAGATACTTGATGATGATTTATTCCTGTTTGAAGTGGGCCTAATTGAGTGCTTTTTTAACCCCTTGTCTCTTAGGAACTGCTTGAATTAAAAGAGTTGCCAGGCAGAAAGAGAAGCTGTATGCATCTGTATAACATCAAAGCTGTTGGAAGACGCTGTCAGTTTTTCATCTGTTGTTTAAATTTCAGGGTGTTTAATAAGATCTAATAAGCTAGTTGATGTTTGGTGATTTTAAAAGTGCTGGGCAAACCATTTCTGTAACTGCACATTGCTGGGGAACATAAAAAGAGACTGCAGTCTCTCTCGCTGTCTTTAAATATTTATATCCATTTGTTCTTTTTTGCTTAAGGGATCTTTGTGAACATAAAATAAAACAAGAGAGTCGGTGGAGTTGTTAGGGTTTGTTTTGTGTAGTGATAAATTAGATTTTGATTAGAATTAGAGTTCACCCCCAAGTCTCTGTAAGTTGCTTTGGATAAAACCGTCTGCTAAATGACTAAATAATAATACAGGGCGCTGAGGTAAGTCAATGTCATGCAAGAGTTTGTTAGTAAGCTGAAAACTTTATTACACACACAGTAAAGTATTGTTTATGAGATCTGTGAAGTAAAATATTTAAAATATACTGAAATTATACTTTTATATAAGCTTGATGGGCTCAAGAAATCACACCTAGACTGTTTTAAAAAACATTTTTAAAGTATGATTGTAGAAACAGAAAGTAGAGCAAGCCAAACTAGCCCACACTGAATACTAGGCTTTGTCTGTTGATCCAATATGAGTGGTCACATAGTATTATGTCACAAAGCAATATATATTTTTTCAGATCCCTGTGATCAATCACAGTCCAGCTACACATTACAAAGTACCACCATCATTCAAGTCAATGGCATTGCAAAACTCCAAAAACGGCACAGCATGTCCGCCTCTGCAGCCCTTATAAAACTGCACAGTATGTTGGCAAGGTCTTTTGTCTTTGACTGCATTATCAGGGTAGGTTGTTGCACATTGCAATTTAAAAAAAAAATCAGCATTGTTAGCAAAATTCTGTCAGAATTATTATGCTGATATAAGAAAATACCTACACTGTCCAAATGCCCCCACCGCACACATACACACAGACTTTGCCCTCACATTAGCCAATGCCATGCATCATTGCATCACTAAGCTGAGGGGGGTAATTATATTGTCAAGCTCTAATTAGATCCTAGCCTCTGCAAGTCGAGAGTTATCAAAGAACATTATAAACCCGTCAGTATTAAATTATCTTCACTGTGTGGCATCTTTCAATTGCACAGCTCCTGATTTTTCACCATTATCGAATTAGCAAGGTATTAGGTGCTGCTGAAGCTGACTTCCTTAATTCCTTCAGAGCCAGTGTCATTGTAGGAAGATACTCTTTTGTTTTTGAGGCTTAAGCAATTGACTTAGGGACACAAAAGTGTGCAATTATTCTGATCTAATTTATGTCTCATAATTTACAGTATATAAACAATAAAAAAAAAAAATTAACAGCCCTTCTAGCATTACAAGTGTTCCGAAAAGTGGAACCGTTTTTTAAAAAACAACATTTTGCATTCATTTCATTAGCATGTTTTGCATTCACAATCCCAGTACTTTTTAAATTACTTGTATGCTTTTTTGTCCTTGAGAGTGTAATTAGTTTTCATAAAATCATAAGCAGTGTTTATAAGACTGGTTTCCTAAGCTTGAGAATGTAATAATCTCTCCGCTTTTGGATACACAGTAAGACCTAACAAAGTGAACACCATTGATTTTATACAACTCAGGATTAGTTGGTGTGCTGTGCTAAAGTTGGATGCTGTACACAGAAACAAATTCAATACTTGCAATACTGAGGAGCTCATAGCCAACATTTAATGTATGTTTTTAAATATAGAATTGTCATGTAGCTAATATCGCACACTGACTATTTTATTGTACAATTATTTCCATTACCGGGTGCTCCAGGATCAATTTCCAAAATATCACATTTCTCAAAAATGTGACCGTCTGGCCAAAACGTTGCTTTGTTTTTAACTTAATATAGAACTGCACATGAATGAATTGCAGTATTAAAATCATTTCATTCGTGTGCCTTTTTTTTATTTTTTACAAAATAATGACAGTTGAAGTAGTATCCTTAGTTAAGAGTTAATTCCTCAGGCAAAAATTATAATATGGCACAGGTGCCCTGTAGTATATTCACGGATGAGAAAAAGCATATTTGAAAAGGCAGAAAACAGCTATTAAAAAATCAGGACATATAGGAAAACATATGGGCATGACAGACTCTGACGTTTTTGTTTTTTGTCTTTGCTCTGGGCTCAACGCTGAGTAAAGTGTTGCTCCCTGATAGGGTTAGTCAGCTGGAGAATTGCACAGACAAGAACAAACACAAAGCTGTTAGAAAACACAAAAGATTGTTTTTCCCCCATGTACAAGTAATTTATCTCCCCATCACAGCTGTGCTTTTTTATTTTTGGACAACAAAGTACTTGGGTGGAAAACAAAACATACATATCTAAAGCGATGAACTTGTTTTTAAAGAACAACCATTTTGAGCATAGCAGGGCTAACACCAGCACGAGGCCTGAACTCAGTGTTCAAAGCACCAGGGTCAATTTTTTCAGAACCTGAACATAAGGAGGTATGGCTTCAGGTCTCTCGCAGTCTTCTTTTAAATATTAATAATCTACATTTAATCTAAGTAAAGAGAGAACACACACAATCATATTAACATTTTCCTCTCTGTAATAAGCTATCTAAATTCCACAATTGCTGACCTTTTGTGTAACCTTTTCGTGTTCCTTATTTGTGCCTGACAAAAATAGAGTTATAAATCAAATTAGTAGAAAGCGAATATCTGGGTCAGCGCTTTGTTATGAATTGCTTTTTTTACATGCTTTGCCGATCTATAAATACACATCACAGTGCGAGTTGTTTGATCCTCTACCAAGGCTTGATTCAGTAACGGTTTGCAGCAATCTTGTCTCCAGAAAGGCTTAGGACCCATTTGCCAAGAGCCTGCATGGTGCATCCTTTGTAGCGCATCACCCTGGGGGCCTGGCAGATACACCCTTGCCCACCACAGCATGAAGAACGGGGTCTCACCTTTTACACAAACATCCTTACTCTTAGATGTTGTACAGGGGTGGAAATAAGACTCCCATTGCATACTAGTTTGATCCATTCCTTGTTTTACTATGAGTTTAATAAGACACACCTGAGCTTGTTACATACACACTCTGGCTAATCAAGCTCATATTAAACCTGGAATGGGTGAAACTGGCATAAGAGTCTTATTTCCATCACTGTTGTAAATTGTTCAGGGGCAAAATTTGAATTTGAGGTATGCTCAAAGCCATTGTTTTCCACTGGGGTTATCAAGCCAAACAGATTCACGATTATAAGGACTCACAGAAAATTAAGTTGAACACAGTGAGTATTTTAAGTGTAGGTGGTACCACAGACTTGACATATGCTGCCAATTGAATTTAAGTAACTGTATAACTTCTAGAACTGTATTTTTTTTTTAATGAACTGCCACCATCTTGCTGAAAGACTACATTTGTTTCAATTTGTTTTTCAGATTTGCTCATTAGGAATTCATACACTTCTGTTTGATTTGGTTTGTTCCATGCACAAAATATGATTTAGAAATGATTTAGGGTCGCCTATAATTGAGATGTCCCATGTTGTTTACACAGAATTGGATTGAGTTTTGACAGTACTGTATTTCATCAGGCACCATAGACTGTTAATTATATCGTGATTGTATCTGTCACCTGTGAAAAAAATATCTTCTTAAGCACCATGAAGTCTGCCCATTTGCATCGCAGGGGACAATGTTGCCCAAGCCTTTTGGGCATTAATTAGGTTTTGCTGAGAGTCTGATCACTGCATCCTGTGTGTAGCACTTGGGGGTGTATTGACTTTCCCCAGGTTTGAACCATCTGAGCCAGCTGCTGCATTTATTAATTCATTCACTCTGGAGTTTTTTTTTCCATTCTTTCATGCAGGGGTCTGTTTTTTATTAGCACAGCCACAAAACAACAATGCAATTTGTGCCTAACCTGTATATCTCTGTACATCTCCCAGTCATACCGTACATGCTATAATTACAAACAGCAATTAGATGCACAGATTTGAAGAAACAGGCACCAATTAGTAATGATATACAGTAATTATACAGTGTACATGTAGATTGTACTTTTGGGTATGGTGCTGTGTGATACAAGTTTCAAAAGCTGAAATTATGTGTATATGTATATATATATATATATATATATATATATATATATATATATATATATATATATATATATATATATATATATATACACACACACACACATATATATATATATATATATATATATATATATATATATATGCCTAAATTACTACACTATATTACTACAGAGTTGTGTTATAATGTTAAACCTTGCTGTTTACATCACAGGGGTTGAGGGTATCTTTAATAGAATATTTTTTCAGCATACTCATTTAGAGAAATGACCTTTGATACTTCAGCACTCCACACTGAATTCATTTCAAGAAACAGATACCAATACAATGTACAGGATACAGTTATGACGTCTGTGCACAGAAAGGACATAGTGCATACAGAGGTAGCTTTAAATGTACCTGGCTTGAATTAGCTGCTTAATGATATGTATATACTGTGTTGAGACACGTGCCTGGACCTGTGTTCACGGTTACTGCGTTGCCAGGGTGACAGAGTGACCTGTCTGAAACACTGCTCTATCTCCAGTTCCTGGTATTGTTTGAATGTTTTGCATACCTAGTTTAAAATGTAGTTGATGACAGATTGTTTTTCCTTCACCCACTGCAAAAGGGTTCAACATTTTAATCTAGTGTTTGAAAATGTATGTATGTTTAGGACCCAGGCCAAATACAAACAGTAATATTGTCATCTATAATTCTGAATTATCTGCAGAAAACTGACTTGTCTAAAATAACATCATTAATAATGCAGTGGGGGGAAATGTGCAAAACCCAGAAAAGCTGAGAATAAAACTCTTACCTCACTCATTGCAAATTACAAAATTGACAGGTGCCATTTCTAATCTCTGATTGGCAACCAATGAGCTTAAACCAGCTCCTACCCTAATCCTGACACACTGGGATGGCTTTGTGTTTGGCACTGGATTTCTGACAAGGGCACAACACGAGCACGGTTTTGTTATTTAATGTCAATATCGTTAACTCACATATGCTGACAATCTAGGCAGTCAATACGGCTGATAAGGGTCTGGAACATTTTCTTTAATATCAGCATTTAATCCATCAAATCAGACATTCTTTCAATACATTCAGGAATAGGGCCTTTTGTAATATAAAGACTTCTATTTTAGGCGCTTACATCTAAATGATTGAGTGTTTATGAGTGTTTATGAACAGCCCACAATATCCTACTGAAATGGCTACTCTGCATCTGTACTTAAAACCCCATGAACCCTCTTTTTAACCTAGGTCCTTTCCATAAACAGAGACCAAAGCTAGAACCACTACATGCTTAACATATCATAATAATATTCTTCTAAGTGCATTGAAGCAACTCAAAGTGCTGTACTTTGTAACGTGTATTTGGCAACAGTGATATGATGTAGCCTAGCTTTGTCACAAAGCCAGAGACACCCATTTACAAACAAGCTGCAATCTCAATGGAGGCCTCTGGGTTTGACCCCTGGCATCCTAACACTTTTAGCTGGAGATTGGTATTTTACTGCAGTAGAAAGGAGCAGTTACAGTATTGCTCTTTTTGTACCCTGACGCTCGATCAGCTCTTTGTGGTTTGTATTTTTCTGCTGTATCTAATAATACTGTACTTCCCATTTTGTGCTCTTGCTATTTTACAAGTTTCCCGATCGATTTTTTTTTTACCACAAATGTTCTCCCCAATTAAGAATGTCCAATTGTGTTCCCTCACTACAGCAAATTCTCACAGACCTGCACTCCCGTGACTATATGACTCACCCTGTACAACACGCGGCTGTGCCTTTACCAGGTAAGCCACTCTGGGACCCACATGCTCTTTGTATCATGTGACTGCCACCAACGGTTCACAACTCCTATTATAGGGAAATAATGGAGGCGATTTTCAAAGTGATTACTCCAGTAATCTCCAATTTACTCCTATTATAGGAAAATAATGGGGGCGATTTTCAAAGTGATTATTCCAGTAATCTCCAATTTACTCCTATTTCTTGATAGCAGAAAAAAGAGAGAAACAAACAACTTCAGAATGCTTAAGAGACTTATTTTATAGCAGATAATGTTTTTTACTAGCGTAAGCCTAGTATTCCCTTGTAACTAGACATTCAGAGATTTAAGGGTTATTTGTATTGCTTCTGAATCAGTCAAGGCTCAGACTAATATAATATTATTTTCTGAATGATATTTTCATATTTATATAACTCCCATGTAACAGTGCACTTGTTTTTAATAAAGCCTAAATTGGAGCAACAAGGTACAGAATTGATCTTTCAATTAAAAATCTGTTAAGCTAAAGCAGTGGCTAGGCTAGTCCAGCCAGCATAGTTGATTGCTGCCTCTATAAATACGTTTTTCCACTTCATAACAGTAATAACACACTCAGCAGGAACCGTTACATGCTAGATAATTGACCTTCTCTTTCCAGTATTCTCTTGCAGCATGGGGCCATTGTCTGTTGCTGCCAGTCAATAATCTAGCAAGGTTTTCATTGTGCATCTTGTAAAATTGCCTAATTTAAAAAAAAAGTAACAACGGAGAGAAGCTTCAAATCCACAATTTGTCGACCACTAGAAAAACATTTAGCTACCTGAAGTTTGATCTCATGCAGCTAATATGGTAGTAAATGCTAGGCTTGCCACTCTTGAAGAAATCATGGGCTTCTTTTACAGCAGTTTTATTAATCCTGAAAAATTCAGTGCAGAAATACTGCAGCAGCAATTTTGATCAGCTGTCATACCGTGTCGTCATGGAAACGTGAAGCATATGGTACAGCTCTCTGCTTAAATTACACAAGTACATTGAGCCCAGTCTGGTATAAGATCCAACTGTTCAAATACAACATGCTAAATATATCTTAATTAAATATGCAAAATAAATATATCTTAATTAAAAAAAAAAAACAGAGAACACGACTAATCCATAGAGCTGATATGCTACAAATATTCTTTATAGAATAAACTGTTTCATCGCATTGACATTGCATTTATAATTACTTAATTACAGTAGTAAATATGGAGCTACCATTCAAATAGCTTATTTTATTGTTGATGCCTTTTAATTAATAGGCTTTTTTTACTATTATTATTCAGAACTGCAAATCCATGCAAGACCCTGAATGTTCTGAATGGAGATTCTATTGCTGTATAATAATATAGCCGTTTCAACCATGACTCCATCTTTTGTCCACAATATAATACCCGAAGATTATACTCTGGGGGGTAAAACAAACCAACAAAAAAAAGATTATTCTTTTTGTTTCAATTATAGATCATTTATCAGAATGCTATATTTGGATATTTTATTACATTGGAGTCATCAGCTGATAACTAACATCACATCCCCAAACTTAGAGATATGGTCACAGTAGGGTTCATTGAATCTTTCAAATCATAACCCCATCAATAGAAAGGGCTAACCAGAATGAAAGAATAAGTTCCAGGGACTTATTCTTTTTCATATACTAACAAATTGTGGCTCTGCATACCGGTATCAGATACAGTTATCAAACTGCATATTTTAAACATTTGGTTGCTGTGGTTCTAAAACATTTTTATAGTGTGGTCACAAGAGCACTGTCCTAGTCTCAGACTAAGAACCGTACATCCAGGTTCTACTGTGTTTGTACACATTTACTGCATTTCCCCTACAGTTAACTGCAGGCTTTTTATTTATTTCATATAAGTTTAAATATGAAATCGTAAACACTTTAATACATAGCACCGCCAATATACATTCCTATTGGAGAAAGCCCCTCTAGAAAGAGCCATCATTACAGTTAATACAGTACCTACTGTTTATCACTTACTGTACTTACACCATGCTGGACAAAATCTACTAATATAAACTATAAGCATAGCTATAGTACATATCATTAGCGGTAACTTACCTATGTCCTAATCTATTCTTCAATAATGAATTTCTCTGACAATGCACACAGGTAAGTCAAAGCAGACCATGCCTTCACAGGATTACATATGGTATGGGATAACATATTGTAGGAGATGTAATGCAGAGCTCTATTTCAACAGAGTCCAGATGATAGCATAAGCTCTAGCACTTACAGAAAGAAATGAGAAGTCTCAGGCTATTGTAATTACTCAAATATTGTGTTAAATTTACTGTAGTGACCTACATTTATGCAGCTTTAGTTGCCATATTAGCTTTACCTTAGACACGTTTAACACAGACTAGATTAGAAAAGTGTCTCTATAGTTATGAGCGCCAGTGGCTTCTAGTCATCAGGTTTTGTGTACTGGCACTGTGTATTGACAAGAGTACAAAAGAAAACTTGATTTACTAGAAGGCACTGGCTCTAAAACTGAAACAGACACTTTGCGGATCTACTCTGCTACATGTCTATGAACTAAACACAACATTTGAGTAACTGAAATTGTAAGAATGGCTGGACACTAAATGAAAGGTAAGCAGATAGTAAAAATAAAAATAAAAATAAAATCAATTTTATAACCATGCCCTACAGCTGCAATACAAATCTGTAGTACACTGCATGTCAGCAACACAAGAAGTCAGCTTTGACTCCGTCCTTGGCAACATGAACGTCACTAACTATATTATATTGATAAATGCAATGCCTATACTTTTGTGAGTGTAAGCTGGGCATGTGGAGACAAGAAACATGGCCTGTGCTGCAGTTTGGTCTAAATTGAACTGCACTGCATGATCCAGTCCCACTATTCACACCAGTCTCATCAGTCACCGTAGAATCAAATGGACTGCAGAAAATGAAGGCTGCCCTTTGACCTCTTTATCAGGTCATTTTCATCAAATCAGTTAGGAGGCTTTGTGACCCTCTGTGGTTCAGAGGCTTGTCATCAGTCATTCCACCGATACTGATGGACAATCATAAAACAGAGATGCCTTCCAACCTTCTAACCTCTTTATGAGGACCATAAGACATCAATTCAAAGAATCCCAGCCTTCAGATGGAATGATTTTAGGAGAAGGAATTCAGTTCTACTTAATAATCCTTTCTTACTCGAAGGTAATTACCACAATCACTAGGTCACTATATATCTGTAACTTCAGCAGTCATGGAAAGTGGGTCAGCATATTCGTTTCTGAATTACAGAATCCCACTTCTGGTATTACTGCAGGCTAAAAGATGTCAAATTCACATCAGTGCTGCAACTGTAGTTCAAAGACAGTATGTCGTCACTTACATTTTTACTTGTGTCCCCAAAAACAAGCAGAATTCTACTTCTATCTGTTCTTGTTCTAACTGGAAGACTTTATAAAAGTGCATGTATCTGCATGACACAAAAAAATCAGCACATCATCTTTACTCTTCATATATTGTCATTCCAGTAAGGTTTCTTCCTTCAATTAAAACAGTGAGTAACTAAGACAAGCAAGCACTTATATGCACCTATTTTTGCAGCAGTGTCACATATTTCAGTTAAGAGGTCTCTGAATTATTCATTGTGTACCTCAGAAGCGGTGCCATTAACCACAGATACGTTAACCTTGATACACAAACATGTTAAATGTTGCTGTGTGTAAATGGGGGGTGGGGGCAAAGGTTTCTACTCCTCACAAAGGTCCCAAAGTCAAAGCTCATTACTGGGCTGAACTGACAATGCAATTGAAATGCAAAAGAAGACGAGCTACTGACATACAGCTGGAGGCTAATTAATTAAGGACTAGTTCCTTTTTTGCAAAGACCAGATAAACCCCAAAACCGTAATACAGTAATTAAAATATTTGCCCAACACACCATTTAGGCCACCAAGCACCAGTTAAAAATCCTGTTGGATAAAAGGAAAAGGATAACACCACAATGGGGGAGTGGCTATGCCCTTACCTCATCCACATTCTCGAAGGCATTGATGATGTCATATGGCAGGCACGACAACAAGTCTATGACAAACCAGGTTTTCAAATAGTTCATTCTGATCAACTTGGGGTCTGATATAACTTCTCCTCCGGGACCAACAAAAGTGGTGTGAAAATTAAGCACAATGTCCACCAGGAATATAACATCCACTACGCTGTCCAGCACGAGCCAAGCGATATTGTTCTGTTTCGTCTTGAAGGACACGTTGTAAGGGACCATGATTGCGGTGTAGAAAGTCAGGATCAGTATGACCCAGTCCCACGTGGTCTTGAACGCACAGTAGTGTAAAATAATATGCGGAGGAGTCTTTGGGGCTTCTTGCTTGTACTGTGGAAGGATGTCTGATCCCAGCTGAAGAACCTGCAACACGAGAAGAGCACAGATCGGTGATGGCTTTGTATTTGGTTACTACGCGACCAGGCTTCTGTTCTTAACTGTTTTTTTAGCAGATTGTAAAAATATTTTCACCTTGTTTCACACAGCCCTCGCTAACATCTCTGCTAGGTCATGTCTTCAAGTCAGTCATGGACAAATCCAAGGCTATCGAGAAATGACATTATGCTTAGAAACCTAACACCAACCTACTGTACTATGATCAATATTCACACTGGGAATTAAAACGACATTTTAAGCAGTTAATTTTCCCTTACCTTTTTTCTGCTAAACTAAACAAGTCTAGTTTCGTCAAATCAAATCTAACTGCAATAAAAAAGCACATACAGATACCATCAAAACTGCAAGTCTGCTTCATCCATTCACTTTTGCAGCTAAAGCTCATCTGTTATAAGAGCTATCTTATCTCCCCTTACAGTAGCTGACAAGATATTGTGTGCATCTCTCTTTTGGTATTATAAGAAACGTAAGCATGTGTAGTTTTTTATTTCTGATAATTACAATTATTTGATATCAGACTCTAGCTAATCCGAACCAGTTGGGATCAGACCCTGTTGAGATTAGTCATTTGTTCAGAGTACTGATCATAATCCCAGCTGTACTAATAATACCTTGCTTTCGATTTTTGATACTCCCCAAACAAATAACACAAACTGTTTTTTGCACACTAATGCCTTTAAAGTTAGGCTTCTGCAGCTACTATCAGCATGCATTGTGATATTGTGGTTCAGATTATAGATCAGTTTGGACCAGCCAATCTACTGTATTGTGAACTAAGTATAATTAAAGATGGCCAGATAGATAGATAGATAGATAGATAGATAGATAGATAGATAGATAGATAGATAGATCACAGAGCAGCAGAGCCTCTCATTGACTGCAACACAGTTTATTCCTGGTCAGATAACCGATTGAACTGGGAATGCATGGCAGTAAATGAGATCCCATATGAATCTTAAATATTTATTATAGCACAGTATTGCTGCTGCACTCAATACCTATAGAAAAGTCTACTTTGAGATGATTCAGTCAGGTAATGGTAGAGAGAGGAGCTCGATCCACTCTGTCATTCCATTTTAATTGGTCATTCACTCACAGTGGCTGCCAGTTTTGCCATTTGTCTAATTCAAAGGCTCTCAGCCTAGGAGGTTGGTGGGCGAGTCACTTGGGTGAACAGTATTATTGCTTGTGTAAATGGCTGGACTGTCAGCATTGGACTCTGACTGATTCTCTGTACACAGAAAGCACAGCGTGCACGGCCAACAGCCTGAAGCCATATCCATTTGGTTTATTCTCTTGTCAGATCTGAGATGCTAAGCTGGGCTGAGCCTGTTCAATTGCTGGACAGGAGACTTTCAATGAACAGGAGGTGAAGCAGGCAAGAAATGGTACTGGTGGCTCACGGGGTATTTTTGCATGGTATTTTTGCAGTTTTACCATGCTTTTCCCACGGTTATACTTTGCATTTATCATAGTTTACCCTTATTTGCCATGTTTATTAATATCCTTTACCATACCTCGCTATGTTTTACAATACTTACCTGTGCTTTAGCATGCTTTCGCCATGCTTTGTTACACTTTGCTCTGCTTTTACTATAGTAAACATTTATAATGAATACCTTGAATGAATATTGTCCCCTTGACATTAGGGGACACATAGTCAAACCATTAACTCAAGTCTTTAATCAGTCAAGGACTCTTAAGCACCATCATGTTGTTTGTTTCTTATTTTTATCTCCATTAAAAAAAGTAGTAAGATTGGAGCAAATGCTTCGTAAAACTGTCTTAGATTGAAGGTGCAGTTTAAGGAGAGTGAACTATTTTGAGGCAACAGTATTTTGAAGATGAATAAGTTATCTCTATAAATGCATTTCTATCAATTGTAATTTGCCACTGCTGTTTGTGTGGTCCACTGGCCACTATACACACCCAGTTGTTTCAAATGCCCAGTTTAGAGTTTGGGGGGTTTTGTATTGGGGTGCCTGTCTTTTTCTGGGGTTTGAAATGAACATATTCCATAAAGCACCTGACTCCAGCCATTCAGGAACTCACCTCTGCCAGCCTCGAGTGCTTGTGGCTCACATCCGCCTTGTTCATTGGTGTCAGCTGCTGGATAACGCTCCGGCTGTTTGTCAGAGCTCGTGTCAAACGAGCAAACTTTGTCCACCCTTAACGACAAAACATCACAGTTATCCATAAAATTCCTGTTCTAAATCTTTTTTTGTCAAACTGGATCCAGTATTCTGCACCTACACAATGAATGAATACATTTTTAAATAGTATAAATAACCCTCGTAAAATTTGTTGAAGTTACGTTATGTATATAAATGATTAGGCTAGGGCCTTCATCAGTGTAATTAAACATAAAAAGAAGCAATGAGCCCTTATTAGAAAGCAGCTTGTTTAAATTCACACAAAAAGCAGCTTGTTTAAATTCACACAAAAACAGATAATTAAATAAATCTTGGTGTATTTAATACATCAATAAAGGTGCTGCCATAAACTTTTACATTTTACAGGATGTTGTGATTAGTCACTTGACAGAGTTGCAGGCTTTACAGTTTTAAATGCTGCAATATATCACTGGTGACAGCTGTGGGAGAGGTCTGATGCCAAACCAACTAAATGTGTCTTGTAGAAGCCACCATCATGACATTTCTGCAAGAAGACAGCAGCTTTACAAATTTGGTTCAATTTTAGGACCAATAATGCATTTCGTTCAGCTCCACTATTTTGCAAATAGTAACTCATCTACCGCTTTGGCCAAAAGTTTTGCATCATCTAGGATTTTGGGATTAAGACATCATTTAAAAAATACAGCTATATTAACATAATGTAGATCTTTTAATTAGCATCATGTAATCAAAGAAACTACAAAATGATATCTCAAAAGTCTACCGGAAGACATAATGGTAGTACAGTATAGATTTTGAAATGTCACATTTTTCAATGTTTTTGTAAAAAAATTTTGTTAAGTGCATGGAAAACTACAAAGCAGTATGTAATTCAATATGTTAACGTAACATTATTCAGCAGGTTTCTTTTGACTTTATGAAGCAGAATTAGTTAATTCGATAGGGCGATACAAAAAGCCTTTGGTCATAGCTGTAAGCCGTATTTGTTTCTTTATACCTTCAACATCAATCTTTTCCTCCCCGGCCCACGTTATTAAATTACCGGTAAGCAAGCTCAGCTTATTATATTCACAGGGCTCTGGCGGATCAGCAACACGATTTCATCTGCAGCCACTTCACGTTTATTACATTTGTCTCTTTCTTGTGCCACTGAGCAAATGTAAAATGCACGCAGTCCACAGGAGATTTCATTAGATTTTCACTGCACGTCACTACTCCATTGTCTGTGTCAGAAGCTTGTTCAAAGTTGTTGTCATAAACACATACATATAAAATGTGGTTACAACATTGTAAATACTAATTTATGTAAAATAATCTTGTAACAGAAATATGTGGTAGGGAACAGACAACGCATCATGTACAGTATACTGGGGTAAAAATAATGTTGCAGTGACAGCATTTTCAAACGGATTAAGCCAAAGGTAGTTCAAATGCTGTGGAAATGTAAGAGATCTAATCAGGTTAACTCACAAGTTTATCCTGTCATTATTCCTTCTCCAGATGTCATATTTTTTCCTCGGGTGGAATGTGATTTAAATATAATGTATTGTCATGCACATCAGTAACAGTGTTTGGAAAATTGGATTATTTCATAAGTAGTGTACTAACTAAGTGTTAAGATGATGTTTAGGGATGAACCCAGGAAATCTGTATTAGCCCTGTAGAAAACTACAGCATAACAGAGAGTCCAATTGTGGAGGCTTAGTGTGAGAGAAACTCCAGGTAAAACAGAATGCATAATTAAAACAGACTAGCTAAAGGGCTACCACCAGTGTTGTGTGGAGTTATGAAGTCAGTTGTCAAGCCAGACACTAAAGTGACAGGCAGTGTTACGTGGCAATTCCTTACCCCCAAGCCTCTCAGGGGTCAGCCTGAATGATTATTATTATTAGTTATTTCTTAGCAGACGCCCTTATCCAGGGCGACTTACAATTGTTACAAGATATCACATTATTTTTACATACAATTACCCATTTATACAGTTGGGTTTTTACTGGAGCAATCTAGTTAAAGTACCTTGCTCAAGGGTACAGCAGCAGTGGGATTGAACCCACGACCCTCTGGTCAAGAGTCCAGAGCCCTAACCACTATTCCACACTGCTGCCCAATTCATCATATCGAGCACAGTTCCCACTATCATCAATGACAGACCGTTTGTAATGCCAAAAAGGAGAGGGCACCGCTGACCTTGAGATGACATAAGAATCAGAGTGTCAAGGAGTCGGGCCCAGAGAGTCTGTTAGGGAATAACAGCGAGAAAGGCCAGTCAGGGACGCAGAGTGAGTGTGAGCAGACAGAGCTAGTCATGGGATCAGGGAGAGGCAAGGTTAAGAAGCTCTTTAAGTAATGAAGAAATCATTCACAGATGCCTCAGGCAGTCAAAGACATGTCCAGAACAGCTGAGTAAAAGAGGGAGCATGGAGATTCAATAAATGGATTTTGATGATGGGAATTCACTTAAGAGTTTGAATTTTTTTTTAGCTTATTTATAGTAATTCAGAAACAAGAAAACAGAAATTCAGCTATGCATGCTATTACACATGACTAGTCTCAAACGCCCTGTCATCAAAGTCCTTGGACCAAGGACATCCGAGGCCAGACACTCAAGCCAAAGTCAAGTCGAGTCTAAAGACTGGCCTTGAGTACTCCAATACTGCAAAACACTAATACTTTTTGAGATACTGTATATTGAAGTTTGTAGGTATCATAACCATCTGCTGCATGCGACAAAAAGGTATTCTTGTTAGGCTCAGGGAATAACAAAGTGAAAATCAGCTTCAAGAGGGGAAGATGAACTGTTCAATGTTACAGATGGCGAGATTGTACAATGGTTTTCCATAGATCTTTAGAACTCACTTTGCTTCTTACTTTGGATACAAAGCTGTCCAGATGTTGTATTCAAAGACATTAAAGTCATACTTGTGCTTGCTAGAACCAAAGTCATTGTATTTATCTTGCTCTTAATTGTATTATTAATTGTACTGTAATTCTTGAAATGTATTTTTATTTACGACTGTAAGTCGCCCTGGACAAGGGCGTCTGCTAAGAAATAAATAATAATAATAATAATTAAAGAAAGATGCATTCATCTGCATTCACTTTTTATCTTACTGATATTCCACTGTGGGCACATTTCCATCTAAATGGTGCTAAGCAAGGTACCTCATTTCCAGCAGGGATTTTGTTTTTGCCTGGCAGACAAGGACATATGTTAAGCTTCAGCATCTCTTTCTATCAATCAATCTGATGCCTGTTACATAATATTATACAGCTAACCGCAAACCTGTTTGGCTCATAGAGGTTCATCGCACAGAGCTGTTTACAGGAGAGTCTGTATGCTTGATTATTCCCCGAGGGCAAACATCTACACTGTAATAAAATAGTTATCTGATAAACATGTTGAAGGATATTTCTTCTTTTGGGTACTGCAATAACATTTACATTAAAGACTATAAAATCTTCCCTTCCTGTGATCCCTCCTCATACACATGTATATCCCCTAAGGTCCATTTATACATAATTTATTATTATTCAGCTGTTGATCAAACACAACACCTACCTTTTGTTGACTCATCTTCAATAGGCTGTTTGAATACAGTGATGTCTTTGAAAGTGCACAGAAATAAAACCACCTTGTCATTTTCGTTTCTTATTGGGGCAATATGCATATAAAACCAGACCGGTGTCCCTGTAATAATCACAAAAAAAGAGAGTGTTGCATCGATAATCAGAAATATTGATCAATCAGCCATTCCTGGTTCAACAAACAGTCACTGATGATGATAAAAACTAGACATTGATCATTTCCAACAGTAATATTTGACATGCAAGTTCAAATAGACCACCATACTTGTAACAGCACGGAGTTTACATGCAGGCTCATAAGGGAACTCACTGAACAAAATCTAACCTGCAACATAGACTCACCTCTTCAGAAAGCACCTGTAGAACTCCTCTATTTTTCCCCTGGGACACTTATCACCCTTCCTTAAATGTGCTTTACTTGCTCTTATCTGTCCCCTATTTTACTGCATTTAATCCTGTACTTTAGAGTACTGTAATCTGCCAAATGTTATTTAATCTGTAGTATTTTGTATTTAATTATATCCTGATGTAACTATCACTGACACTGTTATCTGCTGTATTATTGAATCGTATTTTGTCACACTTGTACTTGCTTGAACCAAAGTCATTGTATTTATCTTGCTCTTAATTGTATTATTACTTGTACTGTGATTCTTGAAATGTATTTGTTTACGACTGTAAACCGCCCTGGATAAGGGCATCTGCTAAGAAATAAATAATAATAAAATAATAATAACATTTACACTGGAAAAACCTTAAGAAAGGCTGTACCAATTTTAGCCTCTGTGTTTTAACAGTGGATTTAACGTATATGGGAGTATATAGCACTGGAATAGTGCCATGGGATTTGGAACGCTTGTAACGTAGACAGGACCTCAGATTGATGTCTACTCAGCTCGGACAGCACCTCCAATAGCATTACATTTGAACAGTAAACCAGACACCTAAATGGGAGAGTAATGTATGGAAATAGCCTTGCTAGCATTACCAGTTAGATCTCAGTTGGTGAGTGGACACGTGTACTGAAATCCAGAGCTATGTGGAAAGTTGGTGAGCATTTGGGGCCGGTTTTAAACAAAATATTGTGAGATGCAATTTTTTGACTGCAGTGCTTTCTGAAAGACAACAGGAAAATGAATGAGCCAGATGATTTCTCTGGCTGAAAGCTTCCAATACTCACTGCTCTTCTTGTAAAGAAGGACTTCAAAGCAATTGGACTCATAGTTATCAAAGGTCTGTCTGACTTTCTCGATAGTCTTCTTGTCAGACAACTCACCATACATAAAACTAGAAGGAGACAAAGGGATATTTTAAAAGCAAGCTTTTAGAAGTAAGCATGTATTCCTACAATACATACACTCCCTCTGCAGGACTCCAAAACAGGGAGGTTATACAGGTTTGCATCTTTCCAAAAGGTTTAACCCTTTAAGGTATAAGGGACACGTGTGTCCCACAAATACAAATGATGTTAACGTTCTTATTTTTGCAATGAGGTGCATGAAGCAGGTTTAAAATGCACTGACAGGTTGGATCTGTCATCCAAACTTTCAGTTTCCTCGTGATACTTGAGTCACTATCAATTGTATTTTAAGAAGAAACCGTTTGAACAACCGCTCAATTACTTGTGTACCTTTGGGGGAAATAACAGATTATTTTGATTTGCCCCGAAGTGAGTTGAAATGGACTGGCAGCTCTGTTACCTGCAGGTGCTGCTTTTCTGCATTACGTCAGCCCGGTGATATCCAGAAAGTTTACAGAATCCGTCATTACTATAAACTATAGGCCAGTCCACAATTTGGGCATTTCCAAGCAGGAAACTGGTTTCTGAAAAAAAGAAAAGAAATCAATCAAAACGGGGACCGGTAGTTAAACAGTGTATCCTGCCAATAATATCTACGCTAAATGTATTCTGAGACTTTTTAACAATTCAAAGGAAACTAAGTGGGTGGTTTCTGTATATTGGGAAATGTATAGTATATGTTTGTGTATATTGGGAAATGTATAGTAAATGTTTGTGTATATTGGGAAATGTATAGTATATGTTTCTGTATATTGGGAGATGTATAGTATATGTTTGTGTATATTGGGAAATGTATAGTAAATGTTTGTGTATATTGGGAAATGTATAGTATATGTTTGTGTATATTGGGAAATGTATAGTATATGTTTCTGTATATTGGGAGATGTATAGTATATGTTTCTGTATATTGGGAGATGTATAGTATATGTTTCTGTATATTGGGAAATGTATAGTATATGTTTCTGTATATTGGGAAATGTATAGTATATGTTTCTGTATATTGGGAAATGTATAGTATATGTTTCTGTATATTGGGAAATGTATAGTATATGTTTCTGTATATTGGGAGATGTATAGTATATGTTTGTGTATATTGGGAAATGTATAGTATATGTTTCTGTATATTGGGAGATGTATAGTATATGTTTCTGTATATTGGGAAATGTTGCCTTTATTGACGAATCGCTGTACAACAAATCAAAACAAGCAAAGCATCCCACAAAGTTACATTTGAATAAATACACCAATTTCAGATTCCTGTGGATCGCACAACACTTGATTTTTGAATGATTTAGGTTTCATGAAGCATGCTGGTCCAGTCTGTGGGTTAGCAGGACCTCTAAAATGCTGACCATCCTGGCTTCTCATCTGTGCTGGGGACAAAGGGGGTTTTCAGCTAAACAAAGCCATTTTCACAACTGTCAGGCCCTAAGGCAGTTTAACCAGCTGTCACTCTGATAAAATACACCAATAAACGAGTCCCCTTTTACAGGCAAAGGGCATTACATAACACACCAATAAAAAACTTTCTTTTTTGCGTTACAAGGCAATTAAATCCACAACACTTTTCAGTACAAAAATAAGACTGGATTACAAAAATGGTACCTAATTATACAGTAAAATATCTCCTATATATACACAGTACCTGGTCTTAAAGGAGAGGTTTTACTGTACAGCATATTCACATTAATTGGACAACTTTGGGACAAGAAGTAATTACAGTTCCTAATGGATGTGCTTTAATATTAGACTATTCTAGTTTCCATCATTTCTGTTAACTTAGAAGGCATATCACCTGTACTAAACTACCGACTTACTACTTTAATCTTGTGACAGATAGTATAGTATAGTGTAGTACAATATAGTGTACAACACAGTCAGAATTACAAATGGATGTAAATTGCTAATATATGACACCTTTGGCACAATAGTTTTTTCCTTTTTTTAATTGCATGCTCGATGTGAACAAACATAATGGTGTTTTGCGTTCAAGTAGAAGTGGAATTATTTTATATTTTAAGTAGAATAATACATCATAGCATAAGAAAAGGCAATGAAAATGAATTAAATATTTATGTGACAGTCGGGAATATACTGGCTCCACACAAATTTCCCCCCAAGCCTGTCAACATTACAGTCTAGTGTGACTATAAATCAATTACTAAAGCAGACATGTTACACAAACCTCATTTCAATTGTCTCAAGATACCAATAAAATAGCCTCTCGAATTACTTCATTTTATTTCCTCAGTCACTCCAAGGCTACAAGTAGTATGTTGAGCTCCCAGGCTACCAGCATATGAAGAACTGAGGTAACAAACTAAAGCTATCTGTATTAAACAAGCACTGAAGATATGGAAAATGAATCTACCATAAATACCATAAAACTACCCTTTCAGCCAATAAAAACACCCAGTTTCCAGTTCCATCTAATTGTCTCTTCCTTGGAACTGACAAAAAAATATCTTAGCAGGTCCAAAGTGTTTTCAAGTGATCGGTAAAAGCACACTTTAAATTATTAAGTAGCCTAGTTTAAATTTTTTTTTAAAAACACGACTATTTTGTGATGTTTGCTTCAATCATTCTGAGTGGTCCTGGGTTCTAGTTTGTGATGTTTGCTTCAATCATTCTGAGTGGTCCTGGGTTCTAGTTTGTGATGTTTGCTTCAATCATTCTGAGTGGTCCTGGGTTCTGGTTTTGAGCTGATTTGTGTTTGTCTGGAGAATCAAGCAAAACAGTCACTTGAGTTCGAGCCAGGTTCAACCCCAGCCCTCCAGCGTGGGGCGCAGTGGGTTGAACTGTAATAATTGAACCCACTACAACACCTTTACCCGATTACATTACATGAATGGAATACACCAGGAGCAGTGCCAGCTTTACTTTGGGATTGGGAATGATTTATACGAGCCTTGTGTTTTCCATGGTGGCCTTGGAAACATAAGGGTTTATGTAATAATCTGAAATTAGGTTTTACTAAAATAGATTGTATGGGGAATGAGAAACAGCTTCATAAACAACAGTTCTAAGTGCAGATACTAACAGCATTCTGTAATACATGTACACTGTAATAGTGTACTGTAGAACTAAATAAAGATTAAGCATTATTCATTGTATCATTTAATCCATTAAGAAACAAACATCTCAGTTAAGGGAAGGGAGGAACTGAGAATGTATTCTTTGCTGTTTATGAGAACGGATATATATTTAAATGTTAAATGATTCAACGATTTGTTCATATTTAACTGTTTATTGTTCAATAATTCATAGTCTTACTTACTGGCTGTGAATTCCCTGCAGCAATCTAAAACATACATTACGCAACTCGGGGAAAGCTACAGAAAGAGCCATTTCTATCATTCTTGGGGACACACTCATTCAAGCGAAAAAAATACAGGCCAAATATGAATAGCTATAAAACAGGACATTATTTGTATATTGGCCAGAGGAAAAATAGCTGTTCACAAAAGAGATTGTTTAAAAATGATGTCCTTCGTTTGGGAGGTGGTTATTATTTTATTTGTTTCTTTAACAAAGAACCAACCTTTCCTGCCACCCCATTTATCAGTGTGCTTTCTACGCTAGCGCCCCACAACTGTGTACGGACGCGCTTTCAAAGTGCCTGCTGAGTTTGTAATGTAAGTCAGGGAGATTAAAAAACAGTCATTCATAGCCTTTACAATATTGCTGGGAAAACACACAGAGGATTTTGATGTCCTACTTACAGGTCATTATAGAAAAAATTGAGTATTATGGAATGGTATACTGCGCAAAACCAGTGGCAAATGTTGTAAATGCAGTTTTTAATAAAAACAGAAAAAATTGAACAATCCTAATTATCTGAAGTATACAGAGTATGTATTCCTAATAAAGTGGCCACGTCTATTACTAGGTGACAATCTACACTCTTTAAATCCGTGGGCACGATTCGTATTGCCGCTGTTTATTTGTCTTTTAGGTTCACAGTCCACTGTAGCCATTATCTTCCCCCATCTGTTGCCAGTTGCTTCCAATCAAACGTACTGAAGACCAAACAGGAGTTGTCCCCTAGGGTGTTTGCCATTTTTTAAAGACAAACGACACAGTAGCGACTGACTTCCCAGTTAGAGCTTAAAACAGATGGTCAGGCACTCCCAATTACTGTTCAGACTGATCAATGATTCAGTGCTTTTGGTGAGGCAGAAATATCAAGCCCCAGAGCAGTTAATTAAACATAACATCAAATAAGAATTTGGGCTGTGGTCACTTTGTTACAAATGTGAATGCACTTGCCAAGGTAATAACTGCATTTTACTGTTTTTCTAATGCCTATTGAAATCTAGCTGTTTCTCTGACTACAGCGGACAGAGACTAATGAGCCTCAATGTGTCTAAACTGCTTACAATACTGAGTGTATCAGATATGTAGTGCGGGCTGCATATGTAACCTTACACAGTAAACCTTAACTCAAAACCAACAAAAGGTGAATAATAGAAAGAAATATCCGAGTGCTTAATGCGGGGGGGGGGGGGGGGGGTGCAAGGCTCTGTCCATCTGATGAAGAGTGGTGTGTTTAGGGGATAAAAAGGGGGCAGTGGTCACTTTAAATCCCATGGGGAGAAGCAACTAAAAGGTGTGTTGGAGGCTCAAATTAAGCAACCGAGTAGAGTTTTGTGAATCTGGACAATTTTCAATGACAATCCCTGAGAACAGATCTTTCTTAGAATGCTATACTCTGTAGCAGTCAGCAGCAACGAACGTGTTGGTGCATAATATAGAACAGGTAGAGTGAAGAGCACTTAATCGGATCCTTCACACACCTTTAACAGAGCAAGCAGCTTCCAGTTGGGATGAACAGGAAGACATTTCTCTTAGTAACCTAGGTAACCAAAAAGAGTGCTGTTTTCAGATGACTAATGCACGGTTATGTTTAAAAGCGGAAAGAGTTTAAATAGAAAACAAAAAATGTCCAGCCGGTACCGAAGAGCATGTGAATATACACAGGTTGTTGTTCAGTAATGTTTTTATACATACTGTATATCATTACTTCGTGTGGGTTTGATATAAAATTAGGTCATCTATTGTTGCTGTTATAAACAACATCAAGCATTTTACTGGTCATAGGTCAAAACTCTTAATTTCTTAAGTATGTTATGCATCACGCTTGTCAAAAAAAGTAACATTTCACAACAGGTAACAGTGACTAGAGATGACTATTCTAAATTGTGATAGGGCGCAAGCCTCTGTATATAGCCTCTATTGCATATAGTTGTGAGATACTTAAAGACACAGTAGCCATTTATTTTGATGAACATTTTTTTTTTTTTTTTTGTAATTAAATACGCACAAGGGTGCTTAAACGGCCTCTTTTCGCCTCTGCCTGCTGTTTTTACAGCCGTTAAAGGCTGCACCACAATACTGCCTGTTCACATAAAAATACATTGTGATAGACCTTTTATTATAATACATGGTCATGTAGAGTACAGTATTTTAGTAATTATTCAAATGGAATCATAAATAACTGAAATGATTTCATCGTTTTGATTTTCAACTTTGTTTAATATTAATGATGTAGCTGCCTATGATGTTAAACATTTGAATCGATTTTGCTTTTACACACCTAGCAAAACTCATAAAATCTATTACTGAGGTGACCGTTTAAAAAAAGGCTCACATATTGCTAAATTTTCTGTTTAGCTTCCCGAAATTAAAAAAATAAATAAATAAAAAATAGCTTGAAGATGGCATTGGACCTCCCAGTGCTGCAAGTGATTGCAGCAGCTTGCTTATTTGGCTTACAGAGTGATGAGCTGGCACACAGTTTTCAATGGGGAGCATGTAAACGAACTGGACCGTCAACATTTAACAAAGTGTACAACAGGGTAAAACAATGGAAAACTGCAGTACACACTCCAGAGAGCAATTCATTATATTTCTGTGATACATTGCTTGTGTGGATACTAGAGCTTTACCACCAGCAATAGAAAATAAGATTGCATTGGTATTGATCTTCTACTACAAGTGATAATTACATGTGGTTATTACTGTGGATTTAATGATCCGTTTCCAAGTGTTCAGTTGTAAATTCCAGGCAAATATTTTGTAATGACCTCATTTTAAATGTAAACACTCGCTGTGTTTAATACACAGACAACAACAGAAACGCCTGCCACTACACTGATGATGATGATGATATGTGACCATCGCTGATGTTAAATCACCTAGCGTTCCTTCAAGGAAGGCAGGGGTGAAATCCTGCAATGGTGTATAATCCAGAACAGCCCACAGGGTCACACTTTTCAACAGAATAATGTGTGTGTTTTGGTATATCTGCTCTTTAGGGAGATGCATCTTTTATGTATACAGTAGTATATAGGCTATATAACATATGACAGGGATTCCATTTGCTTTACAATTAATCTATTCTGACAGGGACCACCAATTTGTAAAAAAGAAAAGTGCGTCCACATTACATCCTGCAAAGGACAGATATCAATAAAGTTACAGCTATTCTTCTGTGTGTGATCTGCTGCCTAGTGAGCACGTTCCAAAATGTTAATAAATTGATCCTATGCAGCAACAAAAATGATGAGCTCTAACCCGCAGGCTAAAGATGAATCTCTCCAGAGTGCTTAATTCTGTGACTGTACATTCCCTGTATTGCAATGGGTATTTTACCACTGCAGCTTTGAAATACGAATAGTTTAATCGATCATTTATTCCGAAACGTTTCTAAAACACGTGTAATGCGGTTAGTTTTTAAATAGAAAACCCCGCTCCCCCGTTTCAATCGCATGTAAAATAAAAGACACGTCAATAGTGACAGGGAGCACATCAGCGCGCAAATCGTTTTCTATTGGACATCTCTGAGCGAAAAGTGAGGAAGTTAAATATATCTCCATGTGCTTACTCGGTCATTTGATTTGGATATCATCTGGAGCTTTGAGTCTCATTAAAGGTGACAATTTGACAAGTGCCCAGATTAGCCACACAACTGACCTCTAGTGGCAAGCACACTGCAGGCCTATACTGTAAGAATGGGTCATTTTCTGAAGTTTTATTTATGTTTCCCTTGAAATCTCTACATTGCGGACAATAAGAAGCGTAACATTGTGCAAAATACGCACGACCGTAACAACGAAAGCTCAAGATGTACAATGTTAATGATATACGTTTTTTGTTTGTTTACATTTTTCTATTCTATTAAAAGTTACGATTAAAAAAAAAACTCCAAAGCATAACAATGTTATCTTTACATTGAATACTGCGTTGTATTGTCAAGTAATCATAATGTGTCAAATAAACCAATGTTTTCAGCATATCATTTCTATACAAATACATTCAGAAGTATAACAACTACATTGAGTTATAGAAATTATGCCTTGTCTTTCATTTCTATAACAAATACATTCAGAAGTATAACAAATACATTGAGTTATAGAAAGTAAGCCTTGTCTTCATTTCTACAACAAATACATGCTGTTTCAAGTTATTTAATGGCAAGAATGCAAGTGTTCTGTATTTCGTGTTAGGTTATCATCGGAGACTTTTGAACAGAAATATATTAAAGGCGCTATCCAACTATCTTCAGAATGACAAAAACAATCGACTCCAAAATCGACAAGCAGTAAATACGTCCAGAAAATCATTATGCTTTAACAAAGATTGAATGAATCCTAAAGTATCGTGTGGCAAGCTTAGGTTTCACCAGAAATTGAGTAAGCATAATCAATGATCATTAACGTACGGTTTGGTGGGTGTCTGTGTAGAAATATAACTGGCACATCATTTTCAAGCAGCTATAGGAAAGATACAGCGACTGACGGTGGTTTTAGTGATTTCCTTTTTAAGTACCGTACCTATAGTCTGCTTGACTAACACTTGAATGCAGGTATCTGTCTGATTGAAACAATACCACCTTATTACGCATGTCATGGATTAGGTACAGTATATATTGTTTGGGAGTTCAGACGTGTGTCCTAAATTTGTGCAAGAGCTGACAGTGAATAATTGTGGAGTATTTCAGGGACTCGCTCACATTCGAGGTCATTCACTGTGTACATTACTGTATAACCCAAATATAGAGATACAACCAGTACCACACAAACAGAGTAGTTTTGTTTTTTGTCCAGCCTCAGCTTGTTTGAAGTTTAGAAAGAGTTAAGAAAAGCTTTTGAGAAAAAACTTTTATAATGGTGGATACGTTTATCACAGTATGTTTGCACTGTATTTTTTTCACTTTTCCCATGCTTTATTCCATGGTTATGCTATAAATTTACCATAGTTTACCATAGTTTGCCGTGTTTTCTGTATGCTTTATTACACTTTTTACTATGCTTTCACTATTGTAAACTGGTTTAGATCCTACCTCTCTAATAGACAGTTTTTTGTTTCACTGGGGGAGTCAATGTCTTCTTTAGCAAATATCAGCTGTGGTGTCTCTCAGGGTTCTATCCTTGGTCCAGTTTTCTCTTTATACATGCGACCTCTAGGCCAGATTATTCGTAAGCATGATGTAAATGTTCACTGTTACGCAGATGACACGCAGTTATACATTTCACTGAAACCAGGTGATATCACTACAACATCAGTCCTTCTGGAGTGTTTTACTGACATAAAGACTTGGATGTCCCAAAGTTTTCTGCAACTTAACCCTGATAAGACAGAAGTTTTAATAGTGGGTGCTCAGCAACAACTTGACCTGTCAAAAATAAACTTGGGTTACCTAACATTTGAAAGTGAGAAATGTGGGCGTTTTTGACTCTACCTTAATTTGAGTCACACATCAAAAAGATTATAAAAGTTTCTACCGTCTCAGAAATATTGCCAAAATTAGATCTTTTCTGTCTTTTTCCGATGCAGAGAAAGTAGTCTGTGCCTTTATTTTTTCAAGATTGGACTACTATGAATCTCTGTTTGCTGGACTTAGATGCCAAGCCGTATCACGACTACAGCTTGTGCAAAGTGCAGCTGCAAGGGTCCTCACCAGCACAAAAAAGAGAGCTCATATAACTCCAGTTCTGGCTTCTTTGCACTGGCTCCCAGTAATATACAGAATTGATTTTAAAATCATTTTGCTCGCCTTTAAAGCACTGCATGGTATGGCATCTGATTACTTGTCTGAGTTGTTGTCCCCTATCAGCCTCAGCTTGCTGAGGTCAACGGATAGTGGCCTTCTCTCTGTTCCAACGGTTAGGCTCAGAAGGAGAAGTTGCTTTTTGTGTTCGTGCTCCGCAGCTGAGGAACTCTCTGCCTAATCACGTTAGAAGTTTGACCCCAGTGGCTATTTTTAAATCAAGGCTCAAGACCTATGTTTATAATTTAGCCTACTGAATTTATATATATATATTGTTTTACCTATCTTTTATATTACATTGTCTTATTTTCTTATTCTTTTTACAATATGTAATTACTGCTTTTTGTAAGTCTGTGTGAAGCGCCTTGAACCTCTTGGTATGAAAGGCGCTCAACAAATAAAGTTTATTATATTTATTATTATAAGAGTAACTATAAGGTTGCAGAATATAGCAGGTGAAGTATTATACTGAACTATTCAAAGATCAGTCGTGGAATCTCTTCTCATTCTTCTTGGATCATCGTCTTCTGCATTGAAACCTAAACAACCTTTTGTTCCAAACAGGTTGTCACAAGACAGATTTTAACAAACCAGTATCACATGTTTCAAGCAAACAGCACTGAAAGGTTGTCCTGACACACTAGCACTGCGGCTAATTAAAAAAAGCCTCTGTTCTACAGCAAAGACTAATAAAAACCTGCAACCTGATTGTACCACCTCTTTGGTTGTATCCCTATAGCTATTAAATAATTCATATGCGACAGTCAAATGTTGCTCTCAAACCTGAGGGGAACAGATTACTCTCACTAAATGTGTGTGTGTGTGTGTGTGTGTGTGTGTGTGTGTGTGTGTGTGTGTGTGTGTGTGTGTGTGTGTGTGTGTGTGTGTGTGTTTACATGTGAACTGCACCATACTAATCTTGCGAAGCGCAATATAACTTTTAACGGTCTTTTTAACAGTATGGGTGCAGTGCACATTGAAGTACTGTTTGATTAATGAAGGCAGCTGAGCTTTAAAGACAGAACTCTCAAACTGAAATACGTGCACAATTCCCAATTGCTCTATGAACACAGATGACGTCAAGACCTTCGCTTCGAAACCTATCCCGCTGATCGCTTCAATTGTCAAAATGAGAAATTGGTTATTTTATAATTAATAACGTCTACCTTAGGTAGAGGAATTGGGCTCTTTACATAGCTGTCATAACTGTGCTGCTTTTACATTTACATATTTATTTAGGAAGTACTTGGGGTAAAAAAAAAACTGATATTAGACCCTAGAAGTTGTATTAGGGGGGCATTTGAGATGCCAGGATAGCAAACACGGCGAGATATTTTCTGCCAATATTTTTATATAAAACACAGGTTATTACTGATCTTCCTTTATCCCCCACAGATGTAAATACATTAAAAATAGACTTTTGTTAAAGCATGGTTTGCCTAATATCTAGTTTACCAGGTACATAAGCTACATAAGCCAATCCTTCACAAACAACAACAAAATAGTATACTGCATCAACAATTGGAATATGGGTGTAAAATACAGAACGCCTCAAATAAAAAATAAAACAAGAAGCCAATATAGAAAAAAAGTATTTTTTTTTTTAAAATAGTTTTCGTTAACATAATTTCACATACATGGAATCCAGTATTGTGAATAGAAACTTTTTAAACCACTGAAAAGCTCTTTGTTCTAGAAAGTATCTGCAATTACTCTAAGTGCAGCGGAGGTATGTCCCAGTCTAATTCAGAGCTTCGGCAATTCGGGTTACAGATTGAGCACTTTAATTTAAAGCTATCAATCGTTTTGCATATGGCCCATGCAACTCATACACCCACTCAAAGTTTGTAAACATTGAGAGAACACACGCATCCAGGCATCACTTGAATATTCTTTAGTAACCAATAATAATAATAATAATAATAATAATAATAATAATAATAATAATAATAATAATAATAATAATGTTTGATTTAACTAAACAAGCTATTGAAAAAGAAGAGATTAAAACCTTACCATTTGAACGCCTGACAATATTTTCCAAAAAAGTATTTTGCGGTGCCACCAGCCCTCTTTTTACCCCTGGCATCCTGTGTTCGGAGAGTATTGGTCAGGCTGGATTGAAGTTGATCGTGAAAGTGAAAAAGTCTGGGTGGGTAGATTTCTGTAGGATGATGAAGCTCATGGTAACTCTCCTCTGTTGATGCTCAGAATCAGATTGTGGCATTGGCGCACACGGCTCTGGAACTGCGGGCTCCCGGGCTTGGGCGCGCTTGCGCATTACTACACACACACACACACACAGAGACACACCGACTGACATTAAGAATATCTACACAGCAAGTGAAGAAGCACCATGGAGAGAGGAGTGCGACCAACTACAGCAGCTCCCTTGCAATTAAGGGAATTAGATACGAAAAGGGAGTGTGTAGAAACAACACCGCGCTGCACCAGGATTTTGTAATACTGCAAACTGAAATGTCTTTGCAATCATTATGTTGTTTGTCTCCTAGTTTTTAAACAGCATGCTTTTTTGAAAGCCGTATACAGCATCGGTTTGCTGACAAGTGTTTGCAAAAAAATGCCCCGTAGTTTGTTGTTAATGACCACTGGATACTATCGGTTTGGTTTACTTTGTAAATAGTGTATCTTTTCTGTCCCTGTTATAGAACGCATGCGTACTGCTAGATATGCGCCCACGTTATCACGACAATGAACGACCAATCACTGCAATATTATTGTGGTATTTTATCTTTAAATGTTAAAGTCTGATGCCAATTCCGAAATACTGCACTGAAATGTTTTTGCATTTTTGTATGTGTTTGAATAGGATGTTGCTTTCCCTCATCGATTGCTAGATTTGTTGGGAATTGCCCAGACTGCTGACTTCAAATGTGAACTGGCAACTGACAGGAATCGGGAAGGTGCGCAGTGTGCAAGTCGGTGGAAATTAAACAATCGTTTTTAGTCTAAAATAGTTTAACAACCCAGCAAACAGCGGATTGTGATGAATAATACAGTTAGAAATGATCAAATACAGGAGATGAACATTACAAATATGATATTATATTCAAATAATTTCAGTTCGCGGCTGCTATTGACTGGAATGAATTTCAAATCAAATTAAAACTACAGAGTTTTGTTTCGGAGGATGTTTTTAATCGGAATCTGAATTCACTATTGTGTGATGCATGCGTATGTATTTGTTAATCTGTTGTTTATTTATTTATTTTTCTATGTTGTATTTGTTTCCTTTGTACTGCTGTGACGTTTGCCTCTTGACCAGGTCGTTGTTGTAAATGAAAATTTGTTCTCAACCTTCTTATCTGGTCGAATAAATGAAAATGGAAAATAAAAAATACAAAAATAAAATAAAACAATGTGCAACAATTAAGATAATTACGTGGCATGTTAATAAGTATGATGAGTCAGATACAACATGTAATTGAAAAACAAACGAAAATAGTTAATGGCTTACTACACTCCATAGCAACAGTGATTTTTTAAATAGAAAACTGTTGCTGCTAAAATTAACCCATCACAGCATCCCTAGTTGTTGCATAAATAATATAAGTAATATTATAAAAGTGCACCTGTTAAATTTAAACAGGAATATACAGGACACTTGCTGGTAGCAGTGGAAGTGTTTGATATGAGACTGAGTCTTTCATTTTTTTTATTTCATTTCATTCCCCCCCCCCCCAAAAAAAAAAGCCCTAGCATCAATTCCCACAGCGTTCCCCAGCAGTCTTGTCTGCCAGTCTTAATGAGGTAAACCACCAGAGGACATACTGTAGTGTGCCAGCTATTTGCTCTTTAACAAACACTGAACTTGGCAATGTCAAAACCGCAGATAAGGGACCCTGATTTATAAAGATTTTTTGCACCTCTGGCAAACTGGAACCCTTTTTTTCTGTAGGGGAATAACACCTCTTACCAAACTGGTAAGAACAAGATTAGATGCATATAGAAGACCCTAAATAACCCCACTTTTTATATACAGAAAAGTTACTTTGAAAGATCTATTTCACGGTAGCAATTACAGAAAGATTTTAAGAACCCACCACACTCACAAAGCCTAATATCACAGCTCATTTAAGGTAGTGACTTAAAACTTGCAGGACTTTGAGATATTGTCTTCATATTCTCTCTGTCAAGTTCGATTACAGGTGTTTTCCAGTAAGACCTGTAAGAATGTACTGTTTTGCAGACCACACAATTTGAGGTTGTGTATTCACATTTGGGACATAACTGTGTTCCCTGATTCTCTCAGTCAAATGCCATTACAAGTGTTGTCCGGTAGAAAAGGTTTCACTTGTTTTTGCCTCTGGTCATATATCAATACTGACATGTTTTCCCATCTCCACAGTGCAATAGAGCTGTGAACAAGGTAAATCACAGAGGCATGGTAAGGGTCCCATAATTCCTTAAATGTAAAAAAAAGAAAAATATTAAAAGCTTATTTTGATTATTGTTGTTCTAATACATATTTATGAAAGTGACGCTTAATGGGAATTTCTTTCAAGACAGTCTAATACATGCTGAGTAAATGCCTGAAACTCCAGTTGATGACAGTAAAGCTTTTTATTCAATTTAAAATTACATGCCATACAAATATGAATTCTGAATTGTGTTCTTTGAAGGAACATGCGGTTATTTATGGAAAATAAGTCCTTGCATTTCACATGTATTTTGTTTATAAAGAAAGTTTGATGTGTGAGGTAGGGCAAAGAACAATTCTGAAGTTACTTTGTGAGCTACAATCGCTAAATGCATATGCCTATATCAAAGAACACTTATTATTATTATTATTATTATTATTATTATTATTATTATTATTATTATTATTATTGTTGTTGTCGTTGTTAATAATAATAATAATAATAATAATAATAATAATAATAATAATAATAATAATAATAATAATAATAATATATTTAAAAGCTTTGTTTTCAAAAAGATACTTATTAGAGCACTGAAAAGGTAAACCACATGGAAACGCAACCTTATTTTTCATATACAGTATTACACATAAAAACAAAATATTTGGAAACTGTTACAGTAATACATTTTCGACACAGCTACAGAAAATGGGGCTGCGTGTTTATAAAAGCATATCCTATTTTTTTGTTTTTTTAAAGGAAAGTGGGTTGTCCCTGGTGTCCAGGGATTATCTAATCCCGGAGCTCTAGTTTAGTGTAATTCCCGTACCGGACATACACAGTGCTTCCATTGTTCCCAGCCTAATATGGAATTCAGTATGAACCCCATGATTTCCTGACACAGTCTAGCGAGCAGCAGAGAGCGCACGGAGAGAAAAAACACACTCAGGGAATTTTTTAAAACTTGGTTTCAAACTGGGATACAAAAAAAAACTATCGAAAGAAAAAATGTATCTTTGTTTCAAACTGTGATGAGAAAAACTGCATCGAAAGAAAAAAAAGTTAAACTGGACGCAACATTTTCCTCAGTCAAACTGGAGGCGTTTTTGAAGTTGCTGCTGAAAGAAACATCGTGAATAATCAATATGAAGGTTTTCTGAGTGCCAGCCCGAAAGAGCGGAAACTCCCAACACTTCTAATATTTGCTGTCAAAAGTTTGAACACCGTCAAGAAAAGGGAAAACGAACTGAGTCTAAACACACACTCAAGAAAACGCCGTCTTGAGCGAAATGAAGTTTACCCAAAGAAAAGCCGGACATCAGCGCTGGTGAACCGTTTAGTCCACGCTGTTCGTGCGAAAGAGCCCGAGGTCATAAGAATGAGTAGAGAGGAAGATGGCAGCAGCTGCAGCATTGGGAATAATGTAAGAAAGATGTTGAAGTGCGTGGTGGTCGGAGATGGTGCGGTGGGGAAAACCTGCTTGCTGATGAGCTATGCTAATGACGCTTTCCCAGAGGAATACTTGCCTACAGTCTTCGATCACTACGCAGGTAAATCTTTCGTACCACCTGGTAATGTAAATGCAGTGTACTCAGGTATTGATCGCCTTGGGGTTTCGGGCAAGTGGCTGTTGTAGCTGAGAGTTACTGTGTTAGTCCGAGGATAATATCCAGGCCTGGGTCTTGGCTAAGGCGGTTTCCTGTTTGGGAATTGCAGTCACTGTACAGTTATTTTAAGTGTCTTAGAAAGTCCACAATTTCGTACCTTTTGTATAGGGGTCAAACGGTGTGGGGTGGTGGTGTTGGTGGTTGGTGGGGGTGGGGGTGGGGGGGTGGGGATGTCACAGTTCAATTTCTGTGTTAATTTTTGTTAACTTTGGCCATGCTTATTAATAATTAATGTTATGCTTAACGTAGAAGACACACCTTAAAGTTATGATGTGGGATTCAACTCAGAGGTCGTTGGAATTGTATATTGTTTGGTTTTTAACATATCTTGGCACACATAATCAATAAGTGACCCATTTAGATTTGTGTCTATCTACTATAAAGGCTGCTTTACAATTATACATGATGTAACATGCACGCATGCCAGTGACATACATCCCCAATCATGCTTGGAAATTCAAAGTTAGAGCTATTATTGACCTGCATCCACAGTTAGCAACATGTAAATTTGACATACAAATGGATAGCTGCTTTCATATATCCCCAGATTTTGATGCACTCAATAGCTTGTGATACAGTATTAAAACCTAGTTTTATCGCAGTTGAGTAAGTGCGTTTCTTAACATTTAAAAACTCATTGTGAGAGAGAGGCAGGCAGACAGGGTGGCATACAGATAGACAGCCAAACTTCATATGCACCCATAATGTGATACTCTTAGTAGCTTGGGCTAAAGAATATCCTTTTCAAGTTATATCACTGTTGGATAAGCGCTTCCCTAGATACATGCAACACTAAAACAGGATTTCAGACAGCCAGATGGACAGACAGAAACCCTTCATATAACCCAGTGGGGATATGCATCCCCAGCAAGGCATTATAAAGACGAGTGTGCATAACCCAGTTTACTTCATTGGGTGTTAGGGCTTGCCACTGTCTCTCTCTCTCTTTCTTTTAAAAATATTTTTCATACAGAATTCATGCTGTAGTATTGCATAAAGTGCTTTTGTTAATGAGCTCTATCCTACCAGATCACCACTGGAGTGACTAAAAAGTTGAACCCAATAATTGTAATCTCCCTAAACTATATTCAAATAACTAGTGTATTATAATTAAGCCATCAAAATGTTTCTACCTGATGTGGAAATATTTAAAATTAATTTTAATTAATTTATTTTTATATTTTTACAGCAGCACAGCACAGAAATAAATTAGGTAATTTAGTGCTAACTGAGTGTGGAAACCCTTCTGCAGTCATGTGAACGCTAGTAACACTCAATAAATATCACTAAAGCAACAATAATTAGTGTAAAGTTAGCATACCACAGCAATCTAATTAATGTAACAGCTTGAATCAGAGGTAGCGCTTGCAGCTTTCCAATCAAATACCCACATATTTATAGATTTGAATCGTCTTGTAGCGTGGGTAGGCTGACCTACACATTTAGTATTCGGGTTTAGAACTCTCATTCCTCCCACACACACGCACAGAAACATAATATAAAGATAATCAGCAAACGGTTTCCATTCCACTGAGAATTTAAAATTGCTGCACCTCTGCAGTTTTCTGCACAAAGAAAATAAGATACAGTTTACACAAAACAGAAAGTGTGTTATGTTACCAAGTTTATTGGCTGCTCAGAAGCAAATTGCAGCCCTATCACATGCAAATATCTGAAACAGGAAATTAGCTACAGTTCGCTTGAGTTCAATTCCGATGAGTCTCTTAACCTTTAAAGTTACACTTACAAAAATTTTGGTAAAACAGTTTTTTTTTAAGCATTCATTCAAGTGGATACCACAGTATAACATGATGTAACACAGCAACTAACCAGGTTAAATCAACTGTAAGATTAAAAACAATGTTATAAAAAGTTTGTAGAGTGCTGTAAAAGAAAACCAGGACATGATCCCTTAGTCCTAGGAAAGATCTGGTTTATTGAAAATGGCAAAAAGTACTGACAGAACCGTTGAACAGAAAATATCTTAATGTTTACAAACTCCCATCAGGATATTCTGTGTGGAATATCCACCGTTCTGAGTTTTGTTGCAGAATACTTTTATTTCTCATCTATATTCTGTGTGAGCCTGTGTGCGGATGTTGTACAAAAAGGGATACATGCTACCTATTGGGATGCTTCCCACTCAACTTTATCTGTCTTTCAAAAGCTCCCAGAGCGAACAAACAGTGAAAAAAGGTTCAGCGATATATACTGTCCATTTGTGGAAAAGGAAATGGCCTTTTAGTTGTGGTGGCACTCCCTGGATTCAACCCACAGATACAACAGAGGATTGTGATAAGCAGTGACCCCTTCTACTGCCAGCGAAAGACATGGCTGAGCAGACTCTTCCAAAAGTTTACCATAGAAAAGGCATGGTAAAGCATAGTAAGGTATTGTAAAGCAGGGTGAACTGTGGTACATTCATAGTACAATATAACCAAGGAAAAGCATGATAAAACTGCAAAAAGTACTGTTGTAAACGTTTCTATGGAGAGGTGCAATGTTGTGCAGCACATTCCCCTTGAACACATGAACACTAATAAGAACTATGTTTATTTTTGTTAAATATGCTTACTGTATGAACCACTGGTAATCACCAGCAGAGGTGTGCTCGCTTCGTAAGAAAGGCATTCCAGTTACATCAACAGATTGCAGCCGTCATTCACATATTGGCCTGCTGCTGTACACAACAAGTATTGCAGCATAAACCTGGACGGTAGTACAGTTAACAATACCAGGATAATCCACTGCCGAAGCAATTCTCATGAGTACTTATGGACTTCATTATGATCGGTGTAAGAATGTTACTGTAGTTAGAATTGCTTGTGAGTTTATTCCTGTACAGCAAGGAAACACGTAATGCATAATTAAAAAAAAAAAGCATTGTTCTTTCAATAGTACTTATTTTTCAAAATCCATTCCCTCCTTTAAAACTGTTATTTCATGTAATAAAGCCATTACTTCACGAGAAAACAAAAAAAGTAGTAGCTTTTACTAAATAGCGTTACAAAGCCCACTTGTGTTAAGCAATAGTTACTGTAGGAGTAACAGCATGTTCAGTCACGTAAAAGGATGCTGTGTTTTGTATCATGAACTTGTACATTGCTCAGTATATGAAATAAACTCAATGGAAGAAAGGGCCTTCATTCCAGCCACACAGTCTCACAATACAGTATATGTTGGTTGCAGGGCATAATTAGGTGAGAGGAATATGAAATGAGAAAATAGGATTGTGTGGGCCAGTGTTTTGCCATAGAGATTATCAATTGCAGCAGATAAAAAGAACAAATGAATGGGTGTCTGTTCTTGACATTTCCATAGAATCCATCACCCTATAGAATTAACACATTATGCTTCATAAAGTCAAAAGAAACCTGCTGAAGAACGTTAGGTTAAAATATTGAATTACATACCGCTTTGTAGTTTTCCATATACTTAACGACAAACTGACAACATTTTTTAAAAATGTGACATTTTGAAATCTAACATGAAATACTGTACTACTATTATGTTTTGTACTTTCTTTGATTACATGGTGTTAAATAAAATATCTCAGTTATGTTCATATAGTTTATTTTATGTCTCATTCCTTTGTAAAACTTTTGGCCACAGCTGTATGTATTCAGAAGATACATTTTAGTTATGTTTCAGAAGACGAACTAGAGAGTAGCAAAACAATTTTGCTACTAGAGACTACGAAAAAAAAAAAAAACATTAAGCGCCAGAGGGCCTGTCCCATTCACATTGTTCTGTAGCAGGATAATGATTATATAATGCCACCATTGTGCCATAATGGTTTTCTGTCATGGCATAATACAATGCACATACCAATGCTAAAATCCTGTGTAAAGAAGTATTAATAAAGTAAATTATGCACCATTTCTCCCGTAGTTTGGAAGCTAAATGTGGTTGCAGGAATTTACATAAAACAGTATGATTCATTTTAAAATTCAAACAATTGCTGAAAACAGTAGGCAACAGAGAGGTTGGCACAAAAACATGTTATGTTTAAAAGTAAAAAAAAGGCATAAAAATGATAAATGATCATAAATTCCCCTTGTGTACACACAGTGTGACTGTCACATGTACTGCACGCATTCATATCAAGAACGCTAGAAAATGCTATAGGCATTATTACAAATTTCAAAGTAGATTTATGTTTAAGAAAAGTGAAATTGTGTTATCCCTTTCTATCCCAGCAGTATCTTTGCAAAAGAGAGTACAGTGGGTTTTTTTTTTTTTTTTTTTTTTTTTTACAGATTAAGTACAGTTCGTCATACCAGAGAAAATGAATCTTTTCATATTTAAATAACACTGAAACTCAATTGGCACATAAGTGTGTGGCACTGCTATCAGGACAACAGATGTGAACTCGAGTGCACTGCTCTTGTAACGTGTTGATATTCTGTGATGTATATTTACCACAAAACCAATCAGAAATTGAAAAGCATCTTTTAAACAATATGTATCGGTGACAATGAATGGAAGGGATTAAAGTGATGCAGAATGTGCGTCTGCTCCTAACACACACTATGCTCAAGGGATCAAGAACAAGGCAATCTAGATGAGTGTTTACAGTGTAAATGTAATTTATTACAGATACTTCGAAATAGCAACACCGTGGTGGTATTGGTTACCGCTATTTACACAAACCTATACCTTCTAGGGAATTGCAAGGAATATATTTAAAGGAAGTTACAGTGAAACTCAGTATATTCATATTCACGTATCTGTGTGTTCAACATTGTATATCTTGGTGCGAGATTAACACTCACTGTACCCATGAACTAGGCTGAAATGTTTTTTGAATGCTTGTAGATATGCATTCACTGCTGTTTATCAAATGTTAGACAGCAATTCTGGGATTAGTCAGTGTTGGCAATGTATCAAATTTAAGATCTCGATATTGACTCATTATTATGAAGGTATTATTTTTAACATATTTGTAATGGCAAACTCAATTAATCTCTCAGGTATTGGACTGTAACGTTTATAATGGGTTTGAGAGGGTCATCGGTGCAATGGGCTGTTGGCTCCATTTCCAAGGACCAGGTGGGATTTACCCAGAGCTTGTTGTAGCAGGTAGTTAAGAGCCTCTGAAGAGCCAGCTGCGTACCCTTGCATAGCCAGCATTGCAGCATTGATGTAGCACGGACTGGACACACTGTGAAGTACAGTAGCACATTAAACAAACCATTCCAAGCTTGATTTTATCAACTGGTTTCCCAAGCTTTCTCAGCAGCGTTTGTCTTTTTTTTTGAGAGGTTTGTGTTTTTTGGTATTTCAGAGGAGTCCCTCTCGGGTTATTTGTTTGTATTAAAAAATTCCTGAAGCACCATTCAGTATTATGAGATGGATTTTTTGTACCGTTGGGATACAACATTTTGCATCCGATATACATATTATTGTGATTGTTTGCCAATAGCTGTACTAATTCATCCCAGTGCAATTGTCTGAGCAGCAGAGTGATTCGTAATTAGGATCATTTAAGCTTCTTATTAAATTTTAAGGATCCTCTGATTTCAATATTTGCTGGAACTGGTATATATTTTATTTGTATGGATACTGTGTGTGGCGACAGGATTCTGATTTGTGGAGTCATCTTCAGTATAGCTAGAAGCTATTCAATGATCTCTGATATAGTCATACCTGAAATGCACACAAAAAGTATAGCATAGTGGAATAAAGCAAAGTAAAAACTTGAAATGTGAAAGCTTGGTAAAGCATGATTAAAAAAAAAAAAAACAGTAAAGAATGGGAAATGCATCGTGCAGGTACAGTACAGGCATTGTAAATGGCAAAATTATTGTGATTAACTTTTATAAAGGGTATGTCACACTCTGTTTGGAATAAGTGACTGACAGAAAAGCTGTGGTGGGTTTGTTCACCGCTTGTTTTTCTTTTAAAGGCACGATCTCCTGTTACTGGGAATGAGCTGGTCTTCAGAACAAAGAAGAAACGCACAGAACCTAATCATTGCATAGATGGTTAGAATACACACACAGAACCTAATCATTGCATAGATGGTTGGAATACACACACAGAACCTAATCATTGCATAGATGGTTTAGATGGACCTCTTATAGTGCTGCCTTGTCCTGTTTGTAAACCTCATTCATTTTAAGCAAACTGGATACCGGCACTAGTCTTAAAAGTGTAACAATAGTTTATGAGAGAGCCCAGTTTGAATGTGATATTTATAAGCTAACAAAAAATGTATGGCATATACTGTAGATGGCCTTCTTGTATTACAAACAGTAAGCTGTAACTGTGAGGGATAGAACCTGACACAGTTAGTTAGATTTAATGTATTAACATAAAGATGATCTCTGCATGAAGTGTATTTTCCAAATTAAGTGCCGCTCTCCTGTATTATAAAACAAGAATGCTTTCCCCATGCTTATTCTGTGAATTAATGTACTGTGGTTTACATTGTGGTTTACATTGCTTGCCTCTGCTTAACCATGCTGCCACTAAGCTTTTCATAAACCCTGTAGCTCAGGTTTAGCTTTGGAGGTGGGTGGCAGTGGTTTGTCTCTTGAGCACAATTGTTTTCTTTTGCTTAATTAGGTGCTGTCAGTGACAAGGACTGAAACAATAACCGACACGCGCAGTTTGTCTATTTTTTCCTTTATGTCACTGAAAAAAAAACGTTTTACAGGAAATAATAAAGGCCTGGTTTATTACGCACGTGTTTTTCTTTGATATATTTTTAAACAAAGGCTAATTACCGCAGCCTGTATGATCTGTACAGTATAGCCAGAATGTGCGTAGACTTCACAGCTAAAATGTCACACTTATTTTGTTTGTTTTTTACACAAAGTAATCAAGTGGATATTCTGAATTATAGTCAGTCTTAACCATTTCAGTCCTGAATAATGAAGAATGGTAAATTAATTGATAGAATTCAAAAATGAACTTGTGTATAATTTATTGAGTCTTGAGAACTCTAAACAGCGCTAATATGAAGTCCTGCCAGGACTGAAAAGGGTTAATTAACAGTACATTAGGTTTTGTTTTCAAAGATTTTACAGCTGAAAGTACTATAGTAAATATTAAAGTTATCTACATTTGATTCCAAGTATTTAAAAAAACAAACAAATGCCCAATGATCTAGTGTACGTGTAGAGGACTTCAATGTATGACTTAACATTTTAATGTGAGCAGGTTTTTGATCTGTGCTGTCTGAAGGAAGCCAAGAGATCTAGCATTCACCCAGCTGAACAGGACTTACATGTAGGGAATTTCAACAGTGCATACCTTGGGGAGTTGTAATTTGAAACCTAAAAGCATGAAAATTCAACAGCATTGTGCTACATCTGCAGGAAATGAAATGGACTTCATTACATAGTTATTTCCTGTTTGGTTGAAGCGATCTGTGGCTCAAAGCTGCTCATTTTGTCTTTCAGTCAACGTGACGGTTTCAGGGAAGCAACACTTGCTTGGACTCTATGACACTGCCGGACAGGTAGAGTATGAAACTATAATTGAACAAGTTGTTTTAAAGCATTCCGAGTCAATATTTGTTATATTGTTTTTTTTAGTATGGTCCAGTACTTTACATTGTGCACATATGCACACCAATTAGCCACAGTATCTATTGCAACACAATACAGAACATAAAGAAGCAAAATACATGTGGTTTTGAAACATTAAAACACCTGGTATTACATAACAATGAAGTACCTTAATTTACGGATTCCAACATTCACACTATATGCAAACAAATATTGATAACAAATATAGACATTGAGGTTTCCAAATTGTATTTCTCATTACAGACTCCTGTGATACACTGTTGAAATAGCAGGGTGTACAGTAGCAACTATGTCACGTTCCATATGTGTGCCTTCGGAGCTGGTTTGGAATCTCGTAATTTCAAAAACATATTTACATAGTAAACTTTCCTGTAACCTTATTTAGTCTAGTCTGAGTTTCTCTGTAACACAAGTCAGGATATTTCTAATGCAACCAGAGCTAATCCAGTGGGCATAACCATGTTTCTGTGACTATTTTGTTTGCTAGGTCTGCTATATTTGCTATATTTGTTATCAATATTTGTTTGCTATATTTGTTATCAATATCCAGAGACTAAACGATAGGAATAACAGTGCACTAAGACGATCACATATCATTGACTAATTTGACCGTTTTTAATTCTTTTTCATTGCATATTGTGTTTTTATTCTTTAAAACAAAAGTGCAGCATACTTCTTTGTAAATTAAGTACAAAAGTATCCGCTACTATTTAAAACCTATTTCCCACAATTTGTCATTTCCAGTTAAGCCAGCAGTTCAGGATCTGTCCCATAAATGCATGCTAAATACATTGTAACTATCCTTTTAAAAAAGTTAAACTAGAATATGGCAGGTGTGCCCTTAATAGAAGTCTTTCTCAACAACCACCATGTCAAAATCATTTTCATTAGAGTTGTAATCTTGCCCAGATGTTGTCAGAAAGTCCCAAACGACTCTACAAATTGGCAATCTGATACACAAAAAAAAGATCAGGCTTCGCTTCAAATGAAGAAAATTGCTTGGGCTGTGTTGATTGCGATTTGCAATATCAGGTCATGTGACTGTCACTAAAACATATAGTACCTATAAATCTAGGGAGTTAGCAGCGGTTCTGCATACCCAGTGGTCTTATTATTAAGACACATTATAAGGCCTGGCTAATGTGGGGGCTGAAAACAAGAAGAACAATGTCATGTATTGTTTGTCCAATAATGGGCTCTGCAATGTCACTGGCATATGAATTAGAGGGGGAAGATTCTCTTCAGCTCCTTTGTGCGATTTTACAAAGAGAAGTCCTTTACTCACAGAAAGATTAAACCACAGTAGACTTAGATCTGGGGAGTCAAACTGACATACATACCCTGTTTCTAGTTATAGACCAAGGGCTGCAAACGGAGCACAATCAACTCTCCCAAGTGCAACATACTATTGTCGTTCTTCAAGGGGGTCCGCAAAGTCAATTTGAATACAGCAACCCCTATAGTTGGGTGAAAGATTCTGAGTGACCAAAGTTGCTTGCTTTAGCTTGTAATTAACGCGTTAACCGGAATGTGCAATTCCTATATATTTGTAAATATCTGTATACAGCGTTACAGCGTTATTCAGTAGGTTATAGAATAATGCAGCTGATTGCTGCTTGTGGATTTAGGTTTCAGTAACCAAAAGTCGTGAGTGCGGATCATTTTATACAGCTGTGCAAACAAACTTGTGTATATTGTAGTGTATTCAAAAGCCTTGTCGGTAACGTTGAATCATATGAAACCCTGTCCAGATCTTACGAGTTGAAATTCTCTGTCAACAGGCATGCCTGCATCCTGGAATCCCAACCCCTGCTGTGTGCAATTAGTGGGCAGGGCTTAAAGAGAACAAGTTTGCAAATGTCTACCACTCAGATCGTATGCAGTACTGATTTCTTCCCACAGGGGGAGCAGAAATCACTCTGCTGAAATACTGTAAATGGCATCTGAAGCAGTTTAAAATGCTGCTGCCATCATCTGGTGTTGGATTTTAGGATGAGCATAACAATTTAGTTTATTCCTCTTTAAACACATATCTTTATGAGCCAGCTTGAATTGCAACTAATACTGCATATCTCATATTTTGGTCGTTCTATTATATTAATAAAGGGAAATCTCGATAAACTGCAGTAGGTTCTAAAAAGGAAAAGAAACACATTAACACATCAAAATAACAGAATTACCTTACAGTGTGTTACGCTTTAGTTGTTGCCAAAGATTAGACTGTGTTGATATCTTAATAACTTTTATTAAGATAATATTTATCACGTTTATGCACACAAGACCAACAGAGTGCTCTTCATAGTTAGTACTGTATATGAAAAAAAAATAAGATTGTGGTTCGATGTGGTTCACCTTTTCAGTGCTCTTTTGTAATCCCTCTATTTTGAATACATTTCTTTTTTAAAACAAAGCTGTAAATGGGGATGAAATCAGCTTTTTCATCATACTGATAGCTGTAATTCTGAAGTTATAGCTGTGGTCGGGGATGTATGTCACTGTAATACTTGTTTCATTTAGGATATGTTTTGATTTTTCATCATTCTCCAGGGGGAGCATTTTTTTATGTTTAATTTCTTCCTCATTTATATTTGTCTACAGTGCAGAAACAATTAGGGAAAAGAGCAATACTCCCTTTTCTATTATGTTTTAAATATTGATTAAAAAGAAAAAAAAATCAATAACTCATGAATCAAGGATTGCAAATACCTACGCCAGTTGTTGGCAGTATTGCACACTTCACACTTCAGAGCCAGAGCATTTGTCTACTTAATTCAATGATTCCCCTAATAAGCACAGATCTGTGGGCCTGCTTGGAGTGTAGGAATATTAGGGTTATATGAATTCCATAAAGAAAACAATCATTGCAGCATTTTTTTTTTAATCTCAGGAAACCCATCATGTGTTCAAAGCATTTTTTAAGCCTCTGAATTTTTGGGACTGTACTGTACTCCAAATTTAAATTTCATTGTCAGGTGTTCATTAAGTATATGGAAAACTACAAAGCGCTATGTAATTCAATATGTTAACGTAACATTATTCAGCAGGTTTCATTTGACTCATATGAAGTAAAAGGAGTTAATTCTATAGGGTGATGCAAAACATTTGGCCATAGCTATATACTGTGCTGGACAGTTTCACAGTTTTTTCCATTATGAGAGCAAACCGATTTTACAAACACCCCCCAATTATTAATTACTTTCTAAATGTGTGGCATGTACGATTTGGTCATTTAGTATTTTTTCCATTTTGTTTTGAAAGTGTTAAACTCCAATTCACAGGCAATCAGACTTATTACAGGTCTAATGTCAATGGTAAAAGTAGATGTGCCAATATTGGTCACTCACTCCACTGTTGATAAATATTTCAATCTCTAGGGTTAAGAGCACATTACATATATGTCTTCTTAACTGGACTATATGTTTTTTTTTTCTGCTACAGGAAGACTACGATCAATTGCGACCACTCTCCTACCCCAACACAGACGTGTTTCTGATCTGCTTTTCTGTGGTCAATCCTGCCTCCTATCACAACGTCCAGGAGGAATGGGTGACAGAACTGAAGGCTTGCATGCCACACGTGCCTTACATTCTCATAGGAACGCAGGTGAACCCAGGCTCCTTATCCATGTCATTATGTCCTAGTGTAATATACCAAGGCATTATTTCACAGATTAGTCTCCTGTGCCCAGTTTGTTATCTGAAGCTGCAGTATGTAACATGCAGGGACTCCCCCATTCCCCTAGAATGTGCTTACCACTATGTGTGCCAAAACTGAGAATAAAAACATCACAGTTGACTTGTCAGGTAACAGCGCATACATTATTAACAAATACAACTTTTTTGAAACCATATGGGGCTCTGTATTTTTAACCACATTGTTTGTATGTAAAATGTTCCGTAGGTTTATTATGATACCTTTTGTTTACAGATTGATCTGCGTGATGACCCAAAGACTTTGGCTCGACTGCTTCATATGAAGGAGAAACCCATGACGTACGAGCAGGGAATTAAATTAGCAAAAGAGGTGGGTATGACGGGTTAGTCTCCACAGCTATTTAATCATTATCTTTGGTACACAGACACGTAATTCTGAGTTGCCGAAATCAGTTAGGTGTACAGTCGGTGACCTGATGTAAACTCCATGCCTTATGTGTGTGTGTGCGTGAGTGCTTGTGCGTGCGTGCGTGTGTGTATGTGTATGCAGCAAGCACCAAGCACAGTGAGCTTATTTGATTAAATTACATTTTTGGAACAACTAGAGTGCATAGTCACTAGATAAACGTATTAATCGTAACCACAAGAGGGCATTGTGCATTTGGTAATTGCTTAAAGATAAAGCTAATAAAGAAATAGCATATCATTATCAATTCACAATGTGTCAGTTTGTGCTGAGAGAGAGAGATCAGTATGTGCTCTAAAACAGGAATTGCTAAAGAACTGGATAGAGATTTCAGAATTAGTTAAGCTTACTGTATTCATTTTTGTAACAGAATTACACATTGTGAAACTCCTGAATTAACAGAAACCCAACATACAATAAAACTAGGGTTGGTTTAGCTTAATCTATTGTCAAAGTTATCAGAAGAATTGATTCCACTTTGGGTTCTAAGCGATTTCTCCTTGTTTCAGATCGGAGCCCAGTGCTATCTGGAGTGTTCTGCTCTCACACAGAAAGGTCTTAAAACTGTGTTTGATGAAGCCATTCTTACTATTTTCAGCCCAAAGAAAAAGAAAAGACGGTGTGTGCGTTGCCATAGCTGCTGTGCCATCGTGTGAGCTAACTGGAGAGGAACCAGTGCTGCAGCGCCCACAGTCATTCTTACAGAGAGGAGCTGATGGTGTTTTTTTAAAAAGCTGCAAAGTCAGCCTTCTTTCTTTCTTAATCCATGGACTGCTCCTGTACTGTACAAAACGGGAGCTGTGTCTCTAATCATGTCCACTTCAGTATTTCATAATCACTTCAATAGGTTAATAGCCTAGTACACTTCTTTGCTTAGACACACGGCCTGTGATTTTTAAGAAGTCTACTACTACCAAGGGCTGTGAAGAGAAAATTCCAGATGTTTCCTAGAAGATACACAGCACTGCGATACAGACAGAGAAACGTTTGGTTCATCATTACAGCCTTATTATCTGTGTCTATGACTGTAAGCAGGCATAATAATACCCATTTCTGCATCAGATACAGATGTTATTATTATTATACAAAATGACCACTGTGCTTTTAAAATGCTGTGGTTACAAACACATTTAACTACAGCACTGGAGTTTTTTTTGTATCCTCTTTCCAGAAAATGTATTTTTCATACTAATGTATGGCTTTAAATAATTCTTCTTCTTCTTCTTCTTCTTCTTCTTCTTCTTCTTCTTCTTCTTCTTCATCATCATAGGGTTGGCTGATTCTGGCTGTGAACTATATCTGAGCAACATATGAGTTTCTCACAGCATTAGAATGTCTGTTTATGAGCCATGCATACACAAAGGAAACCATGGTTTCGTGAGGGTCATCTTAACCTGTACCCAGGTTGACTAACGTGGTGTTCATGCATTTGAAATCCTGAAAGCAGGGTCTTTCATGCTCTGTGATATATGCCAGGTTTTTAAATCAACTATTTAAAAATGAACACCCTACTCTATGTAGGTCTTTAATAAATGTAATTTGCATGTATCTAATACAGTACTTTGTGTGGTCTGTTAACTAGACTTGCACACACAGCTCCTGCATATAAGGTTAAGTTATACTGTGGATCCCAAAGGAAACGTGATTTAACTATATTACTGAAACACCACAGTGGCAAATGACAGCTCAGAATAGACTTGTTTCCACTGATGCATTCTTACTTCCTAAGATCAAAGGCAAAAATAAATAGTTCCACTACAGCCCCACTTTAGTGCCTTTAAGTAATGTGTCTCTTGAGTGCCACCATGACAGCTAGTTGCAGCACTTGAGACTTCATGTGATAGCTCTTACTTGGACAAAGATTGACACTCTTTATTTGTGAAGAATGTGCTGAAATGGTTAGTTTTCCTGTTATTTCCTGTGCATCTGATTTCAGTGCACCATTTCTTGTTTAAGTGGATTTTTGTCCTGAGTCGGTTGAGTTAGGGCTGTCATAAGGTATAGCGTCATTTTTCCATTAGTGAACAGTAGTGAGCGACACCTGAGATCAGCCTGTGACAGATGAACACTAAGTGACTTGTCACAGTTGGTCCTGAGAAACAAGCTTTCTTGCTTCTTTGCTCTTAGTCTGTGTGCAAAATCTATATATTTTTGTTCCAGTTTTAAGTGCCTTATTATAGCTTTTAACAAACATTTGCAGAATTGTACTTTGAGTTAATACATATTTAATTGGTGCATTGTGTTTTCAATTGCTAGTATTCAAAGTTTTCATTCATTTTTTTTTTTTTAAATGTATGTATCGGATTAGATTAAGCAAGCATAATTTGTGGTATTTTGCATTGTATGAATATTGCTATCTTTACTGTGAGCAAAGAGAACAATTTACACGTGGCTCGCCAATGAGATGCATTTATAGAAAACGAAGTGCCGGGTTTACATTTACATGACTCCATTAAGAAGGGTCATTAGTAGCTATGGTTCCATGTATACTGTGTATTTTAATAAGTCATAATGCTGGCTATTTGTCAAGTTCCACAATGACAATATAGGACTCACCAATGCAGATAAATACAAACAGTATGTTCAATCATCTCTCTTTATTTTAACAAAACACAATCTGTTTTAGGTATTTTGATACACAATGAAAAAATATCATACGCCAGAAACAACGAAGTGGGCAATGCCTGCTTCTTTGATGCAAGATGGATTTTTTTTTTTTCTTTCTCCATCTCTTTGTCTCATCAGCTTTAATATCCATTAGAGCTCAATCAGAATCCATCCTGACAACTTCCATTTATTGCCGACGACAATCAGTGTAATTGCATTTGAATCCATTGCATCTTGCAGATTATTACTTACAAAATGAATGCAGTTGGAAATGTTAAAGTACTCTACAAGTATTGTTTGTAACTTGCGTATTATATAATGACTTCCCACGTTTGCCTTTTAGACTGCTTTACTGTACTGCTGTTGTTACATAGGAAAGGTCAGCTGAACACACTGCAGTCTGTTATCAGTTGCCATCAGTATAATGGCAGCATACTAATATGTTTACAGACCAGTGTTCATTTCATACCCCCTCTGTTGAACCAGTAGTAACAGTTAATTCGCCACTGCTTTTGAAGTAGCCAAAACAAATGTTGATGCTTTTATAATCATTTACTAATAACCTTCTTAGGAGAAAACACTATTGTGACAAAATACCTGCATTTTATAAAAAGAGGATTATTTTGCCGGATTGCTTTTGCCAATGAAACAACAGTTTGTGTCTTTTGCTGAAAGTCTGTTTGCCCCGTGTTACGTGAGGAAGGAGCACACTAGGACAGAATATAAAGCAGTTTTCATACCAATTTGAATGCCAATATAAAGTTAGCATTGAAGGTAACCTGGTTTGAAATCAACTTCCTGGGACATATCATATTTACCATTTTTAAACAGGCAGCATTTTCTATATCTGGACTATTAACGAGACGGGGTTTTTCAGAATGAAAAAAAGATATTTTGATGTACGAAAAATGTATTGTAACTCTTAAAGCAGAAGTCATGTGAAATACAAAAAGAAAGTTAAACACGTTGTCAGTTAAACACGTGAACTCACATTGGGCCAAATTCAGCAAGCAGTTGCCATACTGTTGGGCTGGGTTTGCACCGCCTTTTCTGAATGGAAAAACAAACTGGTAATGTTGCAGAACATTCAATACATTTCCCAGTATGTTAATTCAAGTAAATGCTTAGTGAACAGGGCGTGTTCTGTACAAGTAATGCCAAAGGTAAATAAGTCAAGCCAAGCACTGTAATGGCCAGCATTGCAACACATGCTTTGTAATCCTCTGTAATGTACAATATTTACTAGCTAGCCTCCAGTTGCATATGTGTTGCTTTCTGTGCTGCCAGTCGGTTCTGTAATTGTTTTGATTGGTACCAGTGTTTAGTTATAAAAATTTTAATTAAAAAAAATACAATTCTTCCTTTTGAACAAACAAGGCACTACAGGGTTACATGGCTGGTTATGTATGGTATTTTCTTCAGTGTTTTAAGTAGGATTCAGTGAACACCAACGCTTGAGTACTTTTAGAATAAGGCTGAGGCAAAGTGATTTCTTTAAATGAAAGGCAAACAGATGTCTTGAAAAGGGTCCTGCTCCGCTTTTTCTTTTCATTGAAAAGCATTGCAGAGTTCTGCACATCCCTGGTTTGTGCTTTTGCAAAACTGTCTATGCAACTGCCCGTTATGTTTCTATGAAGGCTAGGCACAACACTGGTAACAGCAATAACTTGAACATAAAATGCAATGTAGACATTATTTAAATATCTTATATGTAGAAAAAAAAAATAGTTAACATGAGTATAGCAGTTTTTAGTTTTATTTCCTGTTTAGCCATTTCATAGGTTTTGAATTGAATTCCCACTTACTGTACATACATTGTGGTGATTATTAAACTTTATGATAATTCATGCAAGTACTCGAGTGTTTTTATTCATCTGCATTTCCTGAGTGACGGGGTCGTAAACAAGCTGATGTGTACGCCAACAGTTACGCAGCAAATTAATATTTCATTGAATCTGTGACTTTGTCTATCCACTCAAGGTGTTAATCTTGTTGATATAGAAGTGTTTTATTTTAGCAAGCTCCCTAAACTAGAAAACTGTGAGTGGATTAAGTGTTCGAAATGGAAAAGCTTAGAAGCTGATTTTAAAATCATTTGTAATTCTTTATGGATAAAAAAAAAAAGCTAGATCAGCATTTAAGTGGTTTCAAGTAACTTCAAAAACAACATTTACAGTGCAGACTGAAATGCTTGAGTTGGAAAAAAAAACATATTTATAGACAGACCATTTAAACCAAGCAGCACACACTCTTAGGGATTTCCAAACGGCATAACACATCATTAAGAACATTATTTAAAATGATTTAATTATTGAAGGATTACACCTTAAGAATCCAAAACTCTGGTTACATCAGTATTACAAAACATATTCAGAATAATAATCAATGAATGCTAATAGTGCCTTTATTGTATTTTAAAGTGTTTTTAGATTAAATGCATTTCTTTACTGTTGCAGTTGACTTATACTGTACATGAAACCATGAGCACTCACACAGGAAACCATCTTTAATAATATACTAACAAACACGTTTTGAGCACATCATTTTAATACAAACGGAACAAGGCTGTCCTCTTTCCCACTTTATAAAGTAAGTATTGTCTCTAATAAGAGTCTACTCCATGGAAGAATGCAATAGCCTGTGCTGCTCCTCAGTTTATAAAGTCTCACATTCAGTAGTGGTGGTTGAGCACACCCCACAGTCACACCTTAAAGCGACAGGATATGTGTAGAAGGGGTCCACATCAGGCAAGCAGTTGGGCAGCTTGACCGTGACCATTCTGGTTTCATTGTAGGTGCACACTCGGTGGTGTGCTTCAATGTTAGGACGATCCAGGACTGGCTTCTGTCAACAAGCAAAGAAAATGGATTCATCTTGAATTTACAAACAAGCCAGTTTGCTGCAATTATCTAAAAACTTTCACTGTATATGCATATTTATTGAGTGTGGAGGGTGGGGAAGCACATTGGTTTTTAACCCAGTGCAGTATATTCTCAATATGGTAAGTTTATGGAAAAACACAGATGCAAACCCTTATTCCCAGTGCTCCTTCTGGTTTCCAGGAACCACTGATTTTTTTTAGGTCCCATTCCAGTGCATATAGAAGTGCACTCGCAATCTCGTAGATTTAAAATCCACTGTAGAAATTATTCAGTGCTAATTCTTTTTTTGTTCTTTTTTAAACTGAAGCGTTTGTCCCTTACCTCCCATGTCTCACAGCGCCCCCAGCAGGCATCGGTGGAAATGCGCTGCCCTTTGCAGCCAGGTTTCTTAGCGAGGAAGGTGAACTCTCTCACTGCACAGCCTATGAAGGTGCGAAGGTTAACCCCAGAGGACTTGGCAACGGTTGTGGAGCTAAGCACCAACTGCAGGGCAAGGATGCCCAGAACAATGTGATGGAGGCTCATTATACTGGAAGGGAACAAAACAAACAAACTAATATATATATATATATAACCAATTTCTGAGAATCAGCTGAGACTTCTTATAAAATGTTTGAGTCTGTGCATCATTTCCATGCTAAGGCTGAAACATGTTATGTTTCTTTTTATTCCGTTCTATTGCTTTATCTGAGTAAAGACAAGAATAAAAGACAAACAAATATAAATTCTTTACATTTCAAAGTTAACTTTAAACTTAAAACTAAAATTGTAAGTTCAGTTTTGCTTTGTCTAAAAACATTTCATTTCCATTTACAGACTGGCATGTAATATGCCAATCTTCTATATTCTGAACACACTTTACCACACTGATGTAAGTCTGCCTCTATCTCAGAGTCGCCTTTGAGTTCTTCTTGTAAAAGTGCAGCTCTGGCCACTGCTTATATATGCAGCCGGAGCGTTATTGCACCATAATTGACTATTTTTTCCAATTGGTTGAACATTGTATAGACGGTCTCTTGTCAATCAACATAAAGAAAAGGCTGCTTCTTTCCAGATATTAATAAAAACATGAAAGAAGCTCAATTTTACAATCCTGTGGCACACCCATTTTAATTTAATTACTCTTTGAACAGCAACTCGCTTATTTTACCTTGTAACCCACAGTAATCCAATGACACAATGCCCTTAGAGTTCTGGATACCAGAATTGAGTGGCCACTATTACCTAGCTATATTATTTCCCTTCCTTTAATGTATAATCCTAAATGTGATCACGTATTGCCAGTATCCCCATGTCCCATCCCCTCGATGTAATAGAAGATTTAAAGACATGTTTAAAACCACAGTATAATACTGTAAGTCCAAGTACAAGGAAAGGAAAATGACTTTTTTAAAAGGCAACATGGTCTGTGGTCTGCTCAGGGTTCTGTTAGGGTTTCTTTTGTCTAATTCTCTAGTTGTAGTATTCTAAAGGTTAATTTTCTGTAAGGAAAGATGGACTAATCCATTAGAGCTCTCAAGTTATCACATGGCTTGTATCATAGAAAAGAAGCGCATTTTCAAACAAGACTTGAAACCTGTGACCTAATTTGAGGGAATGTAGAAATGATGACTAGCCTTGATAAAGTGAATCGACTCTTGGTCTTTATTTGAGTTTTAATTATTGTAAAGTGCCCCTAGCACATTTTGGCTTTAGCTTTAATCCCTGGAATCCCTGTGTTTCCTTTTTAAATTAAAACATGAGTCACAGTCCAGATGTTTTACTTACAAAGGACAACAAACAGACCGGTGTCAGTATGTATCGAATCGATGTTCTCCAGACATTCTTTGTCTTTTATTAATGGACTTTTCAGAGAAAAGTCTCCCTTTGTGATAGTGTTATCATCACTGAGCTTATCGTCTCCCTCAGGCTACAAACACAGGAGCAGGTTAATTAAATTAAGCAACAAGGCTGAAAAGGTACATTAGCTTAATTGGGAAAATTTTCTTTTTTGTAACTAGTTCAGTGGAAAAAAGGTACTTTTTTCTTTTCTAAGTCAAATCTGTTCACAAAGTCATATTTCTCTGATTGCCCTGGTGATAATGGAACAATAATGTTCCATCTGCGCCTGAGCCTAAGCATTCTAACAGCCTGGATTAAGACAGTGTTACAGTGTTTTCATTAAGACAGTGTTACAGTGTTTTCATTAAGACAGTGTTACAGTGTTTTCATTAAGACAGTGTTACAGTGTTTTCATTAAGACAGTGTTACAGTGTTTTCTTTTTGAAAATGAAAGCACATTGTAGTTATTTATGCTTCTGCATGTTTAATTATGGGTTGGAGTGCTTTGAAGTGGTTAAATACAGTGCTTATTACAAATACCAGTGTGTATAGGAACCATTAGTATAAATTGATTAACAGGTTACAGAAATATCAAATACAAATAGAATATTTACCATAGGCAGGATATGGAATCAAATGTGCTTGTGTGTCCCAAATCCTTGAGATATTATCGACAGTAAAACCTGTAAAAGAAATATTAGAAAAACTGACAGCTGATGTCATTCATAGTATAAACATAGCTCTTCATGATATAGAAATAAGTTTATCAAGAAATTCTAGATCAAAGATATATTGAGGATACAGAGAAATATGTCAAGTGCAGTATGTTTCATTTGCAGTGGGTCATATTTACATAGATTTAAAAAAATACAATTTGTGCACGAACAGAAATGAATAATAATAATAATAATAATAATAATAATAATTATAATAATAATAATCACTTGCATTTTACAACACTAAAGAGAGGAGCTTCTTAGACTTTGCTGAGAGTGTTTTCCTAACCACCCACCTATTACACTCATTTACTTTACTTTGTACTGATTTATATGAAACAGTCAGTACAAATAACCCCAAGGCAGCGCCCATGTCAAATAACAGCACTGCACTGTGCTGTCTGTGTGTGAAGGAAGTGATGTGAGAATGATTCGACGAACCTCTTGCCAAAAACAGCACTGGAGATGTACATACAGATGTACTTTGTTCCGTCTTTCCGGCTCCACTTGATTCCCCTGAAGTGTTTTGTTATCTTTACAATGGCTCACACAATGATCTCTTGTGTGGAAAGAAAAAAGGAATGGGAGCATTGCACTTCAAGTGCACCAGATGTAGAAACATTAGCACAGAGAGCACGCAAATCAGAAATCAAGTCGTATTGCTTCTCAACTAGATTAACTGGTGTTGTTTTGAGTGTAAAACACTTGATATTAAGACTACAGTGTTACATAATCATGTCCATCTTTTACACTTATATATCATTTCTTTGTGTTTGGTAACTATGCTTTAGGGGAAGGGTGGCCATAGCTCCTGATTCACTGGGACACTTCAGTTTTTTAATTAAAAAAATAATTACAAATTTGAACTGTCCCTAATTGTGCTGGGGTTGGTTGCATGAAGATAGGACCATTTGCTTAAATAGGCTTACTGTAGACTGCTGGTCGGTCCTACCTGAGTCTAACCCTCAAAGCATTCTGGGAAAATGAAGACATTGGGGAAACAAAACATGGTCAATGTGGCAAGACACAAGCCCTGTAAATAGTGAATAAATCTGTCCCTGCCCACAATCACATGTGTGGCTATTCACCAATTAGGTAACTGGGTGCTAATTGGGGAGTGGCCACATGTATAAAAAGGTAAAATGCTTGGTTTGTTGGGGTTGTGACTTGAACTGTAGTGAATACTAATAAAGAATTTACTAACTGTGCTTGTATCTGCAATCCGTGTCTGGAGTCTCTATACTATTTCCTGGGCTGGTTTAACATCAAACCAGCCTGTTCATCAGCTCCTGGAATGTTGTAACACACATACACTTCAGTACCACTTTCATCCCTTTACCATTATGGAGCGGCACTTTCATTTCTCACATATTTTCTACACTTTGAAATGTCTGGTACAGTACAGTAAGGCAGCTGCTGCAGGTACCACCTCATACAAGACTACAAATACATGGAGTTATAGAATTATAAGGCTTGTTTGGACCTGTAGGTTAAATATTATGGTAGTGAGTGCTTTTAAAGGTCAGATATGAACAGTATTGCTGAGATCAGGGCCAGCTACAGCTATAACCCTTCTCCTTTATAATGGCAACTCATGTTCATTTCATCCTGCTCCTGTGGATCTCTTTCATGTCCATGATGGTAATGACTAACTGAAATCTCATCAAAGAAATATCTCCGCGACACGGTTTGCGTAACATGTTTTCCTTGGAAATTAAGCCAAACAGAGACTTTCCATTTTAACTGTCAAACCCTAATGATTATAACACAACTATCCACCATTATCAAATTAATCTTCTTCGAAAAGTGTTCATTGCATGCATCTCTTGCTACCTTCCAGCATCTGTAGCAGAAGAAGTTACCACCACTATTGTCAGGAGCAGTAAGAAATAAGAGACCTTAGTTGATTAGTTATTTTTAGGTATTATTTGTGACATAGCTGCCAAGTCCATAGTGGTTATTGCTAACAACAAGCCTACTTAAGGTACTGTATTCTGAGCAAACATATACCACCATAGATAAAGGGATTTGTCCACACATGGTGAAGAGTGAATAATTTCAAGTGCTATGTTGTTTGCATTTGTTCACATTGATTCTAGGAGAGTATTGAGAAGATGGGACCAAAAGAGTGGAAGAACCACATACTCACATGTCTGAACAGAAGGGGAAAGTTAGAAACAAGGCAGCTAGCATTTCTATTGAAGGGAACATGTTCTTATTAAATCAGTTATCCACAGGGGCAGGCCTGTATTATTTTATCCTATTTACCAAACATGGTGTCATAAGAAATGAAAACTAATACCAGCCTGCCACAGCTTGCAGTATTTCTTATGAAAAGCAATGTTTTACACCCACACATGCATACTAAAGGAATATTTTCACAAGTCAATGTGTTTTTGATTAATTACTTTTTTTGTTTTTAGCTTTTTAAAGTCTCCTATACGCTTTCATCCTAAGGAAATGAGTTGGCTCTGTATTCGAGATACACACTGAACAATGTAGACTCTTTTTTGCTTTGTGGCCTTCGTCACTTTTAACTGTCTTCTTAAAGGAAGAATAACATTAATTTGGAGCTTCTCCAGTTTGCATAATGTAGAGCATTTGAACCCCTTTAGCTATGTGACAATGCTCTATCTAGGCAGTATAATTGATAAGATGGGGATCCCTTTTCAATGGCATATACAATAAACTGCTGGAGGTCCTTAAATGAATTGCTTAGTACAAAGGAAGTGCAAATTCAAAGCAGGTAGTTGTTGAGTCAGACAGTCGGCAAGCCTCGGGCATCATGGAATCATGCATCCACTTGGTTGATTCCTCTCTTCTGAATTCTTTGTTCATTGAACGTTTTCTTAATCGAATAAAAACAAAATAATGCCATGCACTTGAACAACAGCTATATTTATAACCAAAATGAAAGTGTGTTCCCTGTAGGGTAATGCTTTCGGAGTGGATTAAGAAAATCATGATCCCATTTGTGTGAATAGCAAGACCCTGTGGCACCCCAACAATTGCAGGGTTAGTAATGTGTCCCCCAATTTTTAAGTAACAACTGGGTTAGGCAACATTTATAATGCTAGCATAAATAAATAAATAAATAAATAAATAAATAAATAAATTGCAATTGTTTAAAATTTTACTTCGTATTTTTTAAAGAAAAAATGTAATGGGCCATTTTTTTTACATGCTATGGGATTATACAGATAACTAAATATAAGAATATTAAAACAACATTGGAAAATCAATGCTTTATTCACAAATAAAACACATATATGCTGCAACACCAACTGCTGGAGGCTTTGCTGAGGGCCCCAATGGTATTGCAATAACCCTCAGTGGATCTCATCTGCCAGCAATTTTATTCAGTATTTTTAAATCAGTATTTCAGCAGCTTAAATCGTAGGAATACCTGGACTTTACCCTTTGGAAGATTTTTTGGACGAGGTTTCAAATCTATATTCCAAGTATGTTCTGTGTACATCTTAATTTCTCCTTTATCTGGCTCCAGGGTACAAAAAGCTTGAGAATCACCAAACAGAAGAAGATAAGATTGATAGTTAATTGAGTGGGAAGCGATTCTTCTGCCCTCAATGAAGACGGAGGTCTCGCCCTCACTTTCCTATTGTGTGTAGCTGGGTTTATTGTGTTTGATTCCTTTATTTCAGGAAATTGAGAATTGCTGCATCTAAACACTACAGCATATATTTTATGAAGGGTTCAGCTAAGGTGACATTTGAATTTTTTTATATATACAAGACAGGAAATGTGTTACTGTGTTGCAAAGTGTAGCACACACTGCAGAAGCAATCTGTAAGCCAGGCATTCTCTGTGTCTCGTTCCATAAATTAATTTGATCTTTTTTCTTGTTATTTTAAACTGAAGGCTTGGTTTTTTTCAAGGAATAGGTTGCATCTTTCCTTGTCACAAAATGTTTCATATTTTACACACTGTATAGCTTTTTTTTCTATAAATTGATATTTTTAAAATATCTATTTTTTAAAAATTGCATTTTTGCTTGTTTCCTTTGTTTAGTACTAAAAGAAACCAATTTCAGGACTTTCAGGTTGGATTAAGTTCATTTAGAATTATATATGGGACAAAAACTCTTCATTTATTCTGGCACTTAATAGCAACACTGCAAAAACCTAATTGCACTGGCGGTGGAAGCAATGCTGTTTCTCACTCATTCTTCCTAAACAGACAGTCCCATCTCCCTTAACCTGAGTGGATGCCTCAAGATGGACTAGAATGGCCTTTAAGTCAAATAAGTACACACGGGCTAGTCCATTAACCCACTATGCCACTTTGCCTACTCTCCCAAACCTCACAAAACACCTTCACACCTAACAAAAGGATACGTTTTGACAGGCCATAACATCAAACACACTCAATCAAAGAATATAAGGTGAAACTAATAAGTAGACAAATGTCATCGGCAAGAAGCTTTGACAGGGTGCTTGCACAGCAACAACATTTACAGTGCAAACCTTTAGTAAATGGGATAGTATTGTGTTCCATTTGCCAGAGGTGCTGTCCCAATTAATGGTACATAAAGTCCCTTTGCTTTAACTGCTCCAAGTGCACATTGCAAGAGGGGTAGCACACAGTCAATTAAAGGATAGTTACAAATGCCATTTAAAATGTTGTTTCTTTTTTACCCCTCTCTTACCCATTTATCACATTCTATTGCTTGCATGCTGAGGTTGTTCTCTATTGCTTGCATGCTGAGGTTGTTCTCTATTGCTTGCATGCTGAGGTTGTTCTCTATTGCTCAGGATAATCGGATGCCACTTTGTTTGCTGGTCTGTGTTTATGTGCCCTTTATTTTATTTGCTTCCGAATCTACAGAAGATGTAAGGTGTCAACCTCAGGCTGAAAGATGTTTTTTAAAAAAAAATACACAACCACTGTTTAAAATAAATAAATAAATAACACAGCATTTAAAAAGTCTCTAAAAGCCCAAGGGAGATTAAACAATTTTAACTTCATCGTGTATTTCATTTAAGAACACAGCAGAGTAAATATTTATGATTATATTGTTGCTTTGCATACTTGGAGGCTGCTGCTGCTGCTGCTAGTGCACGTACCAGCGATAGCCGAGCAGTTATACATAAATCAATAGGAAGCCAGATGTAACAAGAATAGTAATGTCTACAGAAATACAATCTGGGCACAGTTTAAGGATTTGTTTATACAACATCTTGATATGAATTATTAAAAGATTGGATTTTTACCAACAAGGATTAACAGTTTATTATTGCTAATTTAAAGTTTTATAAAAGTACTAGCGATGTTTTACAAATGTTTTAGCTACAGCTATGTATATCCAGTTAACTCTTGTTTATAACATATTTACATATTCTTTAGGGCTGTTTTACCTCAAATATGCCACACAGTAAACTTTGTAATAGCATGTCTTCCAGTGTAGATTCTAGACCTTTATAAAATGCAACTTGCTGCACAGCTAAAATGCCTCATTTTCATTTTACACAGATAATCCATATTAACCAGTGGTGGGGTTGTTGCAAAAACTTTTTTTCAATCTTTAATTTGAATTTCCATTAGGGTAATTTAATAAAATACAAAGTGTCTGAGAAAGACACCACAATTTCCCTGCTATCCACAGTGCCAACACAGCAATACAGGTCTTGCAGGCACAGAATACTACATTTACTTTATTTTCAGGGCTTCTTGTACTGTGCAATCTTTTCACCGACAGGAAATGTTTGATTGTGACCAAGTAAGTTTTTGCTGCCCTCCTGTGGCCAACCAATTTATAACATTTACATCCCATAAATGCAATACAGTACAACCAGCAATAAGGTTTAAAAAATACTCATCTATCGCTGCATACACAATTACCTGAACGAAGTATGAGAAATACAATATTGCCAGACCTGCATTGAGAAAGCTTCATCAGTACACAAGTTATTTACTCTAAAAAGTGGTCATACCTTTAATAGTGTGAAGATTTATAAAACTGTTGCAGTGGTGTACACATTCCCTGCATATTCCAGCGATTTCTGCCATCACATACATTCTAATAAGCTGTGTAATGGAACTACATCCTTGACTGCATGAAATATATTTAATCTAATGTGCCTTTCACAAATTCAATTCAAAATACTCCTGATGTCCTCCACTTGTCTGTTTTTAATAATAATTGACAGCTTTTGGTTTCTTTCATCTAATGCTTTTTCCAAGCCACGAGTCCCAATCAGACATTTTAGCAATAAAAACAAGAGTGCCCCAACAACAGAATGGCATAGACTGATTCCAGGTGGCAGTGCCGAGCTGGGTTCAGATCCCTGAAACTATTCGGTCACAGACTTCAAATGGATACAAATTGTCAGCTGAAGCAGTGATCCTCTCATGACCAAGATCACTTGGCCTCATTTTGGCAAACCGCTCTGGTTCTTGTTTAAGTGGGACAGAACCTCTAGCAAGTGGAACACAATACTAAAAGAAAAAAAAAAACTGTTTTATCCCATTTACTAAAGGCTTGCACTGTAAATGTTGTTGCTGTGCAAGCACCCTGTCAAAGCTTCTTGCCGATGACATTTGTCTACTTATTAGTTTCACCTTATATCCTTTGATATAGAGTTTTTGATCCAAACTTGCCCTTTTGTTAGGTTTGCAGGTGTTTTTTTGGCTTTGTTTTGTTGAAAGTGCTGCAATTCTGGGTCATCAGCATCGTCTTGCCCCAGACACCTCAAGGGTACTAGCTTACTTTTACAGTTTGCTTCTCCTTTCACATGTCTCACCTTGGCTTCTGCAAATTGCTTCCCAGGATTATACATGCTTTACAAATTCCAACATTACAGAGTTTACAGTTTATACAAAAGTTAATATGTACAGAAATCCTGGAAAAGTAAAAATGTCATTCACAACTTTAAAAATATCAAATATTTATATAAAACAGATCAAGTTAGGGTAAAACAGCTGTTCAAACATTATCTAACTTCTTTAAAGAAAAAAAAAAATTCAGATCTCAAAGGTACCTCTTATATTAAACTAACACTATCCATACCTACATAGTAACTTCAAACACTAGAAGAATCACAATACAGCAAGATTCCAAAAAACATCAGGGCTTACCATAGAACACTGGGGACGTAAGGTTTGCATTACGCAGCAGAACATTAACAAATTGAATTAGTGAAGATTTAAACTGCGATACATTTTTTAAAAGTAAAGCAGTATTTTTATTATTACCATTAATTAACAAGTGGCCTGGCAAAGACAGGTTGTTTAGAAGGAATACTTTTCTTTTATTTCATTCTTACAGTCATCAGATTTACATAGTTGCTCTCAAACCCTTTAAAGAATCTGTCTTACAGAAACAATTACATTTCAAGATTACATTCAATCCAGTCTTTTTTTTTCTTTCTATTTTTATTTTTTGTTTAGCCCCAATCTCCCTTGAATAGCTTAAGCCTACATTCAGCATAAAATGACAGTGATATTACCAGCACTGGTTGCTGTCCAAGTACAACATTATCCAGCCGCTGGCAGGGTGCAGCCCCAGCCTGTCCAGGCCTCAAGGGGATACTCACGATCAGGCAGCACCTAGACAAAAATATCCACAAGTAAAAGAAACATTCCACACTGTCCTGACACTGTCAGCACACAAGATACTGAGGCTGGAAAACAGCTAAAAACAAAGGATTTAGATAGTCAACACAAACACACCTCATTCTACATTAGTTGTGCAGTTGTGTGGTCTTTTCCAAAACCTCACTGCTTGTTTACACATTTAGCACTCCCTGAAGTATTTGGACACTTCAAAAACAAAAATGCTACAAATGTTGTTGAAAATAAATGGCAATTGGTACAGATCTGTACCAGACTGGACCAAAGCTCAGTCCTTTACTAAGAGGCTAACAGTTGGTAATACTGGCGTCTTGTCACTTAACATCAATCCTTTTGATTCAGCTAAAATGCTGCAGTTTTACTGTAACCTGCAATCTCCCTATATCACCTAATATGGAAAGTTTATCATCAATGGTTGCATAATAAAAAAAACACTTATAGCCTACCCTGGTTATATGCCAGTAGCCGTTTAAGAAATTGAAAGCACCAAAAACACCACAGCACTAATCTATTGTGTTTTGTTTGTTTTCTTATCACAAACCAGGTTTAATTTAACATACCTTTATTTTTTTAAAATAATTAGACATTTTAGATTGATCCAACCATTTGTTTTCACATCCGAGTCATGCTAAAAGCACACAATGAGTCTGAAAGGGTCAACGCAGATTTAGTTTTACTGTATACCAGAGCACGAAGGTGAGAAGGTCCCGAACACTCTCAGGAACCTGTTTTCAAATGGCATCAGAAATACCAGCAAGTTTTGTTCCATTATACCACTTTTTTCTCTTTTTTTTATTTATATATATATATATATATATATATATATATATATATATATATATATATATATATATATATATATATATATATAGATCTCAACGTTCCTATGAAAAATAAGCTAATAACTACAAGATACAAGATATGAATGTACTGTATTTAATAACAATGTTATACAGATTTGTAATACTGTGAAGTACTTACACAAGTAGTGTTCCTTTTCACAATAACAGGAGTAGTACAAGTTACTTACTGTACGTCATTGACCTGGGAACCTCTATGGTTATAGGCTTAATATATATATATATCGTTTTTTTTAAATAGGTTATCGATTCAAGGTAACAGTGCCAGACTGATACCAGCAGGGACTGCTTAAAATAGTGAACCAAACCTTGACAGAACTAATCCAATTGCTTTGGAGCTGATGCACAGAGACAGCTTGACTTGTTTAAAAAGAAAAGAAATTGCGTGCAAAGACTTTTTTCCTTTTTTGTTTTCGTTAAATCATCTACACACAAACCTTAAAATTCCACAATTAATAGAACCTTTCAAAAACTTGTAAGAAATAAATGATCTGCAGCAGTTTTCGGAGGGGATAAAGGTTTGAACATGATCCTCCAGACAGGGGTATCCTCTTCTAATCTGCCAAGGATAAACACTGAATTCTTTATACACTGGATCACAGAGGCTGCAGTCTTCTCCAAACATTTAATGCAGCACCCATACAAGGACAAGAAAAAAATGCTTGAAGAACGGGGTTAAAACAATTTCTAAATTTACAGAAGAGTTTATTTTTCTTTTTAATGTTCCTCTACTGTCCAAACTTTGGACCAAAGTCCTTTTTCTTTCAGCGTAATATTTAAGGGAAGGAAAGTTATTTACAGTGCTGTTGAAATAATGAAACAGACGTGAGAATCTACCGTAAAGTAAGTTGCACAATACAGAAAACTGTTGCTCCATCTCATACTACATAAATGTGTATCCACAAGCTAACAGCGCAGCAGTTTCTTCGTTAAGTGGGGATTATCCCGTCGCTTCTCAGACCTCTCTTCAATTCTAGATCCTCAAGCTTTTTCCACAGTTCTTCCCGTTCTTTCTCCTTTTTCTTCTCTCTGTGGAGGTGCAAAAAAAAAGAGTCACTTACTGATCTGTACAACCCTTCCTCTTAGGACAGATCTACAACATATGCAAAAGCTGAACTATCATTTGGAAAACTAAAAAAATCACAAGTCAGGAATGGCTGACTGTTCATGATAGGAAGATGGTGGCAACACTGGAATGCATCCACATGGGGAAAAAAAAGAATCAATCAATAAATAAAACACAGTGTAACAAATTTCTTTTTTTTTTTGTTCCTGGGTAGTAAGTATTATTTCCTAATTGCTTATGCCTCAAAAGTATAGAAAATGGCTATTATTCCCCACAAACTTTGCTTTTGTGACCAGGACAGTGATATTTTGAAATTTACCTAATTTTCCAGAACATTCCAGATAGATTCAGTGCTGAGTAAACTTGGAGTAACTTCTAGAACTTTCTAGTAATATAAATAGTAGTATAAATACAGGGGCCTTAAGCCCACCAGTTCAGTTTAGTTCCAGCTGCCTAAGTGGGTACATATCTGCATTTTTCTGAGATGGCATCAAGAGGCTGCAAGCATCCGGCAGACGCATTTTGCTATGTCTGCGGCCAATTTATCAAGACAAGAGCAAAAAAGTACTCCGTGGAAGCATCTGCTAAGATGTGTGAGGCCTACAAGGCATGTTTCGGCATGCCTGTCGGGGATCAAGACAAACCCTGGGCACCTCATTTCACCTGCGAGCACTGCAAAAAAACTCTGGAAGGAAAGATGGACAATTGTTGCTCGTTATTTTATGTTAAAAAATGTGTTAATTTTTAAAATTGTAAAAGTTTTTAATTTTAAAATGTTTTACAATTTTCAATGTTATTAAAAAAATATATCATATATGAAAAATGTTGCGAGAATCTCTTACACATTAGTCATGGGTGAAATAAATGTATTTTTGTAGGATGGTACAGAGGGGAAAAGAGAGCCATGAAGTTCGCTATCCCAAGAATTTGGTGGGAACCCACTGACCACTCAAGCAACTGCTACTTCTGCATGGTGGACCCTTCCAAACGTCGGACTGGCAAGAATGCACCTGCTATCACGTATCCGGACCTTCCTTCATCCATCGCCCCGGTGCCACACTGCCATGAGCTCCCCGTACCCACTCCTCCGGAGAGAGAGCAGCCGTCTTTAGAAGAGAGCAGCAAGTCAGAGAGCGAGGAAGACGTTGTAGATCCAGATGACAATTTCAGAGGTGGAGCTGAGGAGAGAAACCCATACTACCCCAACCAAAAAGACCTCAACGACTTGATTAGAGATCTTGGTCTCACCAAGTCCAATGCCGAGCTTTTGACGTCTAGGCTCAAGCAGTGGAACTTGTTGGATGAAAGTGTGCAAGTCGCAGATCAGAGGAAGCGTCACCAACCTTTTTCCAGCTTCTTCACCCGTCAAGATGGGCTCTGCTTCTGCCACAATGTGACTAGTCTGTTCGAGGCAATCAGAATCGCCTGTAACCAGAATGAGTGGCGCCTCTTCATTGACAGCTCATCCAGGAGCCTCAAAGCCGTGCTGCTCCATAATGGTAACAAGTACCCGTCTCTTCCCCTGGCTCACTCGGTGCACCTCAAAGAGGATTACAACAGCATCAAGACCTTGCTGGAGTATGATGAGTACGGCTGGGAGGTCATAGGAGACTTCAAAATGGTGGCATTCCTGATGGGTCTCCAAGGCGGTTTTACAAAGTTTCCCTGCTATCTTTGCCTTTGGGACAGCAGGGACACCAAGGCGCACTACCACAGGCGGGACTGGCCACAGCGGACCGAGTTCTCTGTGGGGAGGAACAACGTCAAGTGGGAGCCACTGGTGGACCCCCGGAAGGTGCTGATGCCACCACTGCACATCAAATTGGGCCTTATGAAACAATTTGTCAGAGCTCTAGATAAGGAGTCGGCAGCCTTCAAGTACCTTCAAGACTTCTTCCTTAAGCTGTCTGAGGCAAAGGTCAAAGCCGATGTCTTCGTCGGACCACAGATAAAGAAGATCCTGGAGTGCAATGAATTCCCCAAGAAGCTCACTAGTAAGGAGAAAGCGGCTTGGAACAGCTTTGTCGCAGTGGTTCGGGGCTTCCTGGGCAATCACAAGGCCGAAAACTATGTGGAGCTGGTTGAGACTCTGGTGAAGAACTACGGCACAATGGGCTGTAGGATGTCCCTCAAAGTCCATATCCTTGATGCTCATCTTGATAAATTCAAGGAGAACATGGGAGCGTACTCGGAGGAGCAAGGCGAGCGCTTCCACCAGGATATACTGGACTTTGAACGCTGCTACCAAGGACAGTATAACGAGAACATGATGGGAGACTACATTTGGGGGCTGATTCGTGAAAGTGATTTACAGTATAATCGTAAATCTCGAAAAACTACTTACTTCCAAATCTTTTGTAGTCATTTTTGTATTACTTTAGTATAAATACATGTTAATTTGGATTCATATGTTGTTTTTTTCTGACTTTATGTGAACGAAAAGACACAAATTCGCCCGTTTTCTCATTGGAAATAGGTAAATTTTAAAATATCACTGTCCTGGTCACAAAAGCAAAGTTTGTGGGGAATAATAGCCATTTTCTATACTTTTGAGACATAAGCAATTAGGAAATAACACTTACTACCCAGGAACAAAAATTGTGTTACATAGTGAATCAGTCATCAGTGAGTTAAGCACGACTGGAGTCATAGGGCCCCTAGGAGTTTAGTGTGTTGGTGGTGGGGGTACACCATTACATTACAATTCATTCAAGACTTCACACAGTCTTTTCATTTGGTTTGAAAATAAAAAAGCAGCTCTTCAGAAAAGATGCAATGAAAATTAGAGAGAATCTATTTGTGCCCACAAAATAATCCCCATTCTTCTAATCTCACTCTGCACCTGAGACATCATCATACAACACAGTCTCACTAACAAGGGGCTTACTTACCGCTGACGATCAGACTTATAGGTGGCTGTCAGATCATCAAACAGGGTACTGTTCATTTCCATAAATGACTTGAGTACATTGTAGACTAATGCAACTATTGCCCTGAAAAAAATGCACATGTAAAGAATGTAAGTTTATACAATAATATGCAAGGGATTTCCAGAATCAAATCTGGGATCATCACAGAATGGAGTTCCAAAGCAGTAGACTGGCAGTGGTACTTACGGATTCCAGTGCTCTTTGGAGATCCTATAAAGGTTAGCGAACATTATGGGCAGGATGACGTTCGAGTTCTCCTCTAACAAACTCATGATATACTCATTGTTCCAGTAATACAGTGCCCTTTCAGCAACCTACGTAAAAAAAAAAACACAATAGCACAGTATTTTTATAATTTATTATTATTTCCCCCAAAATCTACTGATTTACGATGATGAAATAACTAACTAATTATGTGCAGCTATGCATAAATAAACCAACAGCCGACCTGGAAATGCGGGCTGGACACACATCTGGAGATCTGTTTGAACAGTGGTTCTTGAATTTTTACAAATTGGGATGGTTCGATCACATCCAAGATCTCTTCTAGCTCTCCAAGATACATGACCTGTGAAAAGACGCAGGAATGGTGCCATGAGAACAGTGATAACCTGAATCACACACCACAAGGGGCCTTGCTGAAAGCTAACCCCAAGCTAACTAATCACATGAATCCCCAGCACTGTATACAGAAGCACATTACAGAATGTTTCGAGTGGAGGTTTCTTTCCTGCAGCGCACCAGTCGTCTGCCATGGACTGTATTTACTTCACTTAGCCATGCAGTGTTAACATTACAAACTAAATGCCTTTGTGGTTGGCCTTACCGAATATGGACTCGCAGAGCAATTCTGCTGAAGGGAGTGATGGGTACCACCAGCAACGAAAGGCCAGAGCTGCATGTCATTATACCAATGGTGCCTTGAAGCAGTTTCTGTACTGCACTAGCACCAACAGACAACTCTGCATTGAACAGCAAACTTGACATTTAGAGGAGAGCAATGTCAAATACTTGCTTTAGCTCCAAAACAGCACCCAATATAAGCTAATTTGTTGTTTTACATTTGATCAGACTAAATTGAGATGAATCCCCCACAATTACTTTTTTTTTTTTTTTAAATGCCATTTTGACGTCTGTTTGGATCCTTCTGAGACTATGTGCTATCAACAGTATTTGTTTTGAAATGTGAAGCAAGAGGTTAAACATCTGAACACTACTGTATCAATGGAAAAAATCCTGCCAACAGGGATTTTTATAACAAACCCTGAGCATGGATACAAAACTAAATATTACCTCTTTTTGACTGCAGGTTTTCGGCCAGAATTTTAGTAAGCCTCTGATAACCTAAATAAACAAATACGAAAGGTTATCAGACAACTTCATATACAAATGACTTACAATCATATACAGAGCCAACGAAAAAAGGAGAGATAAAAATACTTACTGGTTCCGTTAATGTTGGGTCTTTCTCTAGAAACTGTACAATGCAATATGCCAACTGAAAAACAAAATAATGACAAACTTTACCAGTATGGAATTGAATATTAATAGGGAAGTTTATGTGACATATGTATTGGTAACTTTAAAAACATTAACACCGTGCACATTATTTCCATTTGAAAATAAATTCATAGCTGTCGTGTTAACAGAGGCAGACATTAACACTTCCTCAATTAACACATTTTTTAACACAAAACAGTAGTGCTATTTGCTGAACAGTGTAATGCAATCTATAGAACAACAGGCAAAAAAATTCAAATAAAGCCTACTGGTCTTTTTAACTAAGCATTACTGGGAATGCAAATAAATAGTACATTAAATGAACTGCAGTTGCATAATTAAGCTACAGGCAATCCTAATAACGTGCCACACCTGTGCATGAAAGAGTGATAAACTCCTAACAGTGTGCAGGGGGATCAGGACTTTCACCAGGAACTGTTTGTGCTCAGCCTTCAGAGGCAAAGCAAAGCCGTTGATTATGCTGAAGAAATAAGGGGAGAAAAAAAATAAAATAAAAACAGCTTTTACATTAAAAAGGGTTCAGCTACAGTAAGTAGACATACAAAATACTGTATATAGCTATGTCTATATATACTGACTTTGGTGTCTTAATAAACTACAGCTCTTAATATATAGTGGATTTACACCAGACCATGACACCCATAGCAAACCAAGGAGGTTTTCTAATTGCTTAACTGGCATTTCAGGAAAACAGCAAAACGAAGTCATCAGTGACAAGCACGGCACATACCTTCCCAGTATCTCCAGAAGTTCTGCTACCCCGTTGAAGTGCTCGGTTTCATAAACAAAACTAACCAACAGGGAAACAAGAAAGAAAAGCAATGATTTTAATGAACTGGTTTCACTTCAAAAACAAAACACTTAATTAAATGCTTCAAATGAAATGTTTGCTTACCGTAGAAAAATATTATTTATCTGTTTTCGTATAAAAGCCCTAAGACCAAGAAACTTTCCGTAAATTCTGTGCAAGACTGTCTTCAGGTAGTCTCGTTCCCGTGGGTCCTCGCTGTCGAACAGCTCCAAAAGCTACAGACAAAACAAGCAAAGCAAATACAATAACCAGTTTGAAAGCAGAATAAGGCAAGATAAAGCGTGGTTTTACTTCAAGCTTTTTTACTCGATACATTTGTTCAGTCTGGGGTTGGAACTGCAACCTACATCGATGCACATTGGGTTAACGCACAAGCTTTTTATCTGGGTCTCTGGTTTGAATCCAGCTTATGCCACCTCTAACGAATCTGGAATGAAATTGGAAGCAATCGTGGTGGCTGCTGCATCTTAATATTTATATCACAAAGGCTGCTAGAAGGAATCAAGTGTAAACTAACAAGACATCCAAGGTAAATGATGCTTCTTCAGACCTACAAGCCTCCCAGAAAATGCTTCACAAGAAATAATAAACATATTCCTTGGCAAAGATCCAGCAGAAGGAAAGGTTGAATTTGAAATGTATCTGCTCTGGTTAAGTCTGTGCAGGATTAAAAACTAGCAGCACTATCTGTCACAGCTCTTACAATGTGGAGTCTTTAGGGGGGATTCCACAATGGGACAAGGGATCAAACAGCTAATATTCATATTAAAAGTATTGTTTTAAAGTGTCTTTCAGAGAGGCACCGATTAACATGTTTCTGACAATGCAGCTTCCTATTGATATGTCTACGATGGCAATGTAATTAACTCCATTAAAATGGTAACTGGAGAACGTAACTGGTTTGCATGAACACAAATCCCAGTCCAAGCAGACACACTTTTAAACAAGTTTCCTGTGCTGTTCTTCTGCATGTGTGCTAGACAATATATACAATTAGTGACACACTGTATAGAGCCAAGGTACCTTGCCCAATACACTATTCCTTATGCAACAAACTGGAAATGACTCATTTGAATGGCTTTCTCCATTTCTTAATTTCCCTGATAAAAGTTTAACAGGGCAGTGAACAATAACTGTAAAATAAAATGATCTTACCTGTAGTACAAACTTCTGGTCTATATATTTTTTGGCAATGCTGGGCTGGAATTCTTGACTCTCCAAAAATCTTATGAAAAATTCATATACAAGCTGCAGAAAAAATACAATAAAGTAAGGTGTATTAGTATACAGTATTAAAACTGTGGTTCTCTTAAAGATTGAAGGCTCTATAAAAGGTGTATATGGTTGTGGGATATATTTTTGTGCTTATGTAATGATTTGATGATTGCTTTTACTCTGTAGGATTCCTGGAAAACAGCAGCAGATAACGCACACCCCTCAACATCATAAAAAGAAATACTAATTATAATTATAAGCAGTACAGTTAACAAAAGGGTGGGAGGAAATGGTTGTACAACAGAATGTAGATTGAATGAATGAGCCATGAATACAACTTTGCAATAAAGAACATTTAATGTAGGCAATGTGTGTCTGAAGTCAGGACCTTTTTTTCCTGGTAATAGTAATTGGTCACATGTCTACCTGTAAATGTGGCCAAGAGGCTTCAAGAGTCGGCTCGTCCTCTTCTGGATCGAATTCATTACTGTCGCTGGGAGGGAGGGTCCTGAATATATTGTAAGAAACCTGGCAACATAAAAGGATGTTTTTCAGAACCCTGCCTTGGCCTTAGACCCCTATTCTATACATCAAATGAATGGGCTTTTCTTTCATTCTGCACACAGTAAAAACCTTCAGTAGTCATGTATTTGTTTACATCAACTCAACTTTCATTTTCCTACAGTATAGCAGTAAATACAAATATCATTTTTTTCTGCAGATTTAATACCAAGGGGACAGTGAAGAATGCTACATCTTGCATAGAGTTAAAGCTAACGTTTAAGCTCTTTATTTACAGTAGTATACCCCAGATGGCTTCTCCTCTGTAACTATGACTTAGGATATGTGATTCTCCTAGGACTCCATACTGAATATTACATGGTTCTTTCATAACAAAGACTTTTGCACCCATTTAATGACTATGTCCACATCTCCAGAGATGCAAGGTTCTAAATGAATGAAAACTGACCTCCAATTACAACACAATTAAGTTGATTTCCTCAATTAAGTGAGGACCTGAAGATCTGTATCTTAAACCCTGCAGGAAGCTGGTCTTAAAGTAGAAAAGACACTGAAAAAAAGACTAATGAGTGATGCTACTGTAATTATGGATGGTCTTAAAGTAATCTAGTCACATGAATCCTGTTTTAACATACTGTGGACATGTGGAAAATTAACTATCAGCGCTGGCCAACAAATGTACATACAATACAGTTTCTAAACCATCAAACAAACAGCTTTATCGTGACATTTCCGAAATGTGTGGTGAGGGGGGGTGCAGTGCAATACAGCCTTACCGTTCTTACTACTTCGGGGTACGCCTGTTCTGTCAAGTAACCCCTGCTGACGGTGACGTAGTCCACAAGCTCGTTAAGGGTGGAGCGTTTGTACTCTTTCATCTTGAGATCTGATAAAGTATCCATGAAGTCAAAGATGAAGCTGCACTGCTGGAGTTTCTTGAGGAACAGCTCCGGCTGCTCTGCGGCTAGAACATCTGCACGAAAAAAAGAATAAAGGAAAGTCTGAGCTGACGCGTTTAAAAAAGACGCAACGATGAGACATCAACCGTCAACGAACAGGAAAACAACTCTGCTGTGGACATTTCCTGCTGGACAAGCAAAGGAAAACTAAATGGAGGTGTATGGCTTTTTCCATTCAAATGTGCCTGTCTAAAGCAAATGAATACGAAACATAACAGGAGGGAGCACACTTATCGCATTATACGCTGTTTTATATTTCTGTTAACTCGGCCATTTGTTGTTTCGACACTTGAACATATATATGTTAAAGCTATATCATCCACAGTTTTAGATATCTGCAAAAGAAAGCTTATTTCTGTGAGAACAAAACCAGATATGATCTGATGCACAGTCATGCATTCCACTGGTTGAGTTAGGAGTAATAGTACCTGATAATGAAGTGGATAGATATGAATATCTTTACTGTACAAGACTCCCTGGCAGTATCTACCCTACATCACAGCTCTGTCTAGCTCCAGCTGGAGTTACTTGGAGTGCAGTATGTGAATTTGTACATTATGTTCTACATACAACCAAGCTGAATTACACAGATACAATAAACATTCATTTAAGCTTCTGTTAACTTAGGGGGGAAAAAAAAAACACAATTATTTCCTCATATACAGTATGCATATTCGATGCATTTCTTGCATTCTCAAATTCACTTCACACTGTATCTTGAATGAAAATGTCACAGAAAGAAGGCTATATTCATTATTTAAATTAGTACTTACATTCATGTTCATATTTTCTTTCCAGATAAAGATTTGCATAGTGCATGCTTGCATGGAATTTATATGATCAGGTATACTCTCTACAATGGGTTGAGAAAAATAATGACTATACTCAAGCTGGGATGGTATCTCATATAATTAAAAGCTACTCACCTAACCACGGCTATTTAAAGAGAGACAGATAAAAATACCCGGATTAGTGCACCGATTCACTTTTACTAACTCAATAGACCGCTTTTCATTTTTACATTGTTAAATCAGACTTTCTCCATGTATGAAAAGCATAGCTGCAACATAACTGTATGAAGTCAAGCCTCTCAGAAAATATTTTCTGCTTTGTGTAATTACAGTACTGTACCAGAAGATTTCAATGGGTCCTTAACCTAAAAAAGTATGTTAAATGGGCTTAAATGGATCTAAATATTGATAATTACAAAAAGAAGAGCCGTTTCAAATAAAGCATCTAATCTGTTTACAAGTCAAACATGAAGCACTGCCTTGTGCCGGGACAGAAACAGTTCCTTTTTGCCCCTGTAGCGTTTCAGCTGACAGATTAAAACATCTTGCATGAGCAGTAACTTCATGTTTGTGTGCTTCTACTGTACAGCGATGGCATTCATCTTTCTCAGGGTCCTGTCAGTGCTTGAAGCCACGTGAACTTCTTTCCCAAAGCACCACTGCCAAAAGGCTACTGCAACATTTATATTGACTATAAATACCAGCAGTTTCATTGAACCTTGAAAACTTTATTTAAACATACAAGTAACAACTTTCTGGATAAATGACACTTGAGACTTTAGAAATAGAAAGACCGGGCACAGAAAATAAGATTGCAGGGTGTTTGCGCAGCTGCTTCCAGTCTTTAGTTTCAAAATGCTAATATATATACATCTTTGTCCTCCAACTATGACTAGTAGTCATGACTGTTTCCTCAAATCAGATTAATTAGAAAAGGTTTTTACTGTGAGAAATACAGTATGTTTGCTAAGCTCCAAAAGAACAAGTATACTGCAATGAGAAACCTGGGCTCAAAACATAGTACAGCACCAGTCTGCATAAAAAATGTGACCCTATGCTGACACTTTAGAAACAAAATGAAGATACAATACCAGGTTAAATAATGAATGTCTTCTTCACAGCTAACATTTCCAATTGGACTTCCTGAGTTCAGTGGAGTATGAACTCACTGTAACCATGGCTTACAGATCATATGGAAACTGCTGCGTATGAGGCTTCGGAAAATCCTGTACATAGCAGACCTGCTTTAAAAAGCAAGTTTAACTTGGTAAACTGTCTTGTAAAAGGATACCCTCAAAGAAATGCAGAGTGGATCAAGTTCCCCCTTGGATACTAGCTGCACATCTGAAAGAGAAGCTTGAACCGTGCACAGTATGAACACACATCTCACCCTACGGCTGCATTCTCATTCTCAGCAAACTCTCTTCCATTTTCATTCAAATTGCTCGTCCCGTTTCACGTTTTGCAATCTTATAAACAATTTACCCACACATAAGCATGGGGATCTCTAGCCAGTTCAAGACAGTCACAACATAGAGTGTAACACAAGCTACAGCAGAGGGAACTTCATTTGCGGTGTGATGCATTCATCTTATCTCTACAGTTGTTAGGGAGCGCAACATGCAATTTTATATCACCGTTGTAAGTGTGCCCATTTTCTGCTTACTGTATCTGGTATTTTGAATAAAGGTTTTATACATCTGCTTTCATTGATGAGCATCAGAAAATAACTTTTACTGAAACACACATGAAATATCTGTGTGAAAATTACTATGTGCTCTGTTTAAAATGAATATTAAAACACCAGATCAATATAGTTAGAAAAAAAAGCCAGTGTGTATCTGTCTTGAAAAAGGGTTACAATCAAATTCAATCAAAAAAATGTCAGTTTCTATAACACACTTCATTAAAAAAAAGCAACACAAATATTCGCATGGAGAGGATGGCTATCCTTGGTGCAACTCCAAATATCAATTCACATGGTTTCATTCAGCTTATAGATACACACATGTTCTGCATGCACGTTACTTTTTCAAGATTATCCTGTGTCATGGTGAGTCAAGCAAAGATCTAAAGACAAATTGTGTCCAACGGCTGTTACGGTGTGTGGTGTACAGGAACGTTACATGAAACATCCTAGTGGCCCAGGATAATATATTGATATTACTGGATTTATTTAGCCATTTTATTCCACAAGTGCCGAGACACAGGAGAAACAGAGTGTTAAAGGGCCACCACAGTTATGTGAAAAGGAAATAGTGTCTATCCTAACGATAGAAATGACCTACATTACTGGTAATCTGTTTGCAAAGGCCACTGTGTCCCCAGAGCGGAAGTTACTGATGGATTTGTTTATTATGATTTTTATAATGCAATTAAAGCGGTTTACAAAACTAAAACTGATTAGCAACATATTAATTAGGTAGGGCATCACTGTTCGTATTCAGAAGTAGCACTGATTGTTTTGGCAAAAAAGTGAAAAATCATGCTTATTTCTTCAGAGAGAGACTACTGATTGAATACATGATTCGCACATAATACTCTTCTACCATTTCTAAACCACTTTTATAACAGACAGTTATGCTGTTTTGCTAGCCTGGTATCAAATATTTTCACTGGTTCATGTTGTACTGGAGTAGGTTTGACAAAGACCTAAAGTTACAGTAGAAAAATAAAAAGTGACCAGTGATCATGTTCTAAGTGGCATTATGATGTCAGAAAACAGATTTTCAAAATGAGCTTAACTCTTAATAAAATAGGTGTGTCTTGGATGGATGACTGACTTGATCATTACAATAGAGAATTCTGGTTTACAAATGTATTTACATCTTGGAGGAGCATTTAAAAATTCCAACCATCTACCCGTATCTACCAGCAAAACCTCACTTCTCAAGCACTGGCATGTTCTGGTTTCTCAGGCCTCTCACCCAAAACTAAAAGCACTTTAATGAGGGAACGGCCAGGAGGGAATGGCAAGTGGAGTTGCCCTTGAAAAGCCAATGAATTGCATTCAAATTTATGTACAGCGCTCAAGCTGAAAATAGGACAGTGAGATTCGGGAATTCGACTGTGGGACTGCATTAAGACCGTCCGAGGAAATTGAAAAAGGCACTCTTAATCCATACAGGCACCACAGTCATGACTCAGGCCTTAACAGAACAAGATCAGTCCTATTCTTACCATGTACTGAAGTCTGTCTAATTATATAGTGAAACTAAGCAAAGTAAAATCATGTTACTGATACAGTTCAAATCCAGGCATGGGAAATATTTAAAACTGAAAGGACTACAGAAGACAATGGCTACTGATCTATATACACATCATACTATCGTGATACCGCATCACACGCAGTCTTAGAGCCTGCTTACAATAGCAACACAACTGTAATTAACTATCAGTTTCAATGTAGAGCATTGCATACAAGGTTAATGAAAACAGAATTTGTAACAGGAAGGTATCTCCTAGTAATGTAATATTCCATTCAGGGAAGGAAAGACTGATGTGTCAAAACACAACAGTAAGAGAGTATAAAGTGAAAGCCATTACAAACTGTGAGCGGCAGAGACCAATATAAAATCAACCTTTATGTCACGCTTGCCTTATGATTCTGATGTGGCAACAAGACTTTGAACCCAAAGTTTTAGATAACTGATTATGAAGACGTGATGATCAGCGGTATTTAAAATAAGTGAATTATTCCAGAAACAAGGAAGTTGTTCTGATACTGTAGCACCGCCATTTAATAGCATTTAAATGATCAGAATGCATCAAACGCGAGTGCAGAGGTACTGATCAGAATGAGACTTAGAATTAGTCATTCATATATATATATATATATATATATATATATATATATATATATATATATATATATATATATATATATATATATATTACACACACTGTACTGCATATGGTGCACACTAAGAATAATTTGAAAAATCTGCCCCCAGTTGTGTAAAGCAGTGAAAGCATATAGAGCAAGACCAGACCAGTGGAATTTGCAATGCTGCAACAAATAAACCAAAACAGCCTGCAACAGGATGTGATGTTACTGGTAGGTGCACTGAAAAATAATGCAATGAAAACAAATACTGTAGACGGCTGTAGATCAAAATACACGAAAAGCAGGTTACCTTTAAGCAGAGGCAGAGGTGTTAACTCTATAGCTTTGCCCTGGGATCTGAACTGTGAAGAGCTCTGCGACCTCTTCTGCTTGGCCTTTCTGACGGACTTCCGAGAAAATCCATCTACTTTGTCCACTGATGGAGGAGTGGTGGCTGCCGAGGACATATCCCTACTGGGTGGGAAAGAAATAGGAGTTATGAGGAATTCCATTTCTTCTTATTTTTTATATATTTAGCAGATGCCTTTTATCCAAGGCAACTTACAGAGACTAATCGTACTGCATCAGTATTTAGCAGTGTCAGGTTGTGGTTTTGAAATATATGGTATATGCAAAACTCCTGCACATTCAAGGGCTGTATGTTCAATGGCAAAAACGAGAGGTGCTTTGTTTTATTTATCACAATACAAATGACAGCGACACTAAAAAAAACAAAAAAAAAAAACAGTACAGCACACACAAAACCGAAGTTGTGCTAAGGGCTCACAAATTATTATTATTATTTGTTTATTTAGCAGACGCCTTTATCCAAGGCGACTTACAGAGACTAGGGTGTGTGAACTATGCATCAGCTGCAGAGTCACTTACAACTACGTCTCGCCCGAAAGACGGAGCACAAGGAGGTTAAGTGATTTGCTCAGGGTCACACAATGAATCAGTGGCTGAGGTGGGATTCAACCAGGGACATCCTGGTTACAAGCCCATTTCTTTAATAACTAGACCACACAGCCTCACTCAAATGTACTTTTCAACTTTCGAAATACACTTAGAAAAGCAACTCACATTCACAATAGTACATTTTAAATAGTTTATTCACTTTTGTAACACAATGTTACCCAGTTTCCCACTACAATTTCCTTCTTTAAGATAGTAACTCTTTCAGCATTACAGTAAGCAGTTAGATAGTTTCATGGTTTTATAAGAAAATTGAATCAATATACATATTAGAGTTTTACTAGTCTGCTATTTAAGGTGGAGTCATCCTTCCTAAACTCAGCTTCCTGTACTAGGCTACTAGAGCTGTATGCATTTCAGTGGAGTTATCTTTCCCAGATCTGTATTAAGCACTGCAGGGTTGATAGTTAATCACACCTCTATTAAGGAAATGGGATTACACAAACACCACATAGCTACTGCATCCATTAACACCATAAGATGGCGAGTCCTGGAGTTGCTACATCAGCAAATACATGTTGTCCCATTGACATAAATAAATCAAGTACAGTGTATCAGTTTCAAACTATTAACGTTATAAATCACTCATGAGGTTTAACAGTAATCAATGAGAGAGAGAGAGAGCTCATTCATATACCATGCAGTCAGATTTGGAACTTGTGTATCTTGAAATGAGTCACAGGCATGCACACTTAAATTATTTCTGCAGCTAAGCTTGAGCATGTGCTGCCCATCTAGTTAAACTCTACAAGTCACTTATGTGGAACTTCACTTGCAGTTAAATCATAAAAGCAATACATCACAAATACAGTTATTGTATTGAAATGTGTGCCTAAACGAGGTTAAAGCTGTAGTAATGTTGACTTTTAAACCATGACTACTGCACAGATTATTCATAGATAAATATCCACCCAAGCATGGACATGCAGCCTATGCAAATGTATTTTTGGACAAAATCTTAAGATCACACTACAGTACACACTTGAGCTATAAAATTACAAGTGCAGTACTCAACATGACTACAGTATGACACCCTTTGCAAACAGAAAATTGTACAGTAAAGATCATTTAAAAGGAACTAGCAGCTCAGCCTGCATGCAAATCCTGCAACATTATTGTTGTATTGCAGGAATTTCATAAACGTGCTCAGCCATTACTATGTGAGAAGAGGCGTGTGCTAAGGCAGCACGCTGAAACAGGACACACACATCTTGTACATAAGCCTTCAAAAAGTTAAAACCGGGGTGACGTTTGTACAAATTTCTGACATAGGAAATACCTTAATGCATCAAGGCAACCTTCTTAAATTCCTAAAAGGTGTGAAAGACTATCAATGAGATTTGATACAGTCTATCGCATAGCTCAATGGCTGGCCTAACTGATGATGAACTGACATGCAGGATGTACTGCACCTTTTTTTTTTTTTTTTTTTTAAGAAAGGTAGAAACAAAACAAGCAGTAAGTTAGTAACCCATCCTTTAACTAAAAGTTTCGACTATCTGGATGGGTCTGCAGTACATCACCGCTACAAATGCAACCTGACAACTGTAATGCTGTCGATACGATACAAAGTCCAGCAATCATAAAATACAATCTGTTCAAAGAGATAAAAAAAAATGTTTATGCCTTAATTATTTCTAACAACTTTTTTTTGTTACAGACGGCTGCACTTGGTATACAACCCCTCTCGTCTCATTAATTTGTTGCATTTTTCAGCAACTTTTAATTTTCTTTGCGGACTACTCAATTAAAGTAAAAAACAATTTAGTGAATATTTCTAAACTCATTGAGCCATGAATAAAACGGCTTACTCCTGTAACGTAGGCCTTCAACACAGTAATCCAAGTAAACAGTTTGCATTAACTACGGCACTACACTAGTACCGTTGTATTTGTATAATACAGTAAGTTAAATCACATTTAATGATTCTGCATATAAAACGCTACATATGCCTATTGATGTTTTGATTATGTTTGAACCCGTAAGGACATATCTATTATATTAAATGGACATCCTATCAGCACGGCTCTAGACGTAAGGAAACGTATTGCACTTTACCTTGATCCTCTTGTGTCTAGGAACAGAGATAATAAGATGTAATGATCCCGGTTAACTCTATCAACACTTGGATGTTTTTAGTCCTGTACAATAAGCCTCTCCCAACAGCAGCAGCAGCAGGAAAGCAATCTTGGCCTTTTCCAGAAAGCCAAACCCAGAAGCACCTCTTTTTTACCTTCTAACGAAATAATCCTCCGAGTCCCATTAATAACGAAATATATAAAAACGAATCTAAACTAATTACATTCCCTGATGAATGACAGAATTTACTGCTTGCAGGCCACCTCTGTATTTTTCTTTTCTCTCTATGTGATTTGGGGCAATTTCCCTTCACCCTATTGTCAATATTACTGGGCTGAGTCCATGGCACACATAACACAAACACACTCTAGCCTGCTGCCGGGGTCTGCCCCACGTACGATAGCCATTGGTCGGTTTGAAAGAAAGACGAGAGGGATTGGTTGATTCAAGGCGTCCATCAATTGTCTAATGCAGAGACCCTCCCAGAGAGATGAATAAATACGTTGGGTTGGAGCGAAAGAGACTAGGAAGGAGATTGGGTAGGAGGCCAAGGTGGAAAAGGACCCGTATGGAATGAGGACGAGCCAGTTGCTGGCTTAGCCGTCTGGGTCTGGGCCCTACCCATGCCGCCAAATAACCAGTAGCGTAAAAGGTGCAGGAGTTTACATTGTAGCTTCAACCAGGAAGCACCTCATTCAGGGTTAGAGAGGTTTGAGAGGAACGCTTTATTTTTTTATTTTATTTATTTAAACGAAAGCACATGTCGATCTTGTTCACAATGAGTTTATTGGAGCATCATAAAAGCATTTGTTTTTATTATTATTATTATTATTATTTCTTTGTGAAGCAGTTCTCTGCCGTCACTGCTTAAATGGTTTGGCCAGCGGAAACCACTTTAGAGTCACAGCATTGACAAGGATAGACCTCTAAGGAAAAGGTGCCGCAAGGAAGTGGTGCTGGTGATATCAGAGTACAACAACACGTCCCACAGCATTGAGTTAGTATAAATGTAGGTGGAAAAGCGTGCCTGTATTGTATTGGACTGTGCTGCCAACAACATTGTGTGTGCGTGTGTTTTGTGAAATCGGTTTTCCTTTTATTATTTATAGTTTGCTGTGTCTGTTGCATAAATTGTTATGTATGTTATGTTCCGAAGAAATTGGCATTAAACTTACTAACAGAAATGGTTGAGGTACATTGCTAGGTTTAATTATGATCGCCGTTTAAAATAGTTCAATGTTTTTTCATGGTGTAATTCCTACTCGATTACCAAACACATAAAAAATAAAACGCGGACGTCAATTTAAAAATACACATGTTACCTAAACATACAAAACAACTCGCCGTGATTCAATAGCTGTAATGTAGGTGATGAGAAAAAATAAGGGAAAAATCCTTCTTGTAGGATTAAACGTGGATGATTTACTTAGGCAATGGGCCAGTGTTTTATTGTTTTTACTTTTTTTTTTTCTTCCAGAATCTTAATATCATCAACTAGCAAGAAACAATTGTGATGCGTATATGATGAATTCAGTTTGCATTCTGTCTGACTTTCTTCATGCAGACAAGACAAATAGGGACCATTCATTTAAACCCTGTCCCCCACTACATTTTTCATGGTATTTAGCCAGCACTATATATATAACCGTCTTGCTATTATACTGTTTGCAGATCTGATCGTTCTCACTAGTCTTGCTAGTTTTCATCTCTGGCAGTTTTTTTTAAAAGTTGTTTTTCAACCCTTAAAACATACCTTTTATTTAATGACACCAGAGAGCAAAAAGGGATGCTTGCAGCTGAATACCTGATTAATGGCTTGGCCTAAATGTACTGTTTTTGGCTGGATTGCTACTACTTAAGGGGAACATCTCTTACAAATAAGCAGAATATTGCAGCACTTTCAGCAATTAATACTTAGTCTTTCTTCATCACCAAGATCACCCTACTTAGTGTATACAGATCAGCATCATTTTCTTTAAATGCAGAAGATGTATTGCAGTATGTGGGATTGTGTGCTGTGATTTACTGCAAATGTTCTCATTTTCCTTAGTTTTGGAACTGATAAGTTATGCAGTCTTCCAGCTTTAGCAAATGCGGCAGAATATTCTCCCACTGTCTTTGTTCACTTGCAGGACGGGGTAGGATGACAGGGTAATCAGCAGGTTTCCATCTCTGGCATGATCTTCACATGTGATCTATTATCATGCCGTCAAACCAGCGTGGCCATCTTCTGAGCAGCTCCTTTCTCTTCTTTAAAGAAACTGTTCTGTCTTTGTTTTAATTACCATCAAATCTAAGTATCAGTTTTCATGGTGCACCGTCTAACATATTTTTGAAGGGCATTTGGAACCCTGCTTTCAGACTAAATAGTTTTTGTATTGATTAACACTTTATATTTTCAGGAAATTACAGCAGATCTACAGTTCTTTGTTTATAAATTTAAAGCAAAGCTCTGTTTTGTAGCGACTTTGGCAGTCGCAATTCACCATCAAACCTCATTTGCACAGTAGCTTTGGACATGATCATCTGGAGTCAGGAATATGAAATCAATAGTGGGAGTGCCATCACTGCACACTGTGTTTTAAGATAAACCCTTCAAATGAGGTTCAATTTGCTTCTGTTGTTTCAACATAGGGTTTTAATATTTGAGCTGTCTCTAACTGGCTTTAGTTCGAGCTAAATACAGTACACTGTCTGCTGTCTGAGATTGTAACCTTCCCTTCTTGTAGTATATAAGGACAGTATCATTGGCAATTTAAAAAAATAAGGGTGATGGTAAATCACAAATTGAACATATCCATTTTTGACACGGTTGACTAAACAGTGAATGTCAGCAGTTATGGCACTCTTACTGTTCATTTTGAGTTTCTGTGAATGGGTTGATAATGTTTCCAAACCCTAAAGTTGTGGTTCAGCATAACTGGGGAGGTCTGCTGTGGAATGACAGCCCTTCAGAGCCCTGCCCTGTGGGGCTTTTCTTTTGCAATGCATATGATGCATGTCACAAAGGGGATTGTTGTTCGGTCTTGTGAAATCTGCTCTTCTTTAGCATTTCCTTGGTGATGCATTTAGTGATGTGATGAGAAGATAAAGCTTGTGCTATTCAAGTGTTTGTCATTTGCAGCACTAAGATTAATGAATCCAATATTGTGATACGGCCAAAAACAATGTTGCAGAGAAACGTTTTTTTTTTTTTTTAAACTTGAAATGTAACTATTGAGAGAATAATAGAATACAGCTCTGCAAAGACACTATCTCAAAGCCTGTGACAGGTCAGAGGTTAATGTCAAGGTCAGCAACACAGTTAGCATGCAGAGCTCACATCTCCCTGCAAATACAGTCACTACCTCAAATGGTTTCTTGACCAGGAGAATCACAGAATATAACTCTACCGAGTATGAAGCCGTTATCTGGAAGCATTAGGGCAGGGGTGGCCAAAGTTAAGTTTTCCATGCCTGGTCTTTGTTCCAGCTCTGTTCTAAATTGTTTAATTGAACCAATCAAACCTCCATCCTGACCCTGAAGTAGTTCATTATATCATTTAACCAGTTAAAACCTGGGGTGGAATGGCTCTCCAGGACTGGGATTGGACACCACTGTGTTAGGTCTTTAAAGCAAAATGGTAGCCATCTTAGGTAACAGGTCAAAGTGAAGGGTGCTGTTAGATTATGGGCAGCAGTGTGGAGTAGTGGTTAGGGCTCTGGACTCTTGACCGGAGGGCTGTGGGTTCAATCCCCAGTGGGGGACACTGCTGTTGTACCCTTGAGCAAGGTACTTTACCTAGATTGCTCCAGTAAAAACCCAACTGTATAAATGGGTAATTGTATGTAAAAATAATGTGATATCTGTATAATGTGAAATAATGTATAATGTGATATCTTGTAACAATTGTAAGTCGCCCTGGATAAGGGCGTCTGCTAAGAAATAAATAATAATAATAATAATAATAATTAAGGGCTTCCAGATCTACATTGTGCAAATATACTGGTATTTGAAAGCAGCACACATACACACCTTTACAATCATGTCTTTTTATGTTCGTAAAACAAATAGAAACTCTACCTGTATAGAAATTAAACATCTCTATCTCTATTCCATGCAATAGCTAAACCATGGACACTGAAAATGTCACACCCTGCTGCAGAATGCCCCCACAAGACAAAGCTCCTTGCTGATGCGAATTTCCTATGACCACACTAATAAATCAGCAAATTACAGTATAACAATCTTATAACCTATGTACCATTCATTCTGTTAAACTAGTCATTTGAACACATTAGTCATTTTAAACAGTTGGTCATACAATGTGTAGTTATTTGGTTAAATGTCTGGCTTGAGAGAGTGACTGTAACATACATTGTTATTTGATCTGTTTACCACTTACCGTAATTCCACTGCAATCAGACATACACAAACGTCAGTTCACTTTATTTAACAGAATGGTTTTATGATGTTTTAGTGGTCTTGTTTTCGGATTTATTTCACATACCAGTAACTCCGTTCCAGACTGAAATAGAACATATATTTAAGTTCCTTAGTTCTCATGATCTCTGACCACTGCTTTATTTGGTTCATTCATACCAGTGGCCGTGTCCCTTAAATGACTTCCATAAGGGATCTAATTTGGACTTTTTGCTTACTTTTTCTATTCAGTACATAACATGTGACTGAAAGCATTCAAAACAAGCGATTAAAATATATACTTTGAAACCCTTTTAATATTAAAACTAAACAATGTTTTTTTTTTTTATATAAATTACTTTACTTTCAGATGGGGCAAGATAAATCATTTCAGGGCGACATTAAATTATCCTAACTTTTTTTGTTTGCAAGTTTCAAGGTACAGTTGATTTTTTACACCTGACCTGGGACCACACAGTGCCTGAAACTTCCTTTAGTACGTGTGGGAGCGGCTGTTTTTCTATGACTATATTATGATTTAAAGCTTGTGAGGCTTCGGAACACCATGTTGGAATGATCTGAGAAGTCTGTACATATCGGTGAGGTATGAAACATTCTAGTTTGTAATGCACTTTACATTGTTATATAGAAAGTATTCAACAGAAATCCCAGTGTTGCGAATGGGTGCAGTTAACAGTGACTACAAGTCCATCTTTGTTCCTGAACAACAGCATTTTTTAAAACTAAACAAATGCCTTTTTGTTGCCATTGTAAAACTGTGTACCTGAAAAACAAGTCTTAATAGTTCACTGTTATTCCTTAGCAAAAACTGGTTTTAAATGTTTGTACTGTAATTTGGTGTTCAGCAGGTGAAAATATGTATTTTTTAAAAAACAGGTAACAATGGAACTCATAGTGCTGCTATGTTCTTTGATATTCTAGCCCCAGGTCATACTGCCTTACATCACAATGTTCACTTTCTGAATTGAGGCACATTTTAAATAACTATTCTGCTGACCAAACACTTCTTTAGGTCCGTGGTCATTTAACTTTATTAATGACATTTCAAGGGTGCAATCAATTCATTCAGGTCTTACATCATGACTGCAAGATGAGATTTTATCAACTTTAATAGCACATGTAATAGCTGGAGGTGACATAGCTGCCAACTGTATCCTATTGCTCATAATTCATAAAGACATTTCATAAAATACATTCTTAAAGGTTTATATGCAGTATGTGAACCTGAATATTTTGAAAATATAAGACAGGCATACAGTACAATTCAGGAATACATTTACAAATGTAAATATCTTAATTAATCCAACACACAAAGTTTAGGCCAAATTAATCTTACTGAAATTCAGTAAATAATTCAATATACAATTAGGTTCATAAAATGAACTCCAGAGGGAGCAAATATTAAACCAAAAGGGAAAGTTCTAAAGGAAATATGACAGTAAGAACGATGTGATGTATTAGCCTCTGTTTCAGATATTAATGGATGGTGGAATCAATAAAACCAGTCCAGCAACAACTGCAAATAATACAAATTGATGGCTGCATTTTCTCTGGTGGCATGTTTTATAAAGGACACTGGCCCATGTGGTTTAGTCTTACAGTAAACGGGTCTGTTTTCAAAATTGTGAGGGGTTTTCTTCTGTTCTTTTGTAGGTTAACAACCAAATAACACAAAATCCATGTTACACTGCGTCCTTAATGTGATTCTTGCAACACATGATCTGAAAGAGCCAATGCAGGCATGCTTCAAGCCATGAAAACCTTATGAAGCAGTATTATTTTTTTATTAGCCAGTAGTAAGGTCCATATCATTTGCCAGTCCCCAAAGCTAAAATAAAAGTTTAAAGTAAAATTTCAATAAACTGTAAACAAGTCCCAAAAACATTTAAACAAAAGCACACTCATACTATAACCCCCCTGCTTTTGTATCACTACAGATATCTGCAGAAACTGTTCATAAAAAATAGTTTGAGTTGTTTTCAATCACTTCTTCCTTTTGCACATTGTTTTGCTGTGAACCCTGGTTTTCTGCTGGATGGAGGAGGCACTTTTCATCAAGCCCTTTTTTGCAGTGGAAAGTTCTACAGCACCTGGCTTCCAAAGCAGGAGCTGTGCATCCTCCCCAGCAGTGAGCAGACAGTCATCTCCTGTATGCCAGTGGAAGCAGCGCACGGTCGCGGAGTGGCTGTCCTGTAGAGCACACATATGCCTCAGCCCCTCAGCTCTGCAATCCAGAAGATGAAGCTTCCCGGTGTTCGTTCCACCAACAACGACCAGCTTCTTCGCTCTTTCATGGTACATTCCTCTGATCAAATAGTCCAAGCGCCCACCTTGTATTTCTGTTGTTTCACGGGCATCCTGAACACTCAACAGTGTAATTGGCTCTTCTGTTTCCAGCTGTGCAAGGTCCCACCAGAATAAACCCTCATCGTGGGTCAGACAACAGATCTGATCGTACTGCTCCCCAGACCAATTGATGGAACTGACTGAAGAATCCGAGTTGCATGTTGCAAGCAAGGCGTCATCTTCGGTGTCTGTACCGATATCGAACACATTGACCAGCCCATCAGTGGAACCTGAAACCACCATGTCTGGTTTGCTGGGGTGGAAACGTACCTGAGTGATGTCATCGTTGTGTGATTCGGAATAGACCCCTAAAGGCTGAGGCCCAGCTGTGCTGTTACTTTTAACAACCCGTGCATCCCAGAAGACCATGAAAGTGTCTTCATGCACTTTCTCTGTGCCTGCACAGATGACCAGATCACTGCAGTTCACATCGAAACTGCTAAAGACATTGGAAGGGTATCCTCTAAAGACCTGTACAGCGTCTATGCCAGGTGTGCGTACGTCCCAGCACCTCACTGTACCATCACCAGAGGCGGAGAACAGCAGATTGTCAGACGTCTGGGCAAATCTGACACCACAAATTGGACCAGAATGGCCACTGTACTGTCCCACTAGGCCCAATGTTTGTTTGTTGTATACATGTATTGATTGATTTGAACAGGAAACTGCGACTAACTGCTGGTTCCCTGCTCCAGCTGCTGTTTTCGAACAATCGATGTCCAGCAGGTATGTAGGGTCTTTAGTCTGTTCTGATCGTTTCGCAATGGAAAGTGTGGCAAACTGTCCTTCAAAATCCTCCATTGTTAAAGCTGCTCTTGCCAGATCTGAGACAATCTAGTGCACCTATAACAAAAAAAAAATCAATGAATCACTTCAGGATGTTTAATAAATATTTAATGACCAAATATTTCAATAAGCTCACCGCGCCTTGAGAGTACTGTAAATACAGAACATTTATTACAGACCACATAATCTCACACAGAGAATATAGGCCTCTACTGTGCGGAACACCTTAAATCTTATCTACCTAATGTGATTTTGAAAACAATGACTAGGCCTACTGTACCTTGTGCAATCACAATACTTTTTTTTAATAGCTCATTTATTTAATCAGCCTGTTTTCATTTTGGTGAAGTTGCATTTATTTACAGCATAATAAATGTACACCTAACTGAAAGAAAGAGCTACTGCATTTCAGAGTTGATATCTGCTGTGCTGTGCATGTCACAGGAGTCACAATAGGAACCATTTGAGATGGTGAGGATTAGGGTGATTCAATCACGTGACCCTCCGAGGTCCTCTACTATTTTATAGGTACGAGCACATTTGGAAACATTACAAACCAGTAGGCAGGACTTTAACAGCCTTTCTGACAAGGGAAGGGACACATGACAGACAAGGAAGCAAGACATTTTCTGTAGTCGACTTATATCATGTGCGGTGTGCCAAAAAAAGCGAGGTGGGGTAAAGCTACAACATACTGTATGCGGCGCGGTCACAATTATACACTCAACGTTTACAGAAAAAAAAAACCAACAACTATCTATAATAATCGCCGAAGCAGATACATATAGAATGAATAGCAGTAATTCATTAACAAGATTTACCTTGTTTAGATTACTATACTACAGACAGTACACTCGTCGAGATCGTGACAAGAAATACACGTTTCATTACTGACATCATGCTGTAAATGTATTTAATATTCTAGATACTAATAGAACATGCTCGAATTTTAAAAACTCTATTTTTTCCCCAACACTACCTGTAATCCCACTTAGATCACTTTGCTTGTTGCTGGGGGCGTGCTAACTCTCAATTTTCTAGAACTGCTGCGCGCATGTGTTTTTGCTGTGTAACAGCACCCAGAATCTGGAGTGAACTGCTACTAGACAAGTTAGTTCCGCCTAAAAATCTGGTCGGCTGAATTGCCCGTACTTTCCGACGACCCGTCTTACTGTTTATTAACGTTTCACTCCGCTTATTATTAGGTGTCAATTCACAGGAAACATTGTAACAGTATGTAGAGAGAGCAAGCAACAGCAAGAAATGTGATACATTTACAAATGCCAATATAATACACGATGCTCGCACTGTGCCAAAAACGAAACGTTGATATATATATATATATATATATATATATATATATATATATATATATATATATATATATATATATATATATATATATAAGTAGAACACGACAAATGAAATAAAGGCACGTTACCCAAAAATATTCAATTTGTGTTTCCTTGTAGTTTTGAATATAACCACCAGGGGTCACCTGCTCACTTATTTCTTATTGCCAGGCTCCAAGTCAGTGGAGAACGATGATACACACTTATAATGTAGTCAGGATAACACGCCTGAAGTCGTGGGAAATATAGAAAACTTGGAAAAGTATAGTCCAGTAGCACTATCATGGGCATGTGTCATGTCCCGAATAATTAAAAACATTAATAAAGTATAAACTTAAATACTTACATCTTTATAAACAAGAGTCCTTAATATGCATACAGTATAGCACATCTATATAGCATTGTGTTGTATTTTGGACTCATACAAATGTCGACCTTGTTTTTTCCTTTTGAATAAAAAAGGGGGTTTAACACGATACTGCCATCTATAGGTAATTGCTGATATATCGGATATGGCCACAGACCGTTTCCCACTTGAGTGGTTGACCACGTCATGGCCACATTCATCACACATTGACATTTATATTTTATTTTATTTCTTAAAGAAAAGGCTCTAGAGCATATGAAACAGGCTATAGAGTTTGGATTCAACATGAAGTGAATCCAGCCTTCTTTCGGAACCTATGCAGTGACTGGTCTTATGGGCGCATGCTACAATGACAACGTTTAGCTGAAATATAAAATCTTAGCTTACATTCATAAACGTTGTGCAGCTCCAGTTCCAGAAGTCATACGAGTTTGTCTGCACAAAGGTAACGTGTTTCGTTACAGTCAGTGGACTGCGGGTCACTGAGTCAGTAGATAAGATGAGAGCTTGGCGCATGACCAATTCCATGTGACGTCTCTGAATTACCGTTATTACATTCTATCATAATGACAAATGCGTTCACATTCTACTTTATGATCGTGCTGAATGTGCTCTTTTAGTAGAACTTTCTTTGCGAGAGAGAACACAACGCTATTCTGTCATGAGTAAACATGCTCTCAATTTGATATAATGGTTGACATTACTACTTAGATAGCTGGATATTGACATGAGTATCTTTCAAATGGGGGAGGAGGAAGAGGTTGTGATGACAAGGCCATCATTGTAAACTAAACAGGAGCTCAGAGCAGCTCATCAGCTGTCCAACTGTAATATAATATCTGTGACTGAAGATGTTTGAGTAACAAATGAAATGTGTATGAGCGAACACCATGCTTGTATACAAACCTGCTTTTCCCTGACAGCATGTGGATTATAAGCAGGAGGACAGATACCAACAGAACTGGAATGGGCTGGCTCTAGCAGCAGAGCTTTGTTCCCTTTTAAATGTTTTGTTTTGGTCAAATGCAAGCCCTTTGCAGTATAAAGCACAAATACACAGAGAAGCCTTGCCCACAAAGAAAATGCCCCAGACACTGAAGACAGTTATCCAGCAAGCAGTGCAGGTAATCAATTATATAAAAGAACGGCCACTTAATGCATTTATTTTCAGTTCTGTGGCAGGAAATGGGATCTGATCATCAGCACCTACTATTTCACACCGAAGCAAGGTGATTATCACGAGGGAGAGTACTTCTTAGCTTTTTTGAGCTACGTAAGGAGGCTAATATTCCCAACCACATTCATGATTGCTCTTGGCTGGCTCTGCATGCTTATTTTGGTGATATTTTTGACCATCTAAATTCATTAAATGCGTCTATGCAAAGAAGGACACAAATATCCTCCTCCTTACAGACAAGGGGACAGCCTTTGTTCAAAAACTGTACAGGTGGGCCTCTCGACTATCAGATGGAAACTGAGACGTTTCCCACATTTTTAGATTTCGTTCAGGATTGTGGTGGCACTGTGGGTCACAATGATCTGAAAGCTCCCATTGTCAAACACGTGACGGGACCGAAGAACAGTTCCGAGACTACTTCCAAGAAGATTGTAGCTCACTTGCCTGTGATCCGTTCGTCACTTGTTAGTTCAACCAGTCTTTCAGGGGAGGTAGGAGAACAGCTAATTGAGCTGAAATGCGACAAGAGATTGAAACAATGTTTTGGCACCTGTTCTCTCCCAAATTTCTGGCTAAACAAATCTTGCTCAGGTGGGGCATGATTCAAAAAAGGTTGGGGACCCTAAAATTAGACTATTCAATTCATGGTTGGGACAAGGCTCTGGACTGGTCAGTTAAATAATCAAGGACCTTATTAGAACAAGGCCCTGGACAGAAATTAATTGAAAGAGACTGGTCTACCAGGGATGGAAAACTCATGCATGTTCAGACCAGGTCTTGTTTTAAATGGTTTCATTGAACAAACTGACCTTATAGCAGTTTATTAATTACACCTGTTCAACCTGATGTAGAATGGCCCCAGTGTTCCTGGTGAGAACAGGCTTCAAATTATGCATCCGGTAAACAAAAGCATTTCAATCTCAGATTAAAATCAAACATTGCACACTTTCAAAACAATAATCAGAGTTTGTCCCCAAAATATTAAGGGCTCTTTGTGCAAATTTTATTAAGCAGGCTAAAAGTTAATGATGATTCAAGACATACATTATCTAACATGAACAACAAAAATGCATCAAGATGATGAACAGATATTATTTTTTTATATTAGTGTTTTGGAATCAAATGTGGAAAAGAGGGTCAGTTAATGACATAGTTTTTTGATATGATCGATATGATCACAGACATTTGGTTTGAAACAAAAAATAATAATGTTATTCATAAGACCCCACACATTTTTACATTTTGTTATTCAACACATTCTACAGGTAATCACAAAGGTGTAATACAGCCCACTTTCTCACAAGCATTGACAAATATATACCAGGTTGCAATGCTTCTAAACAAACAAGAACCATCTCACAGTAAAGGCACTAGGATTTCTATAAGAACAGAGCTGACCTAACCTTCTTAAAACTATGGGCCTGATTCCCTCTTTATTTGGTCAACATATTATTTCAAACAGCAGTGCTTATTAGTTGATCCATTTGGACCCAATTCCTGTATTTAAGCAGCCAGTCAATGCACGTATTAACTGGGAATGCTTTAACCTAATGAGAGTCACAGAAACATGAACATTTCACTACCAAAGACTTGGCTATGGCTATAAATTTAATTCTAAGCCCAGCCATGATTGAGATAATGAGTTTAATTTCATACCCGTACCTGGGAGTGTCTATTAGCCATTGACTCTGCACCCACTTGATATTCTGGGTCTACATCTTACTACTGTTGCTACCACAAATGTGCTATAGGACTGGGTGTAAATCTGTGGTCTCAATGGGAACTCATATGCTAGGACATTGCTATATTTTTTGTTGTTGCAAAAAGCACAATTACTTTTATGAATATTGTTGCATGCTTGATCTGGCAGTAGGGACATATAGTACCACAGCATTGTACTGTTAGACAGCTTTATATAGTTCTGGTGATATTTAAAGCATCTGAAGTAGGCTTATTAATAAGGTGCTCATTCTTCCAAATATTAGGAACAGAAAGCCATCCAGTATCTTAAATACCAGGACATATTTTTGCAGGATTCTCCACTGCTGGTGGTGTTTGAGTGCTCAATCTTCAGGTCACCTCTTATATCACATGCTATTGAACTGCCACAAATGTGGCTGATCCAAGATACAGATTACACATGCTCATTTTGACAGTACTAGTTACAACTTCGGCACAACAAAGTTGGTATATCTTACTGACATTTGAATTACTGGAAGAAACGTACACAAGTAAAAACTGGAGATATACAGACAGTTAAAAACCTATTGTTTTTCCCCTTGTTTGGTAAAACAGTTTTTCTCAGTTAAGCTGTAGGATCAGCACACAGCCGCCTTGGGAAAGGGCAGAGCACATGCACGTAAGAGCTTTACAGCGGAGAAAATGTGGAATAATAATACATGGAGAAGTCTTCATGGAATTAGTGGTTAACATTTTTCATTCTGGTCTCAGAAATACATTCTTAGTACAAATAACAGTGGCTTTGTATTTCGTACTTATTAAAACAATCGATCATTTTTGTTCTGATCAGAACAGAGATATGTACCGTATCAAAGCAGCGAAGTTGATGGTCATTTGGGAAAGAGACAAGGACTACTTATTGAAAACAATAAGACTTTAACAACAAGCCCTTCATCTCCATCTGTTACCTAGTGTGTGTGTGTGTGGGGGGGGTTACTATCCAGTCAATTAGTTGAGAGTTCAAGCTCCCAGACGGTCAATTTGGACACAAAGTGAACATGTGCAAGTGTACGGGAGAGGGCCCTGGGCTAGCCTTTCTTTAGATGAGCTTGCTAGATTATACATCTCTGGTCTGGCTTCTGACATGACAGTGCTGTTTTTATAACCTGGAGACGTTCTACACATCTCTCAGTATACAGAGTGCTAATCACAGGATGCCACTGTCTGTAGCCTGGGCCATGCTCTGTACAAACAGGAAACTGTCGACTGCCCGGCCCTGATACCAACGTTATGATTAGTGATGGGTAAGCAGGAAAGCTGGAGATGCCTTCCTTCTAGACGCACTGAACAGCTTTCTTTATTACTAAAGGAAGTCCACAACAAAACAAAATGCTTTGGCAAGTTTCTGTATTTGCAATTCCTTCCCCCCTCCCACATACTTTATGAAAATCTGTTACTTGACGCTGTTTTTTTTTTCAAATGCATTTTTATCTCTTTTCCAGAAAGAGTTGAGATTTTTCAAATAAGCTGAATTTATTTTCCTTTTCAAAGAGTGTCCACTGTGACTATTGGACATGATTTAAAAAAACTGGTGATATTAGGAAATAAATGAGGGACCACTGAAAAATGCAAAGATTGACTGTCTATTAAACAGCTAAAATTTAGCAAATTATAATTTATGTAGGTCAGTTAAATATTGAATATGTTTATCTGAAATTAAAATGAGTCTGCTTGGACCTCATAAATAATGAAATGCTGTATTCAGTGGGTTTGATTATTAAAACAGTATAACAGATGTTTGATACACAGGGTGGATTACCAGTCTCACTCAAGTTTTCCATACTTAGTTCTTGGATAATAATTCTTTGTTAGATGCTACCTCCACAAGACACATTTCGTTTCAGCGGCTTCCTGTTCTCCTTGATAACATGTCAAACATTTAGAAAAAATAAATGTTTTCATAAGATTTTGTAGCAGTAACATTTGGGCATGTGTGTTAACCAGTATGTGGTTAAATGCTTCGTACCATCCTCTTTCGTAAAATGCACAGCACTCTGTCTTGCTGATTCTTTGAGAACCAAAATCTTTATAACATAGGATTTACAATCCTGGGAAAATGCTGTTAAGTTGCTTACGTTGCTAACTAAAAGGCACAAATGAGTCAGCGGACAGCATCTGAAGATGTGGAGTTATGTCTGATGCCTGGTTTCAACACGCAGGTTTTCAGCGATAAAAGAAAGTTCAACCAAAGAAACGTTCTCCAAGGTGAAAAACTTATTACAAAACTAAAATAAAAGCAAAACAAAAAGCAACATTAAACAAGCAGGTCTTAGTGGTAATGGTTTCAGTTATTCAGGTACCCGGTTCTTGGACATGGTAGAGGGGGTAAGCAGGTTAGAGGACAGGGAGAAGTGGCTTTGATCGTTATCAAGACAAATGTAGGTAGCTGAAGATGCAAGGAACCAGAAAGAGGGCGCTGAAGCCCACCGTGCCGTAGGTGATGTAGCGGTACGGCAGCTCCACCTCCATGCGCTGGCGGGCCTTCCGGATGTCCTGGCAGGGGATGCAGAAGATCTTGCACGCCAGGGGGATGGTCAGTGCCTTCATGACGGCCCTGATGACCAGCAGGATGAGGATACCCAGCACGAAACGCAGGACTGCCTTCCCCACCAGGCCGGCGGTGAGGGCCGGGGGGGAGAACGGCAGCAGCTCCAGGGGCGGGTCCGGCATCAGTCCCAGCGCGTAGTTGAGGTGGGAGGCGCAGGCGACACCAGCTCCTGTGCCCAGGATCTCTGCAGTGTCCCCCCGTGACGTGCTCCACGTGTCCAAGGTGAAAGAAAAGAGCCCCATGGCCAGGTGCAGGCTGATGATAATGAGGGGAGCGTAAGTACAGGTCAGGTTGAAGTTGTCTATTATTTCCAGTGCTGGTTGGAAGACTACTAATATGAGGATGCTGTACAGGAATCCAGCGATGACATCCTGTGGCAGAAAAAAAAAGAAGCAGCAAAGTCAGATTCATTTCACTTCTTGCAGTGCGGCCAGTAATAACACTATAAACACATGCTATGATTTTAAACTAGTAAAAAACAACCTACACTAGATGTATGTAGGGGCCCTTTAACACCAAACAAATACAGTAGTGTAAAAGCTAGGCAAAACTGGCACTTTATCTTGTATAGAAAAGTTTGAATAAGACCTTGGTTGAGAAACAACTCGCATGCTATCATCAATCATTGATCAATGAAACATTAATTTTGGCAAGCTCTAAGCAAGATGGAATAGATAAGCAGTAACAATTGCACAATAAGTACAGAAGATACGGTTATAAAAATAACCCTTAGCTACTGCAAGCCTTAGTCCACACAAAGGAACTACTGTTAATTTGCATCCCCTCCCTGTCCCCAAGAAAACTAGTGCCAAACAAAGAGAACTCTTTATTCTCAATGTTTAAATGCTCCACGAGATTCCATGGCAGTGGGGTGTGGTAACACACTCAGTGATTCGGTATAACTGTCAAGTGATTTACATATTTCTAAATGTGTTTTTTTTTTTTTTTTTTTTTTTAATTGTGTACCCCAGTTGTACCAAAATTCAAAATCTGACAGTTACGGGTTAAAAACACTGTCTCAGTACTCTGAGAGTGACTAGGCTGTTTAATAATTCAGTCTGCCTGCCCTTGCTGGGATCTGTGGGTGACTGGTCTCAGATTATATCCTTCCATGTAACAGAAGCTCTTCTCTTTCCCTGATGCTGACTGGGTCTGATCGATGACTCAACTCCTGCATCGAAACAGCTTTACACAGGGATCAAAAGGAACTGCTTACCTAACTTTATAACCCTACTGTTCTCACCTACAGTAAACTTCAATCACCATTAAAGGAAGTCTGAAAATGTTTGCGAGCAGAGTTACAGACTGCTTTCTACTTTAAATATTTTGTATAAAAGCATATTACAGCAGTCCCCCATGTTACATAACTTTAAGTACATACCAATTTGTAACAACCCTTAATAGTCTCTACAAAAACAAAACCAATAACGTATTTGGTTCCAAAGGACATACAAAAGGACAGACCTTTTGGAAAACATCTAAGAATCAGATAATCTCTTTCAACAGGCATAAGGAAAGTGCTTTTCAAAATGGATCACACATTTCTCCGACTAAAGCGATAACAGCTGTTACCCATTAAAGTAAACCATGCCTCCATGCCCCAAGCATTTAAATGGTTCAGCAAAGAAGCAATGCAGCGCAGGACTTCGTGTCCTTTCAATATCCACTCCATTAGCGTGCCGCTTGTTCACTTCATTCTGTAAGTCAGCTCCATGCAGCAGGAAGAAGAGTAGACTGTGCAAGGCTGCAGAGACCTGAGAGAAAGGTCTTGCTGTAATGCACTATAGTCTGTGAAAACAGCTCTCGTATACTTTTCATCTGGTGCAATTGAGAACATTTACACAGGGATGGTTCCCATGCAAATAACAATGCATCACCCAAATGTGCTTTTACAGCACCTGCTTGGAGTGGGTTTCGAGTCTCCTACTTCAAGCAAGCAAGTCAGATAAATGTCTTGTGAAAGGGGACTGCTACGTCTCTACACACTCACTGGAACACACCACAGATCATTTTTTTTACTGTAGAAGGCAACTAAAATAGTGCCCATCAACAGTATAACAGGAAATCCAAACTTGTGTTGACCCAAATGTCATTCAGATATTTATTAATCTCCCCAATGTAATATACAGGCAATGCATACTGAACAGAACGTATGCTGTGACGTCAGAAGCATTGCTTTATCTCCTCACATGTTTATAAAGGTTAGCCAGTCCTTTCACATTCTCAATTACACGTTGTCCTCCTTGCTTTGGATTGAGGAAGCAAAGGTCTTAAGATTGGATTCCAGCCAAAATACAGTATCTGAGCTTGCTTAGCCAAGTTTCAAGCACAATGCTACAGGAAAGAACTGTAGACCAGCAATAAATTATTATTCACTATGAATAGCTGTGGGCCCCTTAAAGGCCAAATGGAAATGGGATACACGTCCAATATTCAATGCTCTCAATGGTACCACACTGTACTTCTCTGTTCAGTGTGAAATTCAACAGGAGAACCTCTACATGGTTTCTGTGCACACACACATCAAACTGCGATTTAAAGTCATCCAGCTATCTCAGTGGCCTCACGGACCACAAGGGCAAACTAAACCTTTGACCGGGACAGCCTTCAATCAAGGCTCAATGATTTTCAACGCACTTTTGACTCCTGTACTTTGGACACATTTGATTAAGTTCCTGCTGCTGAGTTGGCAAGCTGAATAATTCAACCACAGCAGATAATTTAAGACACTTAAATCAGGTGTGGGGGCATGCAGGAGCCTGTTGTCTCTGGACTGAAACTTCAGAGAGAGCAAGCAGAGCTGTGGGTGTGGGTGGTTTAGAAATCACCTGGTCTAGAGGGAGTCAGGGCATGTACTGCATATTCAAAGTCTGAAAAATATAACTCTCATAAGCACAGGCTAGTAAAAAAAAAAAAAAAAAAAAAAAAGGAAAAACCCTTATCTTTCTGTTCTCAAGTTATAAGCATCTAACCCATTCATCACTAAATTTACTCACACTCACATAAGGGAACAGTGTTGTGGCAGAAAAACTATAAAAAGATCAGCAGTCTGAAGAATGTTGTTATGCCTTGTTTATTACATCTCTAAGAAAAATAAAACACGATAAAACAGATTTATGATACTATACTGAATCCCCACTTGGAATATCTCAGTTATAGAAAATTAGGTCAATAAAGAAAAAAAAATCTGCCTATTAAAATTCATGCTAAACCTAAGGATATTCTAGCTGTTTTTCATAGCTATTTCTTTTGATCCAACACCAATTTGCTCTTTTTTTTCCTGAAAGTTATCAATGCTGCAGTTGAAGCGCCTAGAGGCTCTCACTGCAGCCCAATCCGACACAGCTCTGCAGCTTGTTTTATCATGAGATGTAGCAGCTCAGCATCTGTAAAGGAATTTCAGCTTCTTCATATTGCCTGTGGTGTTCGTGATATGTGACCCTTTCTTCAAACTGGGGCTTAGCATCAGAAATCTAGCGACAGTATAAAGGTGCTGTAAACTGACATGATGAACTGGTATAGCACATGGAAGACAGCACCATATCATGGTTGCTATATCTGCAAGCTGCACGTTAGATGCAAAGCAATACAATCATAATAAAATCAGAATGCAAGATGACAATACACAAGCTATTTACAGTAAGTGAGGAGTAAAGCAAAACATTGGGGCCCAACAACTGATACTCTTAGCAACAATTTATAGCTCAAAGCAGTGTAGCATGGGCATACATCTAGACCTTCAAGCATCATAAACACGACAAGCAGACAAACCTTTTGGCTGATGTCATTAAACTCAGGGAGACAAAAGCACAATACTACACATGTATCTGGTCAGATATTACTGACAGCTGAAGTGATCTATCAAAATGAATGTCTTATTGATGTGCTACTGTATTTACAGGCCACTTAAGAGTAGCTCTGTTATTAACTACAGGATCCACCAGTCTTTTTGAACAGTAGCTAGCCAAGCGTCACAGAGGTGGTCACTGTATTTTACATTTCACAATAAGATTAGTCACTCTGGCAACACGATAAATCCACACAGCGGAATGTTACATTTAGGAGAGAAAGCCACCTCTCAACTGCCAGTATATTTTCTCTATGCACAACACATAATAATCATAGTACTGTTTTTTCTTTAAATGTTGACTTTAAGAATTGCAACATACTCTCTGAAAGTTGAAATTTTGAACTATTTGGCTTGCCACTAGATTTTTACTTAACATACTGTAAGGTGTTGTCTAGAAGAAATACACATAGTGCTGACTCATATTACCAGCAAATTCGTTTCTATTTCCAGCCAAACTCTTGTCAGACACACATTTCAAGAGAAAACACATTCCTGTAATGAATTATACAGTTTCAACACCAGCACACCTTTTTCATTTTTTTTTTTTTAAATCTTCTTTCCTGTAGGGGGTGCAATAATTTAATCATGTAAAGCTTGTGTATTAATGGAACACCTTTGCAGTTCAAAGAGGAGAAACCAGAGAGGGCAATCTTGGCTGTATTTTCACTTTCAGTGAAATAAAGCATTCCACGTGCGCTTCAAAAACAGACTACACACTCAAAAATCAACAATTGTTCTCTTTGATATAATTTAATTTCAATATGGTTCACAGCCATTTCCAATGGTGGGGGGTTATGAAATCCTCTGCAGACTAATCACCACAATATGCTGCATGCTATCTGCTCATTTAAAACTAAAATGCAATATGTGGATGTTTTCTATATGTTAATATAGTTGTATAAACCTCTGTCCTGCTTACCAGAATGGAGTGCATTCCCATGTAGATTCGGCTTGTACAAACCAGAGAACACCAGCACAAAGCAAGAAGCAGTCCAAACACGAAGGGATACTGGAGAGAGAAGAGAGGGAAATCAAGACAGCCAGTCAGTAGCTATTTTATGAAGTGAAATTTGCTCGCTTTGTTGCAGAATTGGTTTCACACATACAGCAGGTTATTTCAGATGTCTAAAACTGTGCAAATAACCTTCTCAATTTAGAAAGCAATTTAAGATGTAAGTGTTCTTGCTGTTATGACAATGGGGATTTGATGTCTGACAGACAAAACATTTTCAGCTGTCATAACTGCTTACATAACCTGGCTGAAATCTACATGGGTGACTACTGTACAAACGGGTTGGTCCTCCTATTTGCATGATAGAATAGTACTATGTACTAGAGAGAATATAAATAATGCTCTCATGCACAGAGGGCTAATTTTGTCACCATGGGGAAATTTTTTTTTTCTTCTTTATATTTATGTATACAGTACTTGGATGTTGCGTATTCCTTTAGTTTGCATAAAAGCAGAATAAAATGTTCACTGCTACATGTAGTACATATATATGCACGAAAGGGGTCTGGTAATGAGAGCAAAAAATAATCTATGAACAGATCTTCATATCACAATGTCATTGCTTTTGTCAATGAACTTTTCCGTAAGCAATTTATTCTAAAGCAAACACCAACCCTTCTGACTTATAATTGCTCAATGGTTTCCTGTGGCTTATTGTGTTCATCTGCAATGTTTATCTAGGCTTACTCAACCACGCTTGCTGAATCATGTAGATAATGCATGATTAAAAACACTATCCCATACATATACATTACTGTGGGCAGCAGCTGGATATGCGTGGGGCCCCATGCTGAGGCTTGAGGCTTATTTTGAAACTCCCCTGATGGAGAAGGTGGAAGAGGAACCAGTCACACTTCCATCTCCTCAACACAACTTGCCAACAGGGTGCGTCCAAACACAGTCATCCGCAACATCCAGTTATAGATCTATGGTGTCAGACCACTTCTACATTTACTGGCCTTACACAATATATTGAACTGCAGTATACTGATATCACCAAATCTTTAATTTTAGCATGCAAGGACCTTCAAGTGAAGTAATTCATTTCTTACTTTTTCATAAAGCTTGTATACAAGGCATATACAGTATGTGTGTTTTTCGTGGCGAGGTACTGTCATGTTACAGATTGCTCTAATTTTGAGTGTACGCTCTGTGAGTGTCACTGACATGCTTGTTTTAATTGCTTCTGACACCTCCAGTGCAGAAGAAACAATCCACAACACCTTTTTTCAAGGGAGGAAAGATCAAAACCAGCAATCTACAGTACTAAGCTGCATAAAAGCACTCTTACTATGGTGCAGGCTATAATACTTTGTCCATATTTAATATCTCAGAGCAGTATTAGAGACCAACAGAAACCTAATGAAAACACTTCACGTCCTTATCTCAAACAAACACAGACCAGTCTCAGTGTAAATGATTGCACAGCTAATAAAGACATTTTACACTCTCCTTCACTCAAGTCAGAGTGGTTCTTTGCTCTGTCACAGGGCCAATGCTTAGCAAGCTACACTACTGTATAAACGTGCTAAAATGAACTTACTTAGGGAGTTCTTAATTAGACACGTTAGATCTTAGCTTACCAGACATGCAATACAGCACATATTGTACTCACTACACAGTCTTAACACGACAAGGTCTACGTGTTTTTTTTTTTTATAGTTTACTCTATCATAAAGTATACTGTATGACCCTATGGTATTATAAAACACACTTTAAACTGTGATTTCTTAGTCATTTCCCTTGCTTTGTGCAATCAATGCCTCAATAAAAGGAGTGCTCTATCAAGAATCTTCCATGAACACTGTGCTTCCCCTTATATGGTTACTTGGTGCTGCAGTAAGCAATTCCTTATCTTAGAGCGAGTTGGTTCATCACTAATATTCTGTGCAAAATACAGTGTAGGATTATGACCAGGTAAGGCATTACATATGCTATAACCCAGGTCCTTTGCCAGAGAAGATAGCTGGGTGACTGGTCCTACAGCTGTCCAGATCGAGAAGCGACAGATGCCCTCAGTCGTGTCACGATGAGCTCATAAAAACTCAGCAGCACTACATGACCTGAAGCTCTGCAAGGAAAGAAGGGGGCACAGTATGCTTTTACGCTGCATATGTTTTAGCATAGCTGATGTATTTTTTTCCATACAGCACAGCATGAATGCTTGATTTATGTCTATTACAAATGCAGACCTGCAATCTCATGACTGACTTCATTACCTTTTGGCTTTTTATTCTGCGTGCTACCCCTCATTGTCCCAGGCTGTGCAGAAGACTGGTTCCATAAAGGATGCTACTAATTAACAAGAGCACACGGCAGATAAGAGCTGCCAGTGCAGCCACCATGGGCGGAAAATATATATTTAATCAAAATTATCACCTAGTTAAATCCTAGAGCAAGAGATCATGCTGAAAGAAAAAGCACTGATGTGATTCCAATGATCTTTTATTAATTTACACTAAAGCATTGAAGACTTAAGTCATCTTTATCTATAACAAAGAACAATGAAGACATTCAGGCTGCAACAATACTTCTTCACATCCTACCCTGAGGCCATCCTTTTGAGGTGGTGACAGGATAGTTACAGTGATGCGTGCCCATGTCTATGCCCTTGCCATTGACAGAATGAAAACAGATTGCAAATGTGTCAATTGTGACACTTAGTGACCATTCTACCAGACTGAGTATACTGCTGAATTTCAACTGGTGCCCCCAACAGCCACCAAGCTGACCAGAGTTTGATTACTACATCTTAGCTGGAATTAAAAAAGCAGATTGAAAGTTAAAGGCTTATATCCCAATTCCCCACACAGACAGCAACCCAGCCCTTTCCAATTATTTTTGAGGCTACCACTGTGTTTAATGTCTGTTTTCAAATTGCTTGGTGCTGCAGTGGCTCACCGACTTTTCACTTTCTGAATTTCAATGAGACAGCTTTTGTCCTGCTGAATTATAATACAGCTGAAAAAACTTTTCTTGCATGTGACTCTTGATTTAAAAGAAAAAAGGTGCATTACATTGTACTAATATTTTTACAGTACCTAATAAGATACAGAGATATATAATTGGGCTTGAAGGGATGTCTTGTGCAGGAATATGGGCAGAGGGGTAACCAATAAGATGATTTGTCCTCGAATGAAGCCAGGACACAGGGTTAAAGTGGATTATCATTTAAATACTTAGTCCGTACCTGACAATGCAATACCCTGCCTCCTAACACCATTCTGTGATAGCGGGTGATAAAAACACCCAGGGTTTATTTGAAGCTCTTCCATGCTTGATTGGTATCGCATCAGGCAATGGTTGTATATTAAATCCATGCATTGAAGTGTTACCATGGAAGCAGCCAGGGTCTGCCTCTTGCTATGCCCAGCTAAAAAACAAACAGCTCTGAGCCAAAAACATTTGAAATGTCTGTTGCAGTCTGTGCAACCATCAATTCACTTTGTGTTTTTTCTTTTTTAACGATGGCTAGGGGCAAGTGCTGCTAAGTTGTGAATCATAAAAACAACACAAGTTAGAGGTTCACATTCATTTATGGCAGTGCAATGTCATAAATCATAGAACACATTATGGTTTCTAATTAAATTTCTATTAAAAAGCAATAAGCTACTGTACTGTGAACTGCAGTGATTTTTATAAACTGGGAAATAACAGCAATTCACCTCTTACTGTGGGCCATCCATAAGAGAGAATATGGGCACTAAAGACCATGTGCAGCATATTCTAGCTAGCCCCTAGCATGTTTGATTTACACATTATTTTTTATATGGTTTCATTTCTCTTTTTAGAAATCGATGGAACTGCTCAATCTGTCAATATTGACCAATTTTGGCTTGTTGTCTGGAAGTCAGCAAGTTCTGTGCCTGGACAGGAAAATAAGCAGCTAAAAAACTGCAAGCATGGAAGATGAGAAGTAACTGTACAAAGTAGTGTTTTCAACATAATACAATAATAAAAAATGTAAATGAACAAAAACTAGAAGTACGATTTTGGGGAACAAAAGCAAGGCTTCCTCTTGTACAAAATGCGAGTGGAATTGGCATATCAGATTAAATGGTTTGTAAGATTAAATAAAACAATGCGACAAAAAATAGCTCATGATCCCAATATAGTAGACAACAGTCACAGGTCAGAGTTACGGGTACAGTTCGTTTATGAGATATTAGCAGTTTTGCTCAGCGAGTGATGGGTTTACAATAACATACAGTAAGCTCCTTTCACTGGGATGCTTAATAATAGCAGCTGATTTGAGACAGACCTCATCCCGTCCCTCCCTTCTCTGGGATTTCATACTCCTTATCAATAACGATAACCTTAACTCAAGTTTAACACTAGAGGATTGAGCAGGAAACCTATCCTACATCCGCTTTCTTCAGTTCAGGAAGGTTACTGCGTGACACAAGCCACAAGAGATACTGGGACATTTGTCTTTGTAACAAAACAAGTAGAGAGACGTGATCGAGGGCCAGACTGTTCTCTTGCTGGCTTCCCATTGTGAGCAACTCAATGTGTGCCAAGAGGATGAGACGGCTCAGGGCAATGTCAGCACAGTGGGTACAATTAACAGATCCCACAGAGGGCGTCTGTATCGTCATACACGTACCAGTGTACTGCGTCAGAACTAGGATGGAATACAGCACCGCTGTGTTGTCTGACAGAGGATTGTACAGGGAAGAAAGATGTGAACTAGGGGTGTGCCGACACTCGTATTTTGCAAGTCATTAGCTTTAAGAAATTTGAAGTTGTTCGGTATTAATTAAATGGGATAAAATGTGTTAATTACTTAACACAAAACAACGTGGCCCCTTGCTTTCCCTTATTTACACAATTATTAAATGTCAATTAATATCAATCTGACAGCTGACAGTGTTGTTTAATATGGAACTTATTATTGTTGCTACACAACAGAAGCAAAAGAAAAAAACTTGAGTTGTGCACAACATGTCAACATGTCATATTTGTGTGCATTTATGTCATGTTGCATTGATTGCTACTGGTAGATGGTTTTTAAACTGCATGCAAGCAAGCTGAAAAATAACATCTTTACACACAAAAGTAAACACAACCTTGCCCATACACAGCGACATTTGTTTTGTGGTAATTACGAAACATGTTCCAGAAATGTGCAATAGTAAAGACCATTTATTGAACCCAGTGACAATCAATTTTAACTGGAAAAGAAGCAATTTACAATTCAACTATAGCTGCCTAGAAACTCTTCCAGTGCTGGATATAAGTGTTCAGAGACAAGCTGCACTGTCAATAACAAGGAGTTGCCTCAAAATTACCATTGGGTGATTAAGGCTGCATAGGTAAAAATAGCTTTTAAATCACAGAGGTACTTAACACCTCTGTGATAGAGTAATCCCTAGTCTACTGTAGCTACTGTAAAACCAGTATAAATTGGATCTGTCAAACCACTGTGAGCACTGAGCAGCGAATACAAAAATAAAATTCACAGTTGCACACTTATGCAGCACAGTGTATTTCTGCAAGACGTTTTCACACTGCATTAATAAGACTGCTTAGTGTGACAGCATTAGAGGAGCATTCTAAACATCAAATACCGAGTCAAGTATGACATCCTTGCAGAGCGAGATGGGAAACAGATCTGCAAGTGGACATGTCTTCATTTACTGTACCATCCGCAATGGGACTGCAGAGTTAAAGACTCAGGCATCCAGGTCACAATAAAAGCATCCGGACCCCAGTCTCACACCAGCTGTTTGTGAAGTAAGATGGTGGAATGACTTGATTGAAAATGTAACACACAGTAGCACACAGGCACATAAGATAGTGTCTTCGTTTTGAGTCCCTCTCCTCTAAATATCGTACCCTACCAGAATAGTGAGGATTGCTGTAATAACAATATGAAATGGAACAGAAGCAGAGGTAAGTATGTATATATATATATATATATATATACACACACAGGGTTCTCCCCAGGAATACTCTACAGTCGGGAGGCAGAACATTATAGCCGGGAGCACTTTTAACGGAAATATAAACTTGCCTTACTTTAAATATATAATGCGACAAAGAATGTGAATAATGTGTTGTCTTTCGTTGACTATCTGGTTGTGCTTTTTTATGTTCTACATTTTCTTTTTCATTACTTGTTTTTACTTGTGGTAAATTACCGTGCTTATTTAGGCACTCTACGATTTGACAGGGGAAAGAAAACATAGGTTTATTGGAGTTCACAAAAAAAGGTAACCTTTTCACTTCCTTTTTAGCTTAATTATTGAGCTTATTGCTTCATTTAAATTGTTTTCTTTATGTTAAGATGCAGAGAAAAGAAAAGGCAAACGTTAAATACTGCATAATGAATCGCCACTGGACAATCTCAAGAAAAAGAAGAGCTTAAAAAGCTAGTTCCTTTTTCAAAAATGGCAACGCTCTCTATTATTCTTTATGAGGCACAAAAGGACTGGCAGCAAATGAAGATTTTCAACACTGGTGTCTGGTTCATTTCGAGTTCCTTTAGGGGAAAAAACAGCATCCCATTAATCATATAATACTGCACATGCACAGCCTTACATTCAACCCAAATCCTTAGATACTACAGAAACGTCTTCTACTGCAGCTGAAGCACCACCAAATGCTGTGTCTGAATCAAGTTTTCCTCTTAGACACTTTTGCATAAAGTCCAGGAGACCCATGGTTACTGGTTGGTTTGTCTCACAGATTAAAAAAAACAATAATTCTGATAACCATTGAGGACTTCTATTACCTGCTTCCTAAATGCTGACACTGTATCAATGAGGGACATAGGCGACACTCCACAAGTATGGTTTATAGTGTCTGATTGTTCTCTTATCTGTTATCTTAAGGACCATGGGCTGTGCTCACAGCTTGACCATGATTAAGGCCCATACTATCAGGAAGCTGGTAACAGGTGGGTACATTAAGAAAAGTGAACCCAAGGTGGGGTACCTAACTGCAGCAATAATCGGACAAGAAAAGTCTTGCCTGTCAGTTGCACATAAAGTGTCACTATCGAAACGATCAAAACTGATCAGACATGCGTATTTATTACTATTTGGTTGGAGTAACACCTAATGACTTGCAGCCTCTGCATAACATGTGCAAGCCTGGTGCACTAGAACTACAGCGAAAACAATCCTCTCATATCCCTTATCAATGCACATATGAAATGAACAATTAAATATGTTTGTTTGTTTGTTTGTTTGTTTTTACCTCCCATCTTCCATAGGTTAGCAGGAAGAGCGAGAATGGGATGGCCGTGCCGGACATGGCGTGAGTGGATGGCATGCTGTACTCCGAGTTATAGAACATCTCCACTTTGACAACCGGGGGCGAGGAGGGCCTCGACCACCTGATGAGGTCTTTGGTACACTGTCCCAGGTACATGACCCAGACCCAAATGACAATCAGCCTCCTGCTCACGTAAGCGTCGATGTTCCAGATGAAGAAAGGGAAAAAGGTGATGTAAAAGAGCTCGTTGCCAAGCTCGGTGCCGAAGGTGAACATGTAGTATAGAGCCCTATTTCCAATGACGAATTCCTGTCCGGCTTCTCCGGTTAACGAATTTCTGCGGAGGGGTTTTTTCTTTTCCTCGGCTCGTAAATCACCGCTTGAGCTAGTAGGGCTAGTTATCGGACTTGCTCCCAAATCAGAGTAGGATATACTGTCATTCTCTGAACCGTCAGAATTCTGCACACTACTGTCACAGCAGTTTTCATCGTGTTTGTTAAAATCACCTCCAGCCACAATTGTCCCGTCGACGGGGCCGTTATTACAGCCCCCTTGTTTAAAATTATTTCCTGACGTGGCGGTTTTTCTTTGTCTGGGCCAATTGCATTTGTCTTTCTTTTCTTCTTCCTCCTTCTTCTCATTTTTATTAATAGAGTGATTGTTGAAATTTCCACTGTGGACGCCGAGCCCATTCTCCTTTTCCGTCAGTGTCTCCCCTTTCCCATTAAAAGACGCTTTCACTCCGCATATCTCTTGAAACTTGGCCACTTTGTAAGGGTCTTGCAAATATTCGCATAACTGGAGGATTCCGGATTTTATTTCCATCGTTATATAATATTTACACAAATAACCACCAGTGCTGTCTCTCGCTAATGCCGGTATATATTGCGAAATGTGAAGCGTGTTCCGCTTGCCTCTACGTTAAGACAAAAACCCGTCCCTGTTCCGAGTTCAAAAGTACACAAGATATAATATTTAAAGTCCCAGGTTTGTTATCGTTTCTGGTTAATTTTCAATCCGTCTGCTTCACTCCATACTCAGCGCGACACCGTCCTCTATATTCCTAACCCCAGCTTCTCGTTCTCTATCCGGTCCCTCAGTCAGCGTGACTGTGGTGGGCGTGGCACGGAATGATGCGGGAACGCGCGCGTGTAAGGGATGCTCACTGGTTGGCGGGGAGTCGTTGGTTGTGTGCGCGTACCAGGGTAGAGATTGAGGGTGCGTTTAGAGTGATTCTGTGCAGATTCTGTGCAGCATTATCTCTGTGAACGCACCCTGAGAAAATGGGTTTTTTCACGGAGATCATTCTGCGCAGATTCTATGCAGAATGTGACCAATTCATAGAAGATCATTGGCTAAATTGGTCAGATTCTGCACAGAATCTGCGCAGCATTATCTCCGTGAACGCAACCGATGAGTTTGTTTAATTAATTGCGGCCTCAGCTTCAGTTGTAGTTGACGTCGTTGTTTCATCTTGGTAGTCACTTTTATGTTAACGAGCATATTTTGAGTTGTTTGTTTAACACTTTAAGACTTTTTTTCTTCTCATTTTTGAGCAGTCGACCCACATTAGAAAAACAAATTATCGATGCATCTGCATAACACTACCTGCAATATTTTAGACGGTTTACTTAACCTTGACTTCTCATACATTGTTTGGAATGGCACTAAACAATAATAGCTAATAACAGCTAAGTGTCAAACCCATTGTTAACCTCAGGGGTGACACACACTGCAAAGCCCTTCAATAATGCCACACATGCAAGCAGTCACTTGCTTGAATAGTGGGTGTTATTGCACACACATAATTTTTCAAACACAAAAACTGCATTCAGCAGCCTGTGTGATCTGTTGCAGACTATTATTGAAGAGCGCGACTCTACTGTTAAGAAGCTTGGTTTTGCAAGCCAACATACGATCGACAATACTGACATCTACCGATGTCACTGTTATGACTCAACTAAGTATAGCAAGTAAGCAGATGAACACAAATATGAGGCTTTGGTTCAAATTGAAAAGGCATCACAGGCACACTCAGCATTTATAAAAACTCAGATGCTGATTATAGTATTTTTGTCTTTTTTTTCCCAGCTTTATGTAAATACGCAAACACGTGCATGTTTTAGTATTGGTTATTAGGCTTTCTTTTTATTCTTCACTAAAGCAATTCACCGCTCCGTTTAACACTATTTCTAGGCTTTGTCTTGTAGGTTTTGTTAAAATAATTTGGAGCTCTTCAAGGGTGGTGGGTGGTACTACAGCCACACTATAACCCACAGCACCTGGCTTAAACAGCGTTCACACCGGACACGGCGTGCATGCTACCTCCTTGCCCGCCTCTCTGCAGTCTCCGCAGACAACTGATCACAGAGAACGCGGCAGGGGAAGTCAGTGGGCGGTCTGTTCTTACGTCACGCTGCATGTACAGTGATATTTGGTTGCCATGCAACAAACAATAAATGCTAGCGAGAAGGGAAATTCTTTTTATACAGAAGACACAAAGCTTAGTAAATAAATAAATAAATAAATGTCATGTGATGAGGAGCGAAACGGTATATATTTTTTATAACCCCCCTCCCACACCATCATAATCCCCCACAATTACCCCAAATATCAGGCAATTGTGTTGTTTAAAATAAAATAAATATTTTCTTTCTTTCTCCGTGAGTTTTGTCTGGTTTGCTGGGTATAGGCAAAGAGAGTGTGAGTTAAAGGCATCGTTATACATTGATATTATTGAGCATATCGTATACACATGAGTAAAAAATGCAACTACTACCATCCCATCATATCAAACTGTTTTTTTTTTTTTTAAATCGGCAACAATCAGTGGTACTGTGCATCTGACAACACAATACCTGGAATAATGAACAGCAAACAAAAAAGAGAGTTGCGATCGCCCTGCCTCCTGCTTTCCCGTGATTGGCTGCTGCTAGTTTACGTCACGCCGCAGCGCTGCGAAAGTTGAAAATATTTGATCTCCTGCGGCTTGAGTGCCGCATCCCTCTGAAGCTGCGCTTGACCGTCTTCATTGAAAACAATACCAGCTTTCAGAAAGTTGAATACAAACCATACAGCAGGTTGAAATACTTTTTTGGTTTACAATATGCACAGGAGCACGTGCTTAATAGTTTTTACACCGGCGCCACCATGTGTCAGGAAATGGCAATGTGTTATTATTTATCTGCAGTTGTGATGATACTGTGGTTTATACAGAGTGTTTTAGTTTTACAAACTATTAAAAACAAAAACTCACTGAGAGAGTGTCATAGTATCAACCGAGACTGTTCATGATGTCATAGTATCAATTGAGACTGTTCATGATGTCATAGTATCAATTGAGACTGTTCATGATGTAACAGATACCTGGAAATGCCCTTCTACCAGTTTACCACAGTGTTTGCATGCTTTTCCCATGCTCATGCCATGCCTTTACTGTATTTTACCATGCTTGAGCATGTCTTTTATCTGTTTATGCCAATGTATCTTTTTGCTGTTTATTCCATTAGCTAAAGAGCTAAATTATTGAAACCGAGCTTTACAAGGTCAGCAGCAGGTTTATTTTTCACACAGGAGAATACAGTTATTGCACAAAAACAAAAAAAACGGTCGGATATAAAAACAATACTAATATAATTAAGCATACTTTTTGCCAATGTTACTGCCAGTACGTAAAGATGACATCATCATTCTATATTTAATGGTATTGCAGTAAAATAAATTCACCGCAAGAGGGCACTTGAAGCATTTAGTTCTGAGCAATTTTTCGATTTATTGTTATTAGAAAACATGATATTTTTATTGCAATGGGAATTCTTGGAACATATTTATAATAAATAGTCATTGTCTTATTAATATGGATTGTTAAGATGAACCACTGCTAAACCAATATCCTACAGTACACGATCGAAATAAACTGTAGAATCTCCTAAAAAAAAAACTTTCCAAACATAGTTTTGAGGGACAACATATAATGGATCACTAATAATATATATTAAAGAAAATAAATATTATTTTGAGAACTTTTAATATAATTAGAGATTATCTTCTTTGCATAGTGCCTGTTTTTTTTTTATTTATTCATTTTTAAAAATGTATTATTTTTTTAAAATTATTTCCGGCTGTACTGTATGACATTTTTGATTGAAAGTCAGTGAGTTATTCACGTAGCCTACATACTGTAGAAGATATTTACCATTGTGTTTACGTGAGTTACTTTGAATTCAAATGGATTGCTGCACATGCAAAGCGTGAATTATAGCCCGCTATTGGGTATAGCCTACAGTATCATATTACTGGGTCATAGGATTAAGAGCCTCCCAGTTACTCTGGCACAGTTCAAGGAAAGGGTGTTTTGTTACAGTCAGATAGGACTGAGATAATGATCTTACTTTTCTATTTACAATTCGTATCTTATTATAGATCAGAACAGATATTACAGTTTGCATATTTAGATGTTTCCTGTTCACCTTGAACAGCAAATGATACAGCCCGCATTGTAGGACAGTGTGTTATATAAAGTATGCAGCTTTAGCACACGGGGATCATATGTGATAAGTTTTACATTTGAATCTATTTTTACCGCTGTCGTTTTGTAAGGCGATAATGCAGTTTAGCCCTGTTTGGACTATTCATAGACCACGCTTTATTGTGATTGGTCATAATTCAGTCTTCAAAATGTTGCATTAAAATGCAGTGATCATAGTAAATACTGGATTCTGCTTCAACTTTGAAATTAAATACATCCTATAACCATCGCTTTGAAGTATAATAGTAGATAGTAGATAAACTATTGTAAATGCACTTATTACTCAAAGTATCCAAGTTAGTAAATTAGGGTTGAGTACGCTGGCATGCATTTTTGCATTTTGAATAATCTCGATATACGTGTAAACATTAAAGCTTCACGCCCACCCTGATAAAGCAATGTTTTTCACATTTGTCCTGGAGGTGTGGACCTCTCAGTAAAGCAAACACTGTGCATCTGAAAAGGCAATGTGGGTGTGGTTACAGCTCAAATGAGTTGCACAACCTTTCACTGGATTAGAATAGCGCTTAGTGCAACACACAGGTCTAAACTTTGTGTATTATTGTTCTTCTCGCGCCAGGTTTCGAGAGCACGAGAGAACCCCACACTCCTCACGATTTTCCTTTAAAAAAGTAAGTAAACACAAAACAGAAGTCGTGCACAATGCTACTTTTTGGCATAAACCGAACAAGTTTTGGTAGTCTTTTTTTTTATGAGACGTTTCACAAAGGTTATCAGGACAGGCATTTTAAATATTGTAGTGACTATTTACCTGAAACAGTATTTCGACTTTTGTTGGAACTGTTAATTAACGACAAAACTTATTTTCAAAACTGTAATGTGAAATGTAGCAAGCGATGTATATGTATGCTGATGTTGTGTGGTTGGTATACTGGAAGTATATTTGGCAGTGTTTAAAATGACAATTTCATAACTTGCATGCCTGTAGTACAGTATTTATTTCCCCGTTTTTGCACACACATTACATACTAACATTACATACTAACACGCCCTTAAACGTTTTCCATTAATGATAATTTGCACGGTAATTTAGCTGTTTTGCAATGCAGGTGTTTTCTGTTGTTGTTGTTAATAAAATCGGTTCTGTTTGTAAACATTACACTCTGTTGTTAAAATGTGACCTTTGTTAAGATATGCAGTTCTTCACACAAGGTAGGTGCTGCATTCAGAGTGTGTTCGCGAGTGTCCGGTAAGAATTCCATTGATAATATCTTGTTGCTCTAATAGTCGATGCCAGTATCAAGGCTCACGGAGCAGGGCATGCTATTTTGAGATGTGACAGTGATCTGACATTATCAATGTGGCTTACTGGCTGTCACGCATAAGTTACTGTATTTTCCATTTCAAAATGGGGTGCACACCATTTCCCTTTGGTTTATTAAAATAGATACTCAGTCTGGATATAAGCGCTAAACACAATTTGTTGCATGCTGTTTCTCTGGACTGCGCAAATGATAAGATGTAATTTGCATGGAATAGAATAATGTCACGTCAGACAGTGATATGTTGCGATGGGAGTGTCAGGAGCGGTGGAAGGCGGTTGGGGAAGAGTATTTTCTGGTGCTTGTAGCCTGATATTCTGTATCAGGGAAGTCTCCCTCCAAACAATGTTGTCGTGTGAATTTGGAGAGGGGACATTAAGGAGACGCTGCGCCAGAGAAGTGTGGAATTACCCGACTACAGAGAGGAACACCACGTGCTTCACTAAAAATAATCCGGCAGCAGTTTTCCTTTACACTCATGAATGTCTGTACACGTATCAGTACAATATCAGTCCAGGCTTTCATTTTGTAGCAGTGATTAAAGGGTTAAATTGCACTGAGTTAGTGTCAAGCAAAGACAGGGTGAGAGCTTCATAATGTCCTTTCCAATGTTTTTTTTTTTTTTGTGATCTTGACAAGTTGGTATTTTTCCAGTTTCAATGAAAGTACATACTTAACAATGCTGCAAAAGCTGCACACATATAAAAAGTTACGTTTTTGTTTTACAGTGGGTTGGTATTATCCCAAATAATCAGACAAACAAGAAAATGAATCAAAACAAAATGACTTATTATATTTGCATTGAAAACAGCGTTTGAAATGTTTAGTGACTTTGCTTCACGCGTGTACAGTGGTGTGATCTTGGGGGTGACTTTGTTGCAAGCTACTTTTAGGAAAGAGAAAGCAGCTGACCAGTAGGCTAGATGTCATAGATTCCGATCCATAGCTGGAAGGTCAGATAGCTGGAAATGAGGGGCTGGTTACCTCAAGGTCACTGTTGTATGTTTTCAATAGGAGTCTGAAAACCTGCCACTGCACCATTGTCTATATCTGTTATGTAATATTCTATAACTTAAAGTCTGTCCTTAAGTAACAATAAACTGGCGATGTTTACAATTCTTTAAGTTGTAAGACTTTAAGAATGCTTAGAACTGAATCACCTAACAGGCAAGGGGTTTGATTACCCAATTGAGAGATTAGTGAAAGTGTAAACACGTCATACATAATAACCCATTTCTGTGGTGTCTATACGTTAATTCAGTTTTCAAGGGAAACTGTACATACAATGACAAATCACACAAAGTGCTTTCAGGTTATTAGAATATGTCTCTTCGTGTACCACGTTATCTTTCAGTGCATGCAATTCTCTACAGCACATTTCTGTCTGTAAATAATGTAAAATAGGAGGGAGTGTCCTATTTTAATTGATTTAATCAACAGCAGTATATTATGTTACAGTACATTCAGTTGTACTGTAAAACTATTTGTTTTAGAACAAATTGAATGTTTCACTAAATTTTAAAGTACTTTAAAATTTAGTGAAACAGTTAAGCGAGGTAATAAAATGTTTTTTGAATCCCAAAGTCTAGTTTATTTGGTCAAGTATGCAGGCTAGTGAGGGTTAAATCTGCAACACCGGTTTTAAATTTAATTTAGTAGACTGGTGCCCTTGGTATCATGTGATTACACTCAGAGGACATCTTTTTATAAAAAAGTGATAATGAAAACCCTCACTCTTTAAAGCCTATGTGTCTACAGATTAGATTTGCTAATTAGATTGGCAGCTAAATGGAATCTACAAATATTACTTTCCTAAAGCTTAATAGTGCAGTTTTCAAAATGATTTCTTTACCTCTCATCGGATCCCTCTTAGCATAATAACAAGATTCTCATTGCTTTTCTGTTGATGTAATTGTTTTCCAAACTTTTTAATTAGACTGGCGAAGCCCACTTGCAGTGTTCTGTCATTTCCCTCTACCATGCTATAGAATTCATGTCCTGTGTTACAGCTAATAAGACCCCCCCTGAGCCTGTCACTCGTTCTATACTGCCTGTGGTTAGAGGGGTCCTATTACCTGTTACACAGGAAGTGCATAATGTAGACAGCCTTATAGCATATGTTATTGTGTGTGTGTGCCATTTTTGTCTTTCCTGTGATGTCATTCCCTCCGCCTGTGCAGTGGTTTTAAGATGATGGGGAGAGTTGGTTAATACAATCATTCTGTCAATATTTTTTTAATACTAATTGCATTTTTGAACCCAGTTTGTTTCCTATAAGTGCTTCAGCTGCACCTCTGTTGGACTGAGGTGCAGGCAGTACTGTAACACTGCTTGCTTTGATTTCAATGACAGAAAACATGTTTGTGTTCAACGTAAGTAAGTATTATTTTGTCCATTGTTGTTATGTACCTCATTGTACCACTGTAGTATTGCAAAGTGCATTTTGGTGTGGAAACCTTGATAAATCTGGCCCATAATAAGTTGATGGGGTTAAAAAACAATATTAAAATAAGCTCTGCAAATAGGGGCCATCTTCCTCATCACATAGAGCTTTGCATAATGAAAACATTTGGCAAAAAACAAACAAACAAAAAAAACCCTCCTAGTTATTTACTGTCTTTATTTCAGCTGTTGCCTTGCAGCAATCTTTTTCTGAGAACTGAATGGCAGAGCAATGCATATTTAGCCTGTCAGTCAGGATTAAAACAAATGAAGTCAGTGAGAGCTGAACTCAATAGTGATTTGGTTAGTATAATTTGAAGTGCATTTCAGTTGCCAGTGTAGGAGTTCAGGGTGCTTGAGACATTCATTTTGACGCCAGCTTTGACTGCTAATAACCCTAATAAAGCAGTACACACATGTTTAGATTTCAAACTAGACGAGTATGACGTCATGCCTCAACTCAATACGAACCGCATTTCATTTCATGTACTCTTGCTGTTGGTGATAGTCTTTAAAGAAAAGGCTTATAGGAAAACTGTGGGCCTTGCAGATATCAGTGTCCTCCCTGCTATGTGGCATATCCTCATAGGTTGGTATTAAATCGATGAAACCGGCAAAGAGAATCTTCTATATGAAAGCCTTGTATGATCCCCAGATTAAAGTTTTTTGTGTTTTTTATTTGATCCCTCCCTTAATCTGTCCTCTTTACTTTTACTTTGATGTATGTTGGCTCATTTCCTACAGCTAGGCAGCCAAATCCAGAGATTTCCGAGGGTTGGAAAAAAAGAAAACAAGGAAACATTCAGGATAAACCAGACTGTTTAATTAGTGATTATCTATAGTTTATTTTTTCTACGTTACTTTGAAATAATTAAAAAAAAAAATGTTTTTAAAAAACCATGGGTGCTGCACCAGCTAAGCACTATGCTTATTTAAACAAGTTTCTATGGCGATAGCCTACTCTAAAGCATTCTGTATTCTGTTTTTGTCTGCAGGTAGTACTGATATGCTTCGCTGAGTTCTTTGATAATCTCATTTTCATGGAAAGTATGGCATCTGGCGGTAGATCAGAAACTGCCGGGGAAGAGGAGGGGCAGATTCCTCTCGACATTGATAACGTTCATCTGCTTCTACAAGGTAACGATGGGGACTAAACAGTATGTACTGTACACAGGAGGCCACCATAGACAGGTAGACATTCCCTGGACGTGGGTTTAATGCAGATTGTACTTTTTATTTCAAAGCATCTTTTCAGTGTCTCATTTGGCTATTTCTACTGTTTGAGTCTGCATTTGGAATTCCTTTAATGTATCACAGTTTTTTTTTTTAACCCAAACCCACACAGCTCCACACATAGAGATATACAGATACATTTTCAGCTTAGAAGATGTATAATTTACTGTACTCAGGACTTCCAGCTCCCATTCAAGTCACCCTATTGCAGGACGCATAGTTACATTGTATACCGCTGATAAGAAGGGCATTGTTTGTTTGAAGCAGGGCTTGATAGATTTCACATTCAGGCAGTTTCTACGACTAGAAAAGCGGAAGTACATTAACTAGAAAAAAAAACATTAATTGAAATGTGTAGCTCCATGCTCTTTAGGGTAATGGAATAACATAAGGCCTGTGATCTTTTTGATCATTAGCCCAGTTCTTGCTCTACAAACAGATGTGTGCAGTGTAGTTTTGAAAGGATGTATTCCCAGCAAAGAGAAGTAAAGACTTGCAACTTTTTTTTTTACTGTTCCCTTTTGATGATGTGGTGCAGCCATTCTGAGTGGTCCTTACTGCAAAAAAAACAACACAAATATTTAATTTTCTGATAAGGTTCTTTCATCAGAGTTCAAGAGTTGTCTGCCATAGAGATATGTAACAACATAGACAAAAGTGTACCATCTTATGATCTGGCCCTTTGGATCCTTTTGTTTTGCTGGCAATTCACTTCCTGTGCACTAGATGGTGCTGGCACTTACTAATATAAACACACTTCGGCTGATCTATCCTTATGGCACTGTCATATGTCTATGGCACTTTCTTTTCACTTTGCATCTCTAGCATGTTGGATAGGGAGCAAAAATGTACAGACTTCTGCACTCCTAGAAAGCTGTTATGTACACTGTGAAATCAATTGAGCAGACTTAGCTGTGACTAAATGCATGAAACACACTTTTGTTAAATTGGAATTTATGCTGGTCAGAGTCAATTCCAGGTAATCACTTGATAACAAAACACCCGTTAAAATGTTTTGTGAATAGGGTCCCATTGAGACAATTACAGTGCACTTCCATAAGCATAGCGAAATCAAGTTGTTGCCTTCGTGTTTGTTTATGTTTTTTTTTGTTTTTTTTTTGGAGTTTCAAAATAATCATTTCCAAGTGTTTTATGGGGCAATATGATTACATGTCCTTCGTCTGCCAAGGACTCTCAAATTCAATACAAACAGGGAATACTTTCGAACAATAGGCCTGGCCTCCTGAGACACTAAACAAAGCTGCTATGGCTACATTTCCTTGTATCTGTATTTAACACAACGGTTTAATTACAGGATTAGAACAAATGCATTAACAGCAAGAACTCACTGACCGTAATACATGATAATTACTATAATAAATAACAGATCATTTGGATATGCGTGCCAACTCTGGGATAAAGAGGGTTTTTGCTTCTCTGACAGAGAAGTACTGGTTCTCCTAAGCTTTAACTTGTGGTACTTTTATCTGTTTTTTTTTTTTCTCCAAAAATTGTTTAAAAAAATTACAATAAAATAAACTTTCTACCAGTAATATCATTGTAAGCAAGTTGTTTAAGGTTTATAAACAAAAAAAGGCACCCCTTCAAATTAAGCATGGCCACAGAGTATACGGTGTTAAAGAAATGTCCTTGATAAGAACTTTGTGTTTTTTTGGCTGTGGGGGGCAGTGTTTCAGAACAGCTGTCACTAAAAGCTATAACGTGTTTTTGTTTTCTATTGTGACTATGCTTTGAAATTTGCTTTGCACAGTGGATATATTAGTCAAGCAAGAGAAATTGTGATCCTGTGGGGAATGTGATCAAAACTGAAAATAGTACTTGCAAATTGGATTTCACAGCTGAGTGAAAACAGAAAACAACCCTATCCCTCACCCGAAGTGTTTTGTTGTGATCATACTTCCCTCAAGGGCCATATATTTGAATAAGTAAATATACACAATAATTAATAACAATCAGTAACAAGGATTTCTGTCTGGCCTGTTGGTTAATGATAGTGTTCAGCCGTCTGCAATGGAGTACTGTTCTGTGCTAACGTGCTATCATATAGTATCCCTGAATAGGTTTGTTGTTTTCTTATCCTTGGTTGTTATCAAAATGTTAAGAGACTCTGTCTCTGCCAAGGGCTCGTTAATTTGAAATCCTTTTTCTAGCTGGCTTTTCTAAGAACGGATGCTGCATCCCACACTGATTTGGGCCAATTTTCTATCAGTACAGTACTTTGGGTTGCTAATAGCATTTTTGTAAAATCTTTCATAGACTATGAAATGAGTGAGAGTGAGATGCAGTGTATGTCTTATATTAAGGACCAGTTTGACCAGTTAGTGGTTCAGTTGTGTAACATGGGTGCGGTATTTCTTTTTTACTATATGGCAGTGGTGCAGTCTTTACATGGGTGGGAGACAGGGAAGTACAATCTACAAAATAATGTTGGGTGAACTCCCTTAGCAGCACATTTTCATTGCTTGTGTTGTACTGAAAACAAAAAATTCTTAGGGTCGGAAACCAGTGTTTAGACAAGTGCCCAAACGTTAGTCTAACTGATTTAATAGTTTTTTTCTTTTTTTTTTTTTTGGCTTTACACAAGAAGTTTGCTTTAGCTCCATCCTGCTATAAAATATGTAGAAGCTGGGCTGGAAGGGTGATGTAGATTTTTTAAATGTTTCTTATTCAAAGTAATGTACGCAGGTTAGTCCACTGAAAAAAATCATATACAAAGCAAGGAGAAAAACAATGGAAAACAGTCCTAAGCAATTCTTTAGAAAGATTGGTTATACAGTAAAGTTATTACAGGTTTAATGGGCAATGTTCTGTGATGCACGTCCATTAAGGAACCTCTTCTGTGAGAAATTAGGTTTAGAAGCCACGTTACGCAATGATCACTAAAAACAAACACTGTTGGGCAATGTTTATTTAAATAAAAAATGGATTTTTTCAAGATACTCTCAGTAGACATCTTGTTCATGTTTCAGGAAAGATAAAAAATATGCAGTGAAGATACATTATCAAATTAAATAAGACCACCTGGAACTGGTATTATTGTCATTATCTTGTTTAAAAAGACAGTTGCTTAGCAACCTGGTGTTTGCTATAACCATATTCAGTACCGTAAGAACTGAAATATTAGCCCAATGAGCACCTGAGTAATAAACTGGGTTCTTACTGCTGCAGCCAGTGGGATAGGAAGGGGAGAGATTGACATTGTAAACTCTCTCAATTAAGGATTTGTGTGGAATCAAGTCCTCTCCAAGGATACTGTACGCTACTTCACCGTGTCTTTTTTAATGGCTCTCTCCATACAATGCCATGTTCCTGAGTTTCTCTATCATCCATGATTTATATCTTGACTAGGGCTGGCTATGCTTAATTTGAACACAGGTTAATTCCAACCTGCCTGTCTGTCAGCACAGCAAACCTCGGATATTGTCAAGTGAATCTATGAAAATGAGGCCTGGAAACATTCATTCAGGGCCAGTTTGGAAAATGTTCAACTGAGGTTTATCCCAGGACAAAGGAGGCACACCTGTTGGAGTTGTCAGATAGGAACTGCAGTAAACAGCAAACCCAGTAATGTCAATAATCTTTACAGTCTTGTTATCATGGGGTTGCCTGTGATTTAGCTTTTAATGGGGTAATAAAGGGTTTCCCAAGAAAATATTTTACACCTCTATTGGGAAAATAACTGGGACATGGATAATTTTAGCTGCTTGAAGATGTCGTTCATCACTTAGATTGGATACTCATGAAAAGGGAAACCGGAATGGGTGCTTTCAAGCAAACCTTCTTGCCTCAGCTTATTAAACTGGGTGGTTCTGTATTGCACAAAGAAACAAACAATATTATTAAACCTGTTCTTTTGATGTCCACAGATAGCAACATGTAAGTAGAGTTAGCATAACCTATTCATCACTATCCTTACACTACTAATGTATTATTGCACTATGTCATTGTAGTTGTAATCCCAAATTGTTGCATCCTATTTCATATTGTATTCTATTAGTATTATTGCACTTACTGTAAACTATACAGTATTTAAATATTAATCGTGCATTGTAACCCAGTACTGCCCTGTAATACCTGTAAGTCACCCTGGATAAAGGCGTCTGCCAAATAAATAAATTAATAATAATAATAATAGTAATAATAATAATAATAATAATAATAATAATAATGGCTGTAATTAGCAGCCTTCAATGACTCTTGTGTCATACAACTGTATATGATTACCAAAAACCATGCATTTGTAGATAGCTGAAAGCACTCACCTTGACCTTTTCAAGTTTCAATTGGAGAGAGTTACTTTGTTATAATGATACATCCTCTCACAGCTAAATGGTTAATTAGAGATTGGATTTGCCAGATTTTCTGGTTTGCAGTTAGAACAGGCTTGGCAGACGATTTCTTAATTCCTCAGGCGATGCTGATCTCACGTAACCTACTCCTTCACTCATTGAGACAGCTCGCTTTCAGTGTGCAGCAAGGTAACTGACACACTACAACAAGGTCATGTTTTTAAGACCACTTTTCTTGCAAATCAGCAGTTGTATTTAAGAGCTGCCCAGTTCTGTGCAAGCACAAACACCACAACAAAATGAGCTGTACATTCTCCCTGTAAAATACAAAAAAGTTACAATTTTAAAGCACCTTTAATGCGTACGTCATAGCTGCAGCTGGTTGTTGTAGTCAGAATTCAATGTACACATTTCAAGCATATAACCAAAGAATAAAGTTTGAATGTTCAACAACTGGTTTTAATGGGATAATAATGTGGAAAGCGGCCATTTTAGTAGATTCACATTAATCCGACTTGCTCCCTGTGGTCACTTTTTCATTTATCAAGGGCAATCCAGTAGAAAAAGGTCACGGAAATGGCATTCGATGGCCCCCTGAATGCCACTCATTCAGCACAGAACAGTTACTACCGTGACTCAGTCTCTTCATGAAGGATTGGACGCCTTCCTACTGTGTATAACATTAGAACTCTGGAAGCACCAAGCTGTCAAGCCTATTTTAAAAAAGGTCACGTACAGAAATCCTTTCCTTATCAGTGAAAGGCCCCCAGGAATATTCCAATGTAGTATTTCAACCTGTAGCTGCTTTAACTGTTGGGTTCAGATTTGCAGCCTGCGCATCATAGAAGGGTTTGCTTTTTAAATAAAACAAATTCTCGTTTGAAGTTGATGGGTATTCTTTAGAGATGGACAATTTCTCTTCTTCCAAACACATTCACCTAGTTACTGATTTTGTTCAGTTTAATAGTGGTAAGTCTGCCTTTTCTTATTCAATGCCTAATGTAACATGGGCGATAACCTTACACGGTTTCATTTACGTTTATTGGCAGTTATTACTTCAGGGTAGTATTTCTTTGTACAGTGTAAATGTATTTTTCTGTAACACAGGCCATGTTGATCACTTTTTAAGTTGTGAGTTATTTATATACAATTATTCTTTAAATAACTGATTCATTGAAGCATTTTGGAGAGTGAACATTTCCAAAGTGTTGTGTTTCGTGCACAGCTTGTTTTCTGATACATTCTGCACGTTTTTCATTTTGGTTCACATTTGCAATTACAACACTTTAGTGTTGAGATTAGAACCAGGGTATTTTGTTCTTCACTTGTGAGTGATACTAGTTTTAAATAATAAAAAAAAAAATACTGCAAACGAATGTATTTTTCACAGAGGTTAAACATTAGGAAAACTGTATTGGAAAGTACATGGATTGGCGCTCTGCTGTCTTTGCATGCATTGTAACATTGTTTAAAAGTGTGTGCAGTCTACATGAACTTTAACATACATGCTAACTTTCCTCCTTGAAAAATATTACACAGTTGAACAGGAGCAAATCCAGAAGAGGACCTTTACCAACTGGATAAATGCACAGCTAGTAAAGGTAAGACACAATTCATTGTTTAAGTTTATACTAAAACATTTTAAAACCTTACCTTTGTGCTATAGTCATCCTAGCAATGCATTCAGACCAGCCTCTTGTAATTAAACATCATACTTTTGAAACAGTGGGCAATTGTCAGTGGAGTAGCTTCATAAGAATAGTCATGCTGTTTGTTTTATTATTACTGCTCCATTTAGTAGCAGTCGCTGGTGAACTGTCAAGTCATTTAGCAGAGCAGAATCCCCCTTTCTCATGCAGCATGGGCAAAAGATTTATTTGTATGTCGTATGGGTGTGTATTAAATATAGAGCCACTGAATGAGCAGAATGTGCAAACAGTCAGCAACATCAGCTCCAGTGACAGCACTTCCTCTGGCTCGAATCCAGAAGGGGTTATCTGCTGAAGCCAGGGCACTGGTGCAGTGTGGAGTGTAGACTGTGGAAACAATAAAAGCACTGGGATATGGTGAAGATCGCGCAACACTGGTGTGATTGGTTCTGTGAACGCCATTTCCCAAAGCTCATAAATAACCTAATTAGCAGTTCCTTAAGCTCCTTTTTATTAGCAAATTATCAAGGAAACAAATGACACATGCATGTTTTTACAATATGGTGGGTGTTGAATAAACAAATAAATGAAATGTAAACTAGTACTTCGGCTAAGGAAAGAAGGTAGTTTGAGAACACATTATCTACAAAATTACGGTCAATAGAAGAAACGGTGCATATGAGGAAAACGGAAATAAGCTAGTAAGTGGTACTTTGGGGGGAAAAAAAGCTGGAGGAAATGGCAGACGAGGTAGAAGAATATCTTAATGGACATATCTTCCGTGAGGATCAAATAACAACTTTGTGGGAACCAAGGCTGTTGTCGTTGTTGTTGCTGTTGTTCCATGTTGTTATTCCATTCAAACGTTTCTTCATGATCCTCCACAGCACAGACCCCCCACAGTTGTTCTGGACTTGTTCACAGATGTCAGGGATGGAAACAGGCTTCTGGATTTACTGGAGGTGATATCTGGACAGCCAATGGTAAGAGACCCAGCAGTGTTAAGTCACGTCAAGGCTTTTCAGTTGAACATTACCAGTAATGTTTGGTAAATACAGATTAACTCAGTGGATTTCTCAAACGCTACAATTTTATGGGAGATACTTGCTTAGGAGAGGCAGGATTGGAACAGCTTACCCCATAGCATCTGTGTTTTCATGCCTTGATCTAGTTTGATACAGGCTGAGATGTATCAAGGATTTGTCTCTATTAATTTGAATTTGGGAAGTATATTAACCGCTATGCAAATGAGCCGGACTTGTCTGCTCATCTGGTTAGAGAACTTTTAACCTCATCTCATCTCACCGATGGGACAGAATCCATAACGGGAGTCCCTGTATGAACCATAGTCACTTGCTAAAGCTATAATTCTAGAGTATTGACACAGCTGGAATACTTTAGTGCACAGAGCTACCCAGATAATCGTCAGTAAAGTATGTTCAGTGTTGAAAAAATACCTGGTGATGTAAACAGAGTAGGTGAAGGATTACCTTCAAAAGCCCTACATAATGCGCTTAAGCCAAGCCCTGTTTGTGTTGGAGTGCTGTTTGTAAAGGTCTTTATCATACATTCTTACCTTTGTTATCTAGACAGTTGTTTTACTGTTCATGTTGTTCCTGCTTGTTTATAAGTTTCCTGTGTTTATTGATCTTTCTTCAGAGTCGTGAGAGGGGGAGAAGCATTTTCCAGTGCAGAGCCAATATTGAAACCGCCTTGACATTTCTGAGGAGGAAATCAGTAAGTACAACCTTATCTTGTGGGTTCTTTGCTGTTGGGTAAGTGCTGGTACTACAATACAAACATGACATAGAATATACACATGGTGATATATATGCTGTTGAGTAGGATATTGAGGTGTAATGTGGGTCATCTTGTATGTGTGAAGACAGTAATCAAAATACATCCTCCATTGTTTTCCCCTTTTATTTATTAATTACAATGCAGATTTAGAATACCTTAATTAGGATCTACCTGCATGCAGTTGATCGGGCTACTTATCCTTGGTTTGTATTGTGCTATATAACAATTTAGTATTAAACATATGCAGTAAAAGTATCGTAGACACATACAGTATGAGAAATCAATATCTGCTTTTTCTCTGTAGATAAAACTTGTCAACATTAACATTCCTGACATAATTGAAGGCAAACCATCTATTGTTCTTGGCCTGATATGGACAATCATTTTGCATTTTCATGTAAGTATTTCTGTAAAATTCTTTCCAGTGGTGATTAAATATATGCGGTGTTTCCCCTGTGTTTGATCTGCAAAGCCAGGCAGGCACCTTAAACAGCAGGTTGGGTGAGCTAGCTCTGGATAATGAGACTGCACATGTACTGGTGGAGCAACAAAACCAATTCCATTGCTAATCCATTCTTCAATCGGTTATTAAAAGATATTTGTGTGTACTAGGAAATGACGACAGCATCAGAACATGGACACGCCCTGGTCGTTTGAACAGTAAACAAATGTAATAATATCCACTGTGTGCTTCTGAAGGTGTAAACGCATTTTAATAAATCTGGTTTCAGATCGAAGAGCTTGCCAACTCTCTGGCATTCAGTTCCAGGCAGTCCTCCATGGAGTCTTTGGCCAGTATAGATTCCTGTTCTACCATTGACAGCTCATCATCAAGAAGGAGTGGCACCCTACACACCAAGTTCAAGCTGTCTGCAAAGAAGGCTCTCCTCCTATGGGCTAGGGAGCAATGTCAGAAGTATGAGATTCAGGATATATTTGCAATATAAAGCATTCATTGTTACTGTCTGGCTTGCAGTAATGAAAACAAAGCAACTTTAGCAGTATAGTGACCATCCTGATGGAGATTCTACATATAATGTTTGATCATTTGTTTAAGTATATGTTAGTATTAATTTGTTTTTTAAAAGTTTTTATTAATTGATTGCTGTTCTCGTTAGGGCCGGTGCTAACATCAGCATTAAAGACTTTAAGTCCAGCTGGAGAAGTGGCTTAGCGTTTCTGGCCATCCTTAATTCCCTGAGGCCAAATTTGGTGGACCTGCAGAAAACAAAGAGCAGAACAAACCGAGAAAACCTGGAAGAGGCGTTCCGAACTGCAGAGCATGAGCTAAAGATACCAAGACTTCTGGAACCAGAAGGTAACAGACAGCTTCCACTTCACTGAAATATGTACAACGATAAAACACTGAAAGAAAATACAGGCTTGAATTCAGAGTTCTGTTGAGAGCTTTGTTCAGTAAATCCTAATTAAAGTCAACACTAACTACTGTTTTAACTAATATTGACAATTCCATCTCCTCAGATGTGGACATCAATGACCCTGATGATAAATCCATCATGACTTATGTGGCACAGTTCCTGCAGTATTCTAAAGATTTGCCCGTGTCCGAAGAAGAAATGCAGGTATGGGGTTCACTTATGCTGACAATACACCTGTCTGTCCTGTCATTTTTACTTTTGTAATGTATGCATTCAATAATAATACGAAATAAGATAAATTAGCTTTACTCCAAATTGTCAGTTGTGTGATTTTTTTCAAAAGGGGAAACCTTGCCAGTAAATACCAAACTGTATATAAACAATGAAAAAAAAAAAAATATATATATATACAGTATATATAGTTGCATTGGTGTTTTTTTCTGGCTCCATATATAAAGATAAAAAGATAGAACACTGATTTTTGTTTAAACGTTTTCTTTTCCACTGGGGAGGAGACACTCTTTACCTGCAGTGATAAACTAATAGACTTCCTTTCTCTATGCCAGCCTTTGAATGGTAAACAGGTTTCTTTTCTGTTTCTTGTCTTTCTTTCTGCTGAAGCAGCTCTATGTCACTTCTCCTCAAACTCCTTCTCCTGTCAGACTGTCACCTCGCCTGACACAGGCAATCTCCTCCCCTAACCTCCAAAAGGTACATTACCATTATCAGAACACAGCTGCGTGTTTCAGGCTACACGCAGTACGTGTCACACTTACCTATAGGTTCTTGTTTTCTCTGTGCTCTAATAGTTAAGTACATTGTACTGAAGGACACATTGATTTAAATTAACATTATGTGTGTTATTGTCAGTAGTAGTAACCATTTGCATTAGTACGGGTCCAGGGTTTACAAAATATATCATTTTATATCATTCTTTAATCCTGAAGACACCCGCCATGTGTGGGGAAGTTTAAAAAAAGTATCATCACTGCAAGATGGTTTGCAGTAGTCACATGTACAAGGCAATATGTGGACATACCCTTTCATTCGGTTGTGTTAGGGGTAGGGGTAGGGTTAGAGGTAGGGGTTGAGTTAGGGTTAGGGTTAGGGTTAACACAAATGAAAGTAAGGGGGGTAAACTATATTTAAAGTACTCCATGATATTTATATTTTGCATGCAGCTCTTTTTAAGTGGATTGAATTTACTTCTTGACAGTTTTTATTACAGTATTTAATGGCACCTAATATCATTTGGAAATGTGACCTAGCAATGTAGTGTGTGTTTGTTTTTTTTTGTTTTTTTGCAAATACTGAGCAGAATCTTTCTTTTGTTCTTTTAAACGCTCCATACAGTAAATGCTAATTTTATTCATCAAATAGGCACACCTGCTTCTGCCTCCATCTTTCATGTATTCTCACGTAAAGACTGAAATTTCCCCATTTCCACCAGCAAGGGTAAATCACTAATAGCATATGCATCATTCTGAACTTTTATATTTCATGCTTGTCTTTAATATCATAATATTGCATCCTGCTAATATCACTTCTGCTTGTATGCTTATAGGTGTTATTAATTATTGCTTAAGGAGAGGCAGTACAGGTACGACTATAGAGAACTTTACCCAGCCTTAGGGCACCTCTGCAATGATCATGTTCACTTAAAAATCAACACAAGCCAGTTTAACATGCTTTTATTTTAACTTTCCATTGACTGGCTTTTCAAGCATGGACCAGATAGAATATGCAAGGCTGCAGTTTGAAAGATGTGCTGAAAATACTGGAGAGAGCTGATGTAACAGAAGAAGCAGTTAGAAAATGGATTTGAAAGGTGTGTTCTTTGTTGCCTAGGGAAATCTAAACCAGAAAGTCAAAGGAGTCATGTCCTGGCTTACACAAGCAGAGCAGGAGCTGGAGGGGTCCATTGGAGAAGCAGATAAGGAAAGCTATGAAGAGAAATTCCATGTAAGGCATTTGCTACATCCATGTTCTTTCGCCCTATAACCCTACTGTTGTCTGCACTACCCAACAAGAGCGCTCATAAGCAAAGAGAGACAGTGCACTTTGAGTTATTGGTCCCATTTCACAAATTATTAAGGACTTTTTTAAGGAATTATTTATTAACTACTGGTTTTGAAAGTGTTCATGAGCATTCGCTTAAAATGAAAACCCTTTCAAATACAGTTGAAAAAGGTTTCATCAACTGCACACTTAATTTAACTAATCAAAATGGGCTTTTCAAAACATATTCCTTAAAGCCGTCCTTTTGTGTTTTTTTATTTTTTTTTTAAATAGGGCCCAATATATGATACATGGCTGCAGAATTTCCACATCTCTTTAACCTATAGCCATATCAATGGAGCCTTTTCCCCTTACACTGTGCCACCGGGGGATGCTTTGTTTTTGTTCACAAGTTTAATCAGTGAACTAGTGAGCTAGATTTTTCTGAGTTTCTGATTCCTACTTTATTTCAGGCTAGTTTGAAAGGGTACAGGACTTTCAGTTAAGAGCAACAATTTTGGCAGGTGTCACTGTACTTCTTAAGGAAGTCTGAGCTAATAGAAAAGGTATTTTAATAAGTTCCCTGTGTTACAGAAATGTGAGGGTACTGTTATTACTTTTAAACAGCAGTAGATATGGAGATATGGACTCTGAATCGAAGAAACAGCACAGCTTTCATTTTAACTTTAGACCGATAAATATTAGGATCACAATATCAAATCCCCTAATCTGTGTAAAACTCCTTCAGAGTCAAGGGTCTTGTTATAGATTATAGACACGGCGTCATCCACTGTAAGGTGTCCTTTTCCCTAGCATGCAGTCTCAGTAGCTGTTTTTTATAAATGTGTTATTTTTTCACAAATGTTTTGCCGATTCCAGCACTACTGTGTACAATCACTGCTCTTACATCTTCCAGGCATTTCAAACTTTTGTTACAACATTTAATGAGCAGAAAAGACCCATTATGCCTTTGCTGACAGCCATGAGGAAAACCACACAACTGACTGAGGATCAGGTTCGATTGAAAGAAGCTTGGAATAAAGTCACGTCTAAGGTATTTCATCATCGAAGAGGGGTTCAGACTATGATGAAATAAAGAAATAGGGCCCAAATAGCATTGTCAAAGGGTGAAAGGTCAAGATGGAATGTGAATTCCTCTGGGGATACATGGCACTTTAAAATCTAAATTTACACAGTGCTTTCAGTGCACTGCTTTGTTTAGTGCTGGTGTGTATTACTGCAGTGCAAGGCCATTGCTGTATGAACAGTTATATGGGTGCAATTTTGATCAAATGTATTAACAGTCCTGATTGATTCCTTTGGCGAGCTCTTGTTAGTTTAGTACTTGGATCTAATTGGATTATCAATCAGTGTAACACTAATATGCTCTAAACACTGACTTGCAACAATCTTATAGGGAAATAAACACATGAAAAACAATGTTTAACAGCAGTACAGTAAAGGGTTAATCATGGATATGTTTTCTTGTTGTTTTTTATTTATTTTATTTTTTTTACATAAAAACTGCATAAAAGGCTAGGATGTTGGATTTCTGTATCTTTGGTTGTTTCACAACTTAAATTGTGTTTTTACATATTGTCGTTTGACATGCATCTTTAATGGTTTTTGCCAATAGATCAGGGAATATAAAGTTGCTCTGGACCTTGATTTGCCTTCCCCCCTGGATGGTGTGGGAGTCTGGCTTCAGAAGATAGAACCTGTCTTGGGGGAGGAGATAGCCGAGTCCCAGGACCATGAAGAGGTTGCAGGCCGAATCCGGGACACACTTCATCTGCTAAAGGTTTTACAAGGGAACTGTTCGAATACAATTCAATACAATTAGTACAATTAAAATGTCTAATGGGGGTTTATTTTAGACTAAAAAGGAGTGGGTGCTTCTTAGTTCTCCAGGTATTGAGTTCCAGAGTGGAGACACATACTAGGCAAGCGAATGGTCATCAAAGGGACACACTATGGGTTGATTTGATAAAGCTATGCGACAATCCACAGCTGGATTTTATTGAAGCATTTTTACAGCACTGGGAACTCTCCCTGGATTACACCAACTAGCTGTCAGGCTATCCTGAGATTTAACCCTCAAAAGAGGAGAGGATCATGCATTTCTGGTAGATTACCAATAGTAATTTATTTTAAATAATGTAATAATTACACTTCCCATCTTCTCTAGTCTTTGATGGAAGAAATGGATGTTCACTGGCAAACCCTTCAGAAATTCCCAAATAAAGATGAAAATGGAGCCACTCGAGTACCACAAGAGAAAATAGACGAATTGAAAAGAAGGTGGGCTGTTATATATTTAAAGCCGTTGACCTTTTAGACAGTATATGATATAAGATACTCGCATTCTTTCAGACAGTATATGATGTAAGATACGCAATGCATTCTTTCAGAAAGTATATCATGAAAGATATGCAACGCATTCTTTTTTTTTTCTTCTGTCCTGCAGGTTTACTAGTGCGAGGGTCACAGCCAAGTACCATGGGATTAAACTGGAATACCAGGAATCAAAGCACTCTGTGCAGGCTTTGATATGTGCAGTGAACAGCAAATTAAATACGTGGAAAAAAAAATATGGGACTAAAGAATCTGTAAAGCTGCTTCAACTGGACTGGCATGTAAGATTGTATCTGTGTACATTTACATTCAGAAGATGTATTATTTTATTCATATTTTTATATTTATAATCCAGCCCTGGCAATGGAACATGAAACAAGCAATGTGAATTTAAAAGTATTGGATGGTAGCCATCTTGCTTTTACAGTTACAGATGTACAGCTGTATGAAACTGAGTGACCAATTACCTGCAAAAAATCCCAAAGTAATAAGTAGACAAGACGATTTGGGTGAGGAACATTTAAATGAACTGGAAGAAAAATCGCTGTCTTTAGACTCAGTCACCCCAACTTTGTCACTTAAAATAATGTATCTTTAGCGGTTTTTAAACGCTACAGAAAAGCACAAAAAGACACTTGTGCACATTATCCACCCCCCTCAGACACATCCCTTGAAAAAATTCTGAAATCCGAGACGTCGTTGTGTTTATTTTTATTCCTCCTGTCTGTTCTGCTCAGCGTGTCTGCACTGTCAGTGACAGGGGAAAAAAATAACTCCGTGCTGTATCAACTCCGCCCCCTGGTGCATCTTTTCAATGGCAATATCACAATATCATAAATACAGATGTACGTTCTTTTGCATGTTCCAATACAATTAATTTACTCAGCTTAACTTAGTGTGTAGTTCAAAGTTATAAATGGGACTACTTTATTGGCATAAGGATATTTAATAAAAAAAAAAACCTAATAATTTTTTGCCCTAAACATGATTTATGCTTTTTTTTTTTTCTTTAAATCCACTGTTTGACCCGGATTATAAATACAATAAGGCCCTTCAGGGAGTCCGTATACGTTGAATATACAGACTTCTCAGGGGTTGGAGGCACTCGACTTCGTCTCATGCTCCACAACGCACCGAGGCATCCGTATAGTCGATTTATACAGATGGCCTGTCGGGCCTTTATATATCTCAAAAGTCTTACCAGCCTTGTGGTAATTCTAGTCCAAGAGGTTGACTGCATTTGAAGGCTTTTATTTTTTTTTTTTTTTATTGCCTAGTCCTAAAATGGCAACCCTTTTCTGACAACCAATCTCTTGCATCTGAACTGAGACTGTATTAGGGCATTTGACAGGCCTCCAGTGAAAGTTTGAACTTGCTGAACCAGCAATCTAGTGAATGTATGATAACTAATATTTTACTGGAAGGCGTAGAATTGATGCAAGTGTGCCCAATTTTCTGCAAGAAACAACAACAAAAAAAAAATTCTTACATTACAAAACAAGCAACACTCTAGGTTATTTCTTGCTAGTTTTGTAATATTCATTTTTTTTGGGAGGGGGGAGGTGGAAAAGTACACTAGCTTCAAACTAAAACTTTAGTGTACATTACATACAAGAAGTAATGTGAAAGCTGCAGTATTTTAAATCACTATTTAGGATGTTTTTAATTACACAACGCCTACAATTTCCTGTGATCCTATAGCTTCCTAGAAATCTAAATACTCTTTAAGTTGACTTTGCTCATTTTAAATGCAGCTGGATTACAACTACATTATAATCAGTATACAACATGATCGCAGTTCTTCCTCCTACAACATAAATTACTTACAGAAATGATGTAATGACATTTTAAGTAGTAAATGGGAATTTTCAAAAGGGTCTCCACTTAACTAATTGCCCAGCTGTGGAACACATGGCAGAAATCCAACACAGCACTTCATTTTTAACATCAATATTCATTTTACTATTAGTTGTAGCTAACTAGTGATTTGGATTAGCGTTCCCATACTAACAATTTTCACTGCAGGGTTGAGTGAAGTGGAGGACATTATTATTTTAAATGCAGGTTGAAAAACAAAATGCCTTGAAAGTGCATTCCATTTTAGGCGTTCCACATCCTACACCTGTATGAAAATATATATATATATATATAATTACTGCGTAATTGCAGACGTATTTTTCACTTTCTCCTAGGATTTCGTAGAGAAGCAGAGCTTTGTTACCTGCCTGGAGGCTGCCACTGAAAAGCTGAAGTTAGTTGCCAGCAATTACACAAGCAGGACTGCTTTAGGTAGGGTGTGTGTCTTCTTGAGAATGTAACATTTTAAAATGTTTATATTAACTAATGTATTATTCCTGTTTAGAATAACTTACTATCCTGCTGTGTTACATACTTTTATAAGCACCTCTGTGGCCACTCAGAGAGAAGACATGCTTTAGAGAACTTTAAAGGCCACCGTGGTGCTTTTAACTAGTGAGTTTTAAAAGGTTAACAGGATTTGATGATTGAACCAAGTTGCTCTTTTAAGATATTACAGTACATAGGTGGCTGATTCACTGAACACGTGATAGCCTGTCTTCAAGCAAACATAGTTGGGAATCAGGCCTACACAAATTGCAAATCGGCAATGATATCACTGAAAAATCCCAAAGACAGCAATGTTTTGGGTGCATTGTGTTTGTTTAACCGTTCATTCAAAATACATTCGTAGCCATCATGTTTCATAATAGTCACCTGTAACTACAGACATGGTGCATTGATATAATGGGTGGACACTTCATTAGGAAGGGTGTATTACAAATGAAGAGGAAACACCCTCAGTGCTTGAGGAGAATCCCTCCCATGTAACTCCCTGCACACTGCTCTGGTCAATGAAGCATGCTCACTGCCTGCACTCAGTGCCTGGCTTTTCACGATGGTGTCTAGTGGTTCTTTCTTTACCAGTTACAGTCTGGATGCAGATGCTTCAGCTTGTCAGGCTGGCACCTTGTTATTCCTCTTTTAAGCTTTGCTTCTGTCTACTCTCAAGCCGCCCGCTGTAGGCCATAAATATTGCATATATGCAGTAGTTGAGTAGCTTTGTATAATGTTGACTAAATGTGTGCCTCCTAAAATGACCTTATCCTGTAGAATGCTCTTTTTACACTAAACTGATAGAAAGTCAACCCCAACCCTGGCTCTGTCTGATTGTTGTAGCCCCTTTCCCCCTCTCTTGTGATGATCTTTACCTTTATAAAGTACATCCATTTGTCTACTGGAGTGCTAACTGTGCTAGTGAGTGTGAGTCGGGATGCAGAGTCCAATTCTCTTAGTATAGAAGACGTTTCCTAGTGGAATATTAATTGGAAACGTCAAAGCTGAAAATGTCAGTGACTCTTCCTCTGTCAAGTCAATTTCTCCTTTCCTGATTTATCAGCTGCCGACTCTCAGTATATCAACAAGTTCCTGAAGCAAGTGGACTGCGACTCCTCTGTTTCTCTGGCGTCCATCAGGAATGTGAAAGCCATTTTAGCTCGAGTTGTTTCTGGCTGGGACACCTACACAGAGAACTATAATTTGCTTCAGCAGTGGCTAAAGGATGCACAGGCCCAAACACAAATACACACAGCAGAGGTAGGCTGTATTATTTAGTTTCTTTCCATTTTTGCCAACTGCTCTGAAAACCAAAAAATGCTGAAATAAATCATAACATCTGATTAGTGTAGTTATAATGGCAGGTGAACATATAACATTCCTTTATCCTGTATTGATTTTAGAAAGAAGTGCATACTGGGTTAAAAATCTGACCAAAGTATATTTGGTTTTTGATGATTAACACAGGACAAATGTTGATACTAAATACTAAATGCAGGAAGTAATGAATCATTTACTGAGCAAAATGAGAACATGTCTAAACATTAATTGCACAAAGAGACTGCATTCAATATTGTGCTACAATTATGCAGTGTTGAAACAGAGCCATTTATTTGTATCCAACTTGTCAGGTCATGTCAGACTGGAGCACAAGACACGGTCGCTTGAATGAAGCTGGTAACTTTTTAATGGAGGTCACCAATGAGCAAACCAGTTCTCAACTCTCTGAAGAACTGAAGAAACTAAACAGACAATGGGCCGACTTCATAAAGAGAACTACATTTGTAAGTTTGAAGAATGTTAAGTGTCTCTTAGAATGATGGTTTACTGTTTCCTATCCCATGCAAATGAACAAGCAAACCGTGATTTATAAACCACCATTTTACAAATCTGCTTATGTTGTGATCCTTCAGCTGTAAAACCACGCTATGTTGACCGATTTCCATTACTTCATTTGGTTTCTTTGAGCAAAAAGAAAATTGTCCGCTTTAGACCAGCGACTTTACAAAATAAAATGTAAAAACACTGTATGATGCTTCAGAAGTAAAATAACATATAAGCAATGGATTCTGGCTACTCTAATGTGTTTTCTTTACAGGAGATCATTCCCCAACCCTGTGAAAGCCCAAGGAAGACTGATAATACCGCAGCCATCAATATCATGATAGACGAAGCAACACAGATCCTGCATGAGCGCGTCGATATATCAGCAAGCTCTCTCAGGACCTATATTAAGAGGCTAGAGGTATCCTATTTACATGTGTTGCACTTCTTGTTTAAAACAAACTCATGTGAGCAGTAAAGGAGTGGCCAGTGGATGCCCAGTGCATCATGGGTCATTGTGCTTGGAGCACTTTGAATAGGAGCTGGTTCTGCATTAATAACTGGAGTTATAAAGGGCTTTTGAAAATACGCAGCTTTTGCAATTGTAATTATAAATAATGAAGCCCCGCTCATCTCAGCCAGTAAAAACGTGCGGTTGTCTAGTGCAGAGTGTTTCAGCTCTGCTAGCCTCAGTAGTAATGGTATGGAGAAGGTGGTCAGGTCAGTGTTTGAAGACATCGTCACTTAAATAAACTGACCTATAAAGTTTATGTCACCCAAAGTATGCATGCCAGGTAGATTCTAATGCATAGTGTAACCCAGCGATTGATGAATAGACTGTGGGATATGTTTAAACTTATGGTATCATATATCAGTGCTGTCTGCAGAACTCATTAACAACTGCAAACCTACTGCTTTTCAGGACTTGAAAAGAAAAATAGAGGAGGTGGATTTGGATTTCATCCTTCAGTCCCCAGAAAAATCACCTGTAGAGTTTCCACCTGTGAAGAATGTAAAAGACACTCTTTCAGAGGTATCCATAAGATTACACTGTTATTACTGGCATTTTAAACTGGGTGTTATACTTTTGAATTAACCCTTAGAAATGTTTAACATGATAAACTTGCATGGTCATTTTGTAGAGTACTATGCTATATCATGCTTATGCAATGCACCATGCCTGCATATGCCTTATGATTTCAGTATGCGTTTTACTGTACTTTATTACACTTTGCTGTACTTTTACCATATACATCGGTGTGGCATGAACTTTTGGTTAAAATGTTTGTAGTTACTTTTTTGGTTGGTTGAAATGATAGGACATTGGTACTGGCTTTGAAATCGGTATTTACTGCTGAGAATACTCTTCAGCATATTTATGAAAACTGTTTCGTTACTCAATCTAAAGCTGCAGCAATCCATACCATTGTGAGCTAAGGAACAAGTTGACAGCAGATTACATATATTTATAGGCTTCTAGCCATAGGGTAAAACTAGATCTAAAACTAGAGTGAAAAGCCTTCTTCAATTTGTTTCCTCCCTCTATCAAACCTATAAGATCACTTTCAACTTCTTATATAAAAACCGACAATTCCTACAGTGCTCACACTATATAGAGCATGCTGCAGTTCACGGCAAGTTTAGGAAAAAGCATAATGGTTTCCCTTTGCCCTTTACAGCTTTACTGGCATGCATTGATGTTCGGGTAAATGTATCTTCTAGATTGCAGATAAGTGTTCTGGAGTTCAACAAGACTGCCAGCTCTTACTCAGCCATGTGGTCACCCTGGAGAGCAGCTTAGCTTTACTGGAACTGTGGGAATCGGAAGCAGGAAACATTTTCAATAGTCTGAACATGAAGCAAAAGGGACAAGAAATCGACAAGAAATCTTTACAAGTAAGATTGTAAAATATATATACAGTCGCAGACAAAAGTATTTGGGCAGTTAAAAACAAATAAAAAAAATAGAAAAAACACAATGAAAGTGATTTCTATAATTTCTAATTGTTCTATTGAAAGATATAAATTAAAGTAGAGATTCAGCTTTATAATAAAACAACAAATGATTACATAATATGAAAAATAACAAATATGAAAAATAACATGCAAAAAAATAATGTAATAGTTTGACAAAGTGTTAGTTTTCAGTCATAATTGTCAATGATTAGCAACGAATGGGTTTCATATGAAATATGTTGATTGCCCAAATATTTTTTTCAAAGTAAGAAATTGTATGAAATATATATAGTTTTTTTTTTTTAAACAAATACTGTTTTCATTTTTAACCTATGGCATTTCAACCTATGCCATTGTGTTTGTTTTAATTGAAACCCCCGTATAGAAAATGAAGCTGGAATTTTATTTTTTAACAGAATGTGCCTTTTGTTTATAATGTTGTTCTTATGAAGGAACCCTTTCAGTGCCTATACTAAACAGCAGTTAGCAGCCCTTGTGTGATTGTAGCATCGTGTTGTCCATCACGTGGTGCCTCCACCTGTGCAGTCTCATTGCTGAGTGCCTATGTTCAGGTAGCAACATTCATTATTACCACCCTGTAGATGCTTTAAAAGATGGGCTGAACCGGCCAAACAGGCCATGTTAAATATGAGCCTAAGGCAACTGGAGACTTTTAAACACATTGAAACACTGACTTCAAATATTTTTTATCTTATTCTTCCTTTTTTTTTTTTTTTTTTAAAGCTCTTAATCACCAGAGGCAAGGAGTTGGAGAGACAAGTTGCAACAGCCCAGGAGATTGTGCTCATTGTAGCAGAAAACATTGCAAAGAACAGGTCCCTTCATCACCTCCAAGCGTCTGGCCTACAGTCAAGAGTGAACGCAGTGAAAGACACTCGCCAGGTCTGAGGGTTGTTTTGGTTTTTTTTGTAATAAATGATGTAAGAATATTGTTCAGGGGTAACCAAAATTGGCAAACACATCTTTAAAGAACATACAGTAGTTAACATTTTGATTACTGTAATTGGTTAATGTTTCATACCCTCCAAGGTATTATTATTTGTTTATTTAGCAGACGCCTTTATCCAAGGCGACTTACAGAGACTAGGGTGTGTGAACTATGCATCAGCTGCAGAGCCACTTCATATAGTCCAGATACCTTTGTGGTCTCATATGTTGTTTAGCCTTCCCACCATGTAAATACTGTTGCTTAATAGACATTCATGGAGTATGCTTTGTGTATACTATAGGGTGCTTGTGGGTTCAACCCCAGGCTTAGGTAAACAAGAAAAATCTTGTTTTGAGGTGACGACAAGCGATATTTCACATTCAGAATGCTGTGTTGTTTTTTTTTGCCTTTAAAATATGATCCTCAAGTTATACTCCTTGGCTCTATATCTTAATTATTTTATGTTTAAATTATTATTATTATTATTATTATTTATTTTTTTTTTTAAAGGTGACAATGACAAATTTAAACTCTGCCATGCAAACAAAGGAAGCAAGCTCCTCCTCGGAAGCTGACATCAAGATAAGGTTTGAAAGTTCAAAACAGAAACTCCAGGCCTACATCACGGATGCTCTGGCACTTCTCAGTGAGAAGCACACCTCTGAAGAAAGAGTGGCAAAACACGAGGTGGGCATTTTGGAGGTTGAAATGCAACTGCCATTCAGATCTGTTGTCTCTCAACTGATGCAACTGTAAATATGATTTAGAAAAATGAATACAGGAGATCAGTTAATGGCTGGGATTAACTGTGGTTTTATGATGATTGGATTTTGTGTTGATTATTATTATTATTATTATTATTATTATTATTATTATTATTATTTATTTCTTAGCAGACACCCTTAACACTTGCATTTGTATGGCTCGTGTTTTGTGTATGGTTGGGTCAGGCTGGAACTAATGCATTTTTCCATGTAGGAAACCCTAACAAGATCTGAAACAAACATCCTGGAAGAGTTTCTGGAAGCAACTGAGCAAATAAAACAAATCACTCCCTCAAATCAACAGCAAGAAGTAGAAAAAATAAGCAAATATCTTCGGGAACAGTGGGAGGTAGGCTCAAAATTCTAATTATAGATTTAAAAAAATGAGTGCAAGCTTTCAAAATGAATGCTAGCTCTCACAAATCTCATGTCCTTGATTTTTTAGGCTGCTATATTTAACAAATATATGAATGGATGTTTAACGGAATGTGTTTTTTTTAATTGTCTTCATTGTGCTAACATGTTTGATTAAAATAATACGGCATACAGCATATGCTTTTTACAATAATCTGCACTAGCAGCTATATTCTATCACCAGTCTTTCTCTCCTATGAAAACATATTCTTTTGATATGCTAAACAGATTTCTATTTTTTATTACATAGGCTATTCACGTAGAAATCCCACTCTATTTACATCTGATGAAATTTGAGGTTGAAAAAGGAAAATGTAATGGAGCTGTTTCACAGTGCGAGATGCAAATTAACAAAGAAATCAAGCTTATTAATTCAGCCTGCATAGCCGGTCTTATTAAAGAACACCAGGTATTGTGTAATACTAGTAATACTTACTGACTTTCTAAGCTTTTGCATGCATGCAGTATGGCACAGCTTTGGTTTTTTAGTTTAGGATGACACAGCGCTTGGAGATACTACCTTCAAATCTCTACATCGTATTCTATGGCCGGGTTTCCATGTAGCTTAGAAAGTCATCGCTCTCTCTCCACAGTCATTATTTATGTAACGTACCACGCACATACCACGCGCATCCCACGTGCTATAGGAAGAGTGCATCTAAAACATTGTACGACTTTAAGGGGTGGGTAAATTGTCTTCTCACGCTAAAAAGCCGTACAATTGACCAAAACTTTTTATTTTTATTTTTATTTTTGCATGGAAACATGTCCAGAAGTTGTACATTATGTTTACAAGACTTCAGCAGTGCAAATCCCATTTGTAACCTTGCGCACCTTTCTACTATAACTGAAGGCCATGCCAAGCAATCCTTTATTGGCAAGCTTCTTTGACCAAATAGGGGGAAAAAAAGCATACAGTGCAATTCATTGTGCATTAGCTTAAGTACCATCTATAACGGGTACCTAAAAGTCACATTTGTACCAAAATTCACTGTATTATTGCTGCCGTCTACCGACAACACTAGGCTTGAGCAAATTCATTGAACAAGATTTGTTTTTTAAAGTACGAAAACATGAAAAACAAAAACAAAAACTTCCACACATTTCTTAAAGACAAATACAGTTCTTAAAAGCAGCTTGTTGCAAGACTAATATACAACATAACCAAGTTCCAGAAGTCCCGGTGGACAGCATTGAGAAGTGTGTTGAACTCGTGGACTACCGATATACTGGCTCGTCAATAACAACAAGAACAGAATCTATTATATTATAACCACATTCTACTGCAAGAGCCTTGCACTGTCACTGCAGTATTTGGATTCAGGTATTTCTTGTTGTTATAACAATAATATGTAGTGATAAACACAGCAAGTAGGGTAGACTGATTTACTACCAATATGTAAACACATTTACTGTACTAAACATTTGGACTGGATTGTTTTTATACCATTTAACCTAAAATGCTTCACAGCCCTTCAAATGCTATGGAAAGAATATTCAAGAATATTCTGGCAGTCAAAGTTATTGACTCATATTTCTGTATTAACCCAGCCTTCAGGTTGAGTTTGAACATGTTTGCAGTGATTTTGATAACTTGAGGTTGTTTTTGTAATGGCTAGAGTATATATTTAGCTTAAACATGGAAACCATGGCAATGCGTGTGTTGTGTTTAAATATGTTAAAATCACAATTAAATGCCTATCTGAGTAGGTCAAAACACGAAAGGCAAGCACATACAGGCAATTGAGGGGGCGGGAGGGGAAAGGTACATTTTAAGGTAAATTTCATGCCCTTACAGTAAGATACAGATAATCAAATGCTTATTTTGTTGTACCTGAGCAAGTATTACAAGTCAACAGTGTCATTCTCACTTGAAATGCATTTTTACCATATTGACACTTTACTCAAATGCTTTGCAATATCATCATGCTGATGCGATGTGTGACAGCGCTGATCCTTCAAAATAACTCTAGTCCTTGCTACTCTTTCAGGCTTGCTTTTCCCCTGAGGGCAGTCTGGGTCAGGCCGATGATCATTTACAGGCTATGAAGGGGATCTGTGAAAAACTGACCGCTGACAGCAGCTACAGTCTCACCAAAACCCAGCTTACTAAATGTGAGCAGCGAAAAGAAGAAATCGAACAGAGAGCAAGACATGTATATGAGAATCTACTAACTCGTCACAATGAACAACAGTCTTCTGAAAAGAGGCACGTGTTTTTATTATGTTATCAAGTGCTCATATGGCTTTTAGTGGCACTCTTGTGTTTTTATGATGTTTACAATCGGTCTTCTGGTTTTTGGTGCCATTAAGCTCAATATCTTTATGTTTTGTTATAGGGAGTGCTTTGAAACATAAGAATATGCTAAAAATGCTCATTAGAAACAGTCGATCAAGGTTACCGTTTGTGAATAGAGCATTAGAAAGAGCCATTGTAAAATATATTGGTTTTTTTGCAGACAATCTTCAGGACATGCTGAACTCAAGGTAGCTGATGTTGACAGCCCTGTAGAAGCTGTTTCTTCAGTTTCATCTAAAGTGCTGCTTACCACTACTCAGGTAAAAAGGGTTGGGTGCGTGACAGATTTCTGTTTGCGCTTATGCTTCTTTTTCAGTTTTGTATCCTGTAATGTATATATGAATGCCAGTTTATAGTTTTTTTTAAAAGTTTAAGCTGTTCTGCATAAGCGTTTATCCTCATAACCCACTATAGGAGTCCACATAAACAGCTGATTTAAAAACAGTACATGCTGACACAGAAGCTGTACGTTCATTCATAGTTACTGCCAGGTAAAGCCTGCTAATGTATTCATCGTACTGGTTTTAAGTTCTAGGATATGGGATATGTCTGATTTTACTCATCACTGAAGAAGGTAACAGCCAGCAGTGGCTGAAATCTTGAAACAAACTTTATTCCTTGGATGCCTTTATGCATCAGCACTGCAGAAAGAACTGGTCAGTTCCATTCCTGGATGGTATACGCAATACAATTCAGTCATTTTCTTAGATTTGGAAATCAATGCTTGCCTCTGTTATTGTATGTAGCCTTGAGGTTTAAGCAGAAGTTTTTCACAAAATCTGTCCTTCTTGTTTCAAGGTAACGGTGAGGGTTGCAAATATCCCAGTGGTGCAACAAGCTGTAAAACTGAATGTTGAGGAAACTGTACCGGCCGTTCAAGACAAACAGGACTTGACTGAGACTGAGGTTTTGAAGAGGTAACAGCCACTGACAATAGAAAAAATTGTGAATGCATATCTTGTGTTCTTCATGTTTATGATTGTGTTTCATATTCAGCTATAGAGAGTCAAAGAGTGTCTTCGAGGTGCAACTGAAGAAGAACAGAGAACTCATTCTCTCTGAATTTCCTGAAGATATGGTGGATACGTCAGTCCTGCGCATCAAGTGTCAAGAATTACAGGTTTGTCAAGCTGATTTAATATAGAGTTAAAGAACCCACACTATACATTCTGATAACCTAGATTTAGAACAACAATATTGTTGACTGTTTCTTCTAATCTCACTGTAGGCAGCTCAAGAGGAGACTGAAACTTTTTGGTTTGAGTTTGAAATTCAGTCTTCACAGCTTAAAGGAAACATGAGGGAACCTGAAACCAGGAAAAGAATAAACCACGAGTGGAGAGAACTCAAGCCAAGCCTCCAAGCCAGGTAACTCACTCTTACAGACAGGCAGACAGACTCAAGAACCAGGACTGTGTTTGCACATTAGCTCAGCTGGTCAAGCACTGTGACCCTATCCATGCATGTGACATTTTACCAGATTATTACAGCAGCTGTTATATTTTGCATTCGTGCAAATACGGAGATCTATAATATTGATTACTTGCCATACATAAACAACAGTGTTGTTTTTTCACAGTGGTTTCAGAAGTCAGTTTTAGTTAACCCATAACAATGTGCAGCTAAAAACACATCAGGTGATACATACCTGTAAAAGAGTCAGGTGGTTGTCTAACTATGATTATCTTCCTCACTAACATGAAGAGCACATTGACCACATTGGGAGGGTAACAGTCTGAGCTGTAGGTGAGGTAATGCACTCTAAGAAGAGTTTTATTGCGATTAGAAACTCTCTAATGTACAGATTTATTTTCATTGTTTAATAGAGAATCCTTATTAATTGAAGGAAGTTCTGAGGTTTCTGTTAATGATATAATTGATCTCTATTAAATGCCAATATCCTGTATTTTCACAGACTGAAGTCCATGGAAACTACAGTAGGAATCCTTGTTCCTGTGGAGATTCAAGTTACTCAGCTTTCTGATTTACTAGACCAGTACCAAAAGAAGCCCAAGACTTTGAAGCGGTTTACAGTGACTGGTGCTGACTCAGTTCAAAAGGATATAAAGGTATGGCATGTCAGCAGAGCTTTTAAAAACATGTGTTTTAAAGTTCAGCTGAAAAGGGTATTTTGACTGTTTTCATTGTATTCATTGGGTGACGTGCACATTAAATACAATACAGACCCAACTGCAACGATGTACCATATTAATAACCCATTCCACCTTCGGTAGAGCTGACAAATGCCATCAGAGAATGTAATACACTGAAACTCAGGCTTGGTGGTGTGCTGTTATTGTTTTGACTTAAAATACACACATAAATGGGTAATATGGCCAATTAATAGCCATTCTAATTCTCAGCTATTCAATTAAACTAGCTTGCAGATACTTGCTTTCACCAAATGCTTTTTTTCTGTTCCTTATAAGAGTTCTTATTTGATTATTTTTTGACAAATTATTTTATATATACTGAAACTTTATATGCTGAAAACGATTTATTACCAGAATTGTATTTTTATTTTGAATCTAAACTGTTTTTAAACTTTTCTAACAGGAACTTCAAGAACGTATCCAGCGCCACATAGTAAACAGCAGTGTTTTAGAGAAACCAGGGAGCCCCTCTGTTGCAGGATTAGACTCCAGAGACCAACTGGCAATCCATAAGATTGTTCTTGTCTGCAAAAAGAAACTACAAAAGATGATCTACAGCATACATGACAGCGAAGTGGTCATGAAAACCCTGGAAGCCTTTTTAGCGTCACTGAGAACGGCTGAAAATGATATTGATCGTTTACCAGCTGCTCCATCTGCGGATGTGGATGCCTTGCGTAAAAGCAAAATAAAGTTAGAAGTGATCCAGAAAGATATCAACTTCATGAGGGACAAAGGTGTCCACATAGATGAGCTGCTGAACAAGGCTGAGATCTGCCTGCAGGAGGCTGAATCCAGTAAAGCAATGACCTGTCAACAAATGATTGCAGTACTTTCCCAGAAACTAGAGGACACAAAAGAGTTTATAATGAAACGCGAACAAAGTCTTCAACAAGAAGAAGTGCTCCGGCCAATCCTTGTTAGAAAGGAGGACCTGATAAAAACTCTACGGGATGTACAACAGAAAACCGACAGTGAGGGACTGAAGGAACCGACATTACCTGCACTTCAGCAAAGGTTTGTCATGGTTTTCATTATTTTGCCAAAATATTTTTCAAAAGACACTGCTACATGGGAAAATCTGTGACCAATATAAGACTAGGATAGTTGAATGCCAGTGCAGCTACAGGTTATGTTAATAAAGCATTGTTTTTACACACAGGTTGAGGTCCTTAAAAGAACTAAGGAACAATCTGGGTTCCTTTGAAGGAGAACTGCTAAAACTCAGAGAAACAGCCAATCAGCTTGTACTGATGTCAAGTGAGGAAAAAACCAAGCATCTTGTGGACTTGGATACCCTTTGGGAGGAAACAGAGAGATCAGTAACTGAGGGGTAAATGAAAAATAGGCAGAAGTCAAAATATGTATCAATGTTGTATTACATAACATCTGCATTTATTCATGCTATGACAAGTTAACAGACTTTTGGACAAAATGAAGCTTAAATGGTTTAATCTGTATTTCAAGGCTCTCATCTTATATTTTAACAGATTGAAATCCATGGAAACTGCTGTTGGATTCCTTGTCCCATTGGATAATGAAGTCGCTCAGCTTTCTGATTCACTAGACCAGTTCAAAAAGAGGCCCAAGACTTTGAAGCGGTTTACAATGCCTGGTGCTGCCTCTGTGCAAAAGGATTTAAAGGTACAGCAAGTCACCGAAGCATCAGAATCTGGAGATTAAACTTAAGGACCTGTCTGTCTGTCTGTCACACTTGCATCTTTTAAAGTCCAACACTTTCAAATGAAATGTTCTTATTTTTATACTATTCCATTACCTTTTATGATGTTTGAAGTCATTCTTAGTAGTTCTCATTGCAATTACTTAAATAGTGTGCTTTATTTTTGTATTTGTTTCAATAAGCCTTTGTTAAGGTGCTTTAACATCAGTTCAAAACCTGCTTTTCAGTTCTAGTTGCCTGCCATAGATATACATGTAATGTAGGCTAGATCTGCCCGAGTGTCTTTTATATTAGTAAGCACCAGCACCATCTAGTGCACAGGCAGTGTATTGACAGCAAAACAAAAGGACATTGTTTTCAAAGTGGCAGATCACTAGATGGTGTCAGTGCTTCTTAATGTTAGCCTTTAGGCGTAATTCGGGGGATGCCGTAGAGGGCGCTCTCCCGCTTTGCGCTCCTTTTTTTCTTCTTATCCTATTTCCTTTTCTTTAGCCTGTCTTACCTTCCCTCCGTGGCATCCTGCCCGGTAGCGTCCGCGATCTCTTCCGGGTGGAAGCTGATCCCAGTTCAGCCTCATTTAGTATTTCCAGCCAATCGCACAATGCAGCGCTCGCCACGTCAATTATTAGGGCATGGCCAGCACTGCTCCACGTATGTGTTATTGGCTGCCCCTCCTGTCTATCTCGCTCTCTTTTTCTACTTTAACCCAGCACTATTTCCGCTTCCTTGTCTGTGTTTGTTTTTTGTTCCTGGTCTGTGTTTGTTTTGTTGTTCGTTTCTTTCACTGCAAGCCGTTTCTCTGTCTGCGCTCGCAAGATAGTATCAGCTATTTTCCTACCTGCTCAGTCTGCGCCGTTCAAAACGCAGCGTCATTCTCAACTTGGTCTGCGTTTTCATCAGAAAGACTGTTTCAATGTCACCGCTGCACTGCAACTGTTTTACACCGGCGCCTCACAGACCATGGTTACCACGGCTACGCCTCAGCGAGTGACTACTGGGAGTGGTAAGTTGCTACGGCGACCAGGCAGCTTTAACAGGCAATGAGAGCCTGTGCCTCACGACTGCAATTTTCTGGCTCCTGCTGCAGCGCTTTTGCAACATGAGAGCTTCAACTCGCCGAATTGTGACATCTAAATACTGCAGGCTCCTCTTCTAGACCTACATTAACTTACTTATATCATCACTAACTGTTCTAAAGCAAATGCTTAATACATAGACAAGGATTGTAATCGCAATAACCAAATATATGCTACCCTGCTTCACTGAAGCCAATAGTTTCAATTCCAATCAAAACCTCTAGATGGCAGCATAACACCACAAGCTCTACATAATTTAAGATGATTTGCTATCGCTGCGAATCTGGCACTCTCCAAACCTTCTATCAATTCCTGCAGTTCGTTGTCTTTTTGAGGGATTCTCAGTCCCCTCCTGCCTCAACCTCTTTTTCTACATATATTAACTGGAATTTTTCAAATCCAAACTCCTCCCCTTGAGAACCTTGTCATGAAGCCATGCTTATCAGCTTTCTGAGATGTTAAGAATCCACCGTCACATTAATTTACAGCTTCCCTGCATCAGGCCATTCCTGCAACCTTCTTGTTCCTGGATTTGCTCTTCCTTATTTGCCCCCAACTTCATCAAGGCACTTAATATAACTTTCAAAGTCCATTTCATTCAATTTGAGCTACCAGTCACATTCGGAAACTATGTGCTACGATTATCAACATTTCAGTCAAGCGTCCTCGTATCCCGCAATGGACAATACACTCTTAGACTGCTCCTGATCAAATCAATAGGTTTTGCAGCAGCCTCCGAGCAACGCATTCCTATCCTCTCAGGTTCTGCAGCGGCCTCAGATCTATGCATTCTTCATTTCTGCCCAAAGGCAGCCCCATCGCCGACATCATCTAAAAACGCCTTAACTCTCAAATACCAATTTGCACCGCATTCAGCAGCTCTCTGCTCTCTACAGCAGGCCACTGCAGACTACTGACAGCATTCCATCATTTACTCCCTCAGATCTCTGCCCGTTCAGCAGATCTTGCCTCTACTGTTAATATCTCCTCATTACAGCAAATCTCGGCTCCCTCTTCAGATCTGCTTCTATTGCAGCATACAAAAGTGGCTTTAGTTTACTGTTCAAATCTGCAACTGCTCTCCTCCAGAGCTTCCAACGCTCCAGCTTTCCTCCAATACCTGGATCTAAGATATATATATACACGGAGAGCTTGACTTCCTCAGCAATTTAGTCATATATCCGCTCATCCTCTCAGATACTACAAGCTTTAATATATGGTACGAGACTGGAAATCTGTTTGATTTATGAATTAAGGAGTTCCACTATTTGGAGAATGATTGGAGTTGTGAAACCCAAATCTCTGATTTATGAGTTCACCTTTTCCATTCCAAACAGACAAGATGGTAGCAAACCGCTGATCAATCCCGTATTAACTAACACAGGATGGTTGGCATCTCAGCTCTCTGCCTTCGTTTTAAAAACATCTCAGCAGTCGATTTCATATATTTGTTCAGGTCCAGCTGCCACCTCAGCCCTCATCAAACTCTGCAACACCAACATCTGCCGTTCAACTAAATACAACACTCCAACCTTCTGCAATCTGCTCATCACTACATGGCCACACTCTTAGTCCCAGCGACCAAATCTTCATTTACCTCTGGATGGAAAACATTTACAACTTTCTGCACTCAAAATACATCCCATTCTGATTTAATGAGCAATGGATTCTAGCCTCCATCGCCCATGCAAGGGATTCTCTTCACTTAGCCCCCTCTACCGTTAAAGCCTACATCTCCGGAATTTAGTATTTCTGCCGCCTCATCTCCGTCCCTTCTTCAACACTCCTATCCATCCCATCAGTTTGCTTGACACTTAGAGAGATCCTCAAGAGCCCCCCCCCCCCCTGCTGCTCCCTCCTGGCTCCCTATATCAATAGACATCCTTCACTCTTTAATATCTACCCTCAGAAAAAGCTGCTCTGTCTATGCAATGACCTTACCTTGGAAGTACTATGTCTAACTGCTCTTGTGAAGCACTTCCTCTGCAGGATTCCTGAAGGAACAGAGTGCACCCTGTGAACTTACCGTGACAACACCTGTGATTTACCGGTTTTTAAAAAAAAAAAAAAAAAAAAAAAAAGCAAGAGTACCAAGACATCAAGGGGAATACAATGGATAGACTCTGAGCGTTAAGCCATTTCAACCATGAGGTCTTGTGAACCATTCCACGCACCCAGATACTGGACTTTGGCCAGCTGTAGTAATTTTACTACAGAACACTACACCTTGCAGTTAAAATAAAAAAATAAATAAATAAATAAAAAAAATAAAAATCAGGACTTCATCAGGACTTCAAAACAGACAGTTACATCAAGATCCAGAAGTTCTGCAACCTGGTCCCAGGAGCAGACCCCAACCCTCGTCTCGTACTACCTTTCAGCAAAACAATATTCAACTGAATAACTCTCTCTCCGGCCTCCTTCAATCAGCACGTGGATTCATGGAGAACGCTCTCGCCCCATCTACCCGTTCCTCCTACTCGACTGCCTGGTCTTCATTTACTCACTTTTTTGCGAGTAAAAAATAAATAAATAATTAAAAAAAAAAAAAAAAAAAAAAACGGATCTCATACCTCTTTCAACCTACAGCACCTCCTCGCCTTCATCACTCACCTCAGGCTGTCTCTACGTTTAGCCCCCTCCTCTATTTAGATGCTACCTAGCGGGCATTCAGTATCAATTTCGCCTCCAATCTTTCTCCTCTCGTCCGTTCTAGAGAGGGCGGATCTCTAGAGAGAACGCTCAGAGGTATGGAGAAAAGCCTGCTCCCCTCCTCTCCATCAAGTTAATCAATCTCTACTGACCTTCTCCTTTGTCTCATCACTGCTCTCCCGCAAGGATGCTTCAACCTATTCAACGACATCGTCATGGAAACCCTGTGCCTGACCGTCGCCTTTGGATTTCTCCGCTGTGCAGAATTCTCAACTCCATCAATTTCCAGCTTCCCAGCTCTAGGCCTCAAGTGCTCAGATCTCTCTCAAATCCCCGGAAACCACTTTATCCTCTTCATCAGATCTTCAAAAACGGTCCAATTAAGCCGAGGATTCAGTATCTTCTGTCGGATCCCCTCTTCATCGACAGCTCCAGATCTATACTTACGAGTCACTGGTTCTCATCCCGTTTATGCACCCTCTCGTCACGGATCGGACTTTCTTCTACTATTTTTCCCCCCATTCATTCTGGATCGGAGCAGCTGCCTCCGCGGCCAGGGCAAGTATCAACACTTTGATTAAGTCTATGGGGCGCTGGATCTCTTCAGCTGTGAACTTTATATTAGATCATCCTCTGCAGACATCGCCACAGCTCACCAAGCACTTGTTAGCTTGCCCGGAGTGGGGGGCGCCCTCTCCGCCAGGCCCACCAGAGGTTTCCTCCCTGCAGGGGGGTTTTTCCTCTCCACAGTGCGGACGGCTTATAGGCATAGGTTGTCTACTAACATCTCTTGTCTTTTCTCTTTTCTTCTAGCTTTTGTTTATGTGTGCGGCTCTGCGATCTCTTTTCTATCCCACGGTGTGGTTCTTGCGGGGAGCCGGGGGTCCTCTTTTGGGGGGAAGTGAGTCTCACTCCCCCGGCTGTCCGGGTCGGCCTCTCGTCTCAACCACTGCCGCCCGGCTGTTCCTCGCCGGCCTGAGGGGACCCCCGGCCACATCCTATTCTTCTGCTGCTTATGCGCTAAGCCTTCCAGGCCTCAACCTTGCTGTCCCATCTCCTCTCTTCTATTTCAGGTCCAGGACCATTTCAGCCCCCTCATGCAGTAGGCCGTGCCTCCACCTGCCGAGCGGGCCCCGACCGAGGGGGGGGGGGTTTCTCTGTTTTCGTCTCTCCTAAACGGACCCGAGACACTTTTTCCTAAGCTCTCCACGCCGCCCAGCTGCCAGCTTAGCTGCCTGAGGATGCTGCACTGAGTTGCGAAGGATCTGTCCTTTTGTCCTGTTCGTCCCCTTCCTGTCTCTTGCTCCACTAAACGCCCAGCAGCCAGAGGATGCTGCCTGACCCGTCGGGAGCGAGAGTCAGTTTGTTGTATGTTATATGTCTAAACTTTGCTCTCTCTCTCACTTTTACGTCACCCAGCAGTCGGAGGATGCTGTCTGACCCGGCGGAAAGTGTTTATATCTAATCCTTTGCTCTTCTCATGTCTCCCTCTCTACGTCGCCCAGCAGCCAGAGGATGCTGCCTGACCCGACGAGAAGGGAAAACTCTTCGTCCCCCCTATCTCGTCCTGCTATCAGTATCTAACCTCAATGTTACTAAGCACCATTCCCAAACTCCAGCCCTCAATCTCGCCATCCCTCAAACTCGTCTCACTCTTAAACTCTCAAATGTCTCACCCCTCTCAAGCCTCCTAAGCAACCGGAGAAATCCTCTCATCTGGTCTCATTCTTAATATCTCACTCCCAATTTCGCCTCCTCTCAAGCCCTCGTAGGCAACCAGTGAAATGTTAGCCTTTAGGCGTAATTCGGGGGATGCCGTAGAGGGCGCTCTCCCGCTTTGCGCTCCTTTTTTTCTTCTTATCCTATTTCCTTTTCTTTAGCCTGTCTTACCTTCCCTCCGTGGCATCCTGCCCGGTAGCGTCCGCGATCTCTTCCGGGTGGAAGCTGATCCCAGTTCAGCCTCATTTAGTATTTCCAGCCAATCGCACAATGCAGCGCTCGCCACGTCAATTATTAGGGCATGGCCAGCACTGCTCCACGTATGTGTTATTGGCTGCCCCTCCTGTCTATCTCGCTCTCTTTTTCTACTTTAACCCAGCACTATTTCCGCTTCCTTGTCTGTGTTTGTTTTTTGTTCCTCCTCCTCCTCCCCACCTCTGCTCCTTTCCATATCGCACTGTCCGCACAGGGCTCCCTCAGGGGGGGAAGTGAGTCTCACTCCCCCGGCTGTCCGGGTCGGCCTCTCGTCTCAACCACTGCCGCCCGGCTGTTCCTCGCCGGCCTGAGGGGACCCCCGGCCACATCCTATTCTTCTGCTGCTTATGCGCTAAGCCTTCCAGGCCTCAACCTTGCTGTCCCATCTCCTCTCTTCTATTTCAGGTCCAGGACCATTTCAGCCCCCTCATGCAGTAGGCCGTGCCTCCACCTGCCGAGCGGGCCCCGACCGAGGGGGGGGGGGTTTCTCTGTTTTCGTCTCTCCTAAACGGACCCGAGACACTTTTTCCTAAGCTCTCCACGCCGCCCAGCTGCCAGCTTAGCTGCCTGAGGATGCTGCACTGAGTTGCGAAGGATCTGTCCTTTTGTCCTGTTCGTCCCCTTCCTGTCTCTTGCTCCACTAAACGCCCAGCAGCCAGAGGATGCTGCCTGACCCGTCGGGAGCGAGAGTCAGTTTGTTGTATGTTATATGTCTAAACTTTGCTCTCTCTCTCACTTTTACGTCACCCAGCAGTCGGAGGATGCTGTCTGACCCGGCGGAAAGTGTTTATATCTAATCCTTTGCTCTTCTCATGTCTCCCTCTCTACGTCGCCCAGCAGCCAGAGGATGCTGCCTGACCCGACGAGAAGGGAAAACTCTTCGTCCCCCCTATCTCGTCCTGCTATCAGTATCTAACCTCAATGTTACTAAGCACCATTCCCAAACTCCAGCCCTCAATCTCGCCATCCCTCAAACTCGTCTCACTCTTAAACTCTCAAATGTCTCACCCCTCTCAAGCCTCCTAAGCAACCGGAGAAATCCTCTCATCTGGTCTCATTCTTAATATCTCACTCCCAATTTCGCCTCCTCTCAAGCCCTCGTAGGCAACCAGTGAACTTCTGTAAAAGGTAAAGGGACAATAAAAAACAACATTTTAAGCTACAGTACTTTCTATTCAAACATGTAAAGGTTTACAGAAATACAAATATATTTGCTTATGACTAAATGTTTTTCACCTTGGGTCAATTCCTCACATTTTTTTCTTTCTGTCAAAATCTGAGTAGTGTCTCGAGTGACTTCCATTCCAACTAAGGTTTTTTCACTCGATTAAACTCACAGAAGCCACACGGAGGCTGAAGGATACATACTACTTGCCAGAAGATTTCACGTATATATTTTTAAAAACTTTGTATTATTTAACAGGAACTTCAGAGACGCATACAGCGCAACATCAGAAACAGCAGTGCGTTTGAGAAACTAGAGAGCCCGGCTGCTGTGGGATTGGACCCCAGAGATCAACAAGCTATCCAAAGCACTGTGCTTGTCTGTAAAAATAAACTGGAAGAGATGGACCACAGCATGCATGACAGTGAGGTGGCCATGAAAACCCTGGAAGCCTTTTTAGCGTCACTGAGAACGGCTGAAAATGATATTGATTGTTTACAAGCTGCTCCATCTTCTGATGTGGTTTCTATACGCAAAAGCAAAGTAGAGTTAGAAGCGATCCAGCAAGATATAAACTCCATGAGGGACAAAGCCGTCCACATAGATGAGCTGCTGAACAAGGCTGAGATCTGCCTGCAGGAGGCTGAATCCAGTAAAGGAATGACCTGCCAGCAAATGATTGCAGTACTTTCCCAGAAACTAGAGGACACAAAAGAGTTTATAATGAAACGCGAACAAAGTCTTCAACAAGAAGAAGTGCTCCGGCCAATCCTTGTTAGAAAGGAGGATCTGATAAAAAATCTACGGGAGGTACAACAGAAAACCGACAGTGAGGGACTGAAGGAACCAACATTACCTGCACTTCAGCAAAGGTTTGTCATGGTTTTCATTATTTTGGCCATTATAAGACTAGGATAGTTGAATGCCAGTGCAGCTACAGGTTATGTTAATAAAGCATTGTTTTTACACACAGGTTGAGGTCCTTAAAAGAACTAAGGAACAATCTGGGTTCCTTTGAAGGAGAACTGCTAAAACTCAAAGAAACAGCCAATCAGCTTGTACTGATGTCAAGTGAGGAAAAAGCCAAACATCTTGTGGACTTGGAGACCCTGTGGGAGGAAACAGAGAGATCAGTAACTGACAGGTAAATAGGCAAATAGGCAAAAGTTCAGATCTGTGTCAATGTAAGACATACTGTAACATCTGCATTTATTCATGCTATGACAAGTTAACAGACTTTTGGACAAAATGAAGCTTAAATGGTTTAATCTGTATTTCAAGGCTCTCATCTTATATTTTAACAGATTGAAATCCATGGAAACTGCTGTTGGATTCCTTGTCCCATTGGATAATGAAGTCGCTCAGCTTTCTGATTCACTAGACCAGTTCAAAAAGAGGCCCAAGACTTTGAAGCGGTTTACAATGCCTGGTGCTGCCTCTGTGCAAAAGGATTTAAAGGTACAGCAAGTCACCGAAGCATCAGAATCTGGAGATTAAACTTAAGGACCTGTCTGTCTGTCTGTCACACTTACATCTTTTAAAGTCCAACACTTTCAAATGAAATGTTCTTATTTTTATACTATTCCATTACCTTTTATGATGTTTGAAGTCATTCTTAGTAGTTCTCATTGCAATTACTTAAATAGTGTGCTTTATTTTTGTATTTGTTTCAATAAGCCTTTGTTAAGGTGCTTTAACATCAGTTCAAAACCTGCTTTTCAGTTCTAGTTGCCTGCCATAGATATACATGTAATGTAGGCTAGATTTGCCCGAGTGTCTTTTATATTAGTAAGCACCAGCACCATCTAGTGCACAGGCAGTGTATTGACAGCAAAACAAAAGGACATTGTTTTCAAAGTGGCAGATCACTAGATGGTGTCAGTGCTTCTTACTTCTGTAAAAGGTAAAGGGACAATAAAAAACAACATTTTAAGCTACAGTACTTTCTATTCAAACATGTAAAGGTTTACAGAAATACAAATATATTTGCTTATGACTAAATGTTTTTCACCTTGGGTCAATTCCTCACATTTTTTTCTTTCTGTCAAAATCTGAGTAGTGTCTCGAGTGACTTCCATTCCAACTAAGGTTTTTTCACTCGATTAAACTCACAGAAGCCACAATGGAGGCTGAAGGGTACATACTACTTGCCAGAAGATTTCACGTATATATTTTTAAAAACTTTGTATTATTTAACAGGAACTTCAGAGACGCATACAGCGCAACATCAGAAACAGCAGTGCGTTTGAGAAACTAGAGAGCCCGGCTGCTGTGGGATTGGACCCCAGAGATCAACAAGCTATCCAAAGCACTGTGCTTGTCTGTAAAAATAAACTGGAAGAGATGGACCACAGCATGCATGACAGTGAGGTGGCCATGAAAACCCTGGAAGCCTTTTTAGCGTCACTGAGAACGGCTGAAAATGATATTGATCGTTTACAAGCTGCTGCATCTTCTGATGTGGTTTCTATACGCAAAAGCAAAGTAGAGTTAGAAGCGATCCAGCAAGATATAAACTCTATGAGGGACAAAGCCGTCCACATAGATGAGCTGCTGAACAAGGCTGAGATCTGCCTGCAGGAGGCTGAAACCAGTAAAGGAATGACCTGCCAGCAAATGATTGCAGTACTTTCCCAGAAACTAGAGGACACAAAAGAGTTTATAATGAAACATGAACAAAGTCTTCAACAAGAAGAAGTGCTCCGGCCAATCCTTGTTAGAAAGGCGGATCTGATAAAAAATCTACGGGAGGTACAACAGAAAACCGACAGTGAGGGACTGAAGGAACCAACATTACCTGCACTTCAGCAAAGGTTTGTCATGGTTTTCATTATTTTGGCCATTATAAGACTAGGATAGTTGAATGCCAGTGCAGCTATAGGTTATGTTAATAAAGCATTGTTTTTACACACAGGTTGAGGTCCTTTAAAGAACTAAGGAACAATCTCGGTTCCTTTGAAGGAGAACTGCTAAAACTCAGAGAAACAGCCAATCAGCTTGTACTGATGTCAAGTGAGGAAAAAGCCAAACATCTTGTGGACTTGGAGACCCTGTGGGAGGAAACAGAGAGATCAGTAACTGACAGGTAAATAGGCAAATAGGCAAAAGTTCAGATCTGTGTCAATGTAAGACATACTGTAACATCTGCATTTATTCATGCTATGACAAGTTAACAGACTTTTGGACAAAATGATGCTTAAATGGTTTAATCTGTATTTCAAGGCTCTCATTTTATATTTTAACAGATTGAAATCCATGGAAACTGCTGTTGGATTCCTTGTCCCATTGGATAATGAAGTCGCTCAGCTTTCTGATTCACTAGACCAGTTCAAAAAGAGGCCCAAGACTTTGAAGCAGTTTACAATGCCTGGTGCTGCCTCTGTGCAAAAGGATTTAAAGGTACAGCAAGTCACCGAAGCATCAGAATCTGGAGATTAAACTTAAGGACCTGTCTGTCTGTCTGTCACACTTACATCTTTTAAAGTCCAACACTTTCAAATGAAATGTTCTTATTTTTATACTATTCCATTACCTTTTATGATGTTTGAAGTCATTCTTAGTAGTTCTCATTGCAATTACTTAAATAGTGTGCTTTATTTTTGTATTTGTTTCAATAAGCCTTTGTTAATGTGCTTTAACATCAGTTCAAAACCTGCTTTTCAGTTCTAGTTGCCTGCCATAGATATACATGTAATGTAGGCTAGATCTGCCCGAGTGTCTCTTATATTAGTAAGCACCAGCACCATCTAGTGCACAGGCAGTGTATTGACAGCAAAACAAAAGGACATTGTTTTCAAAGTGGCAGATCACTAAATGGTGTCAGTGCTTCTTACTTCTGTAAAAGGTAAAGGGACAATAAAAAAACAACATTTTAAGCTACAGTACTTTCTATTCAAACATGTAAAGGTTTACAGAAATACAAATATATTTGCTTATGACTAAATGTTTTTCACCTTGGGTCAATTCCTCACATTTTTTTCTTTCTGTCAAAATCTGAGTAGTGTCTTGAGTGACTTCCATTCCAACTAAGGTTGTTTCACTCGATTAAACTCACAGAAGCCACAATGGAGGCTGAAGGGTACATACTACTTGCCAGAAGATTTCACGTATATATTTTAAAAAACTTTGTATTATTTAACAGGAACTTCAGAGACGCATACAGCGCAACATCAGAAACAGCAGTGCGTTTGAGAAACTAGAGAGCCCGGCTGCTGTGGGATTGGACCCCAGAGATCAACAAGCTATCCAAAGCACTGTGCTTGTCTGTAAAAATAAACTGGAAGAGATGGACCACAGCATGCATGACAGTGAGGTGGCCATGAAAACCCTGGAAGCCTTTTTAGCGTCACTGAGAACGGCTGGAAATGATATTGATCGTTTACAAGCTGCTCCATCTTCTGATGTGGTTTCTATACGCAAAAGCAAAGTAAAGTTAGAAGTGATCCAGCAAGATATAAACTCCATGAGGGACAAAGCCGTCCACATAGATGAGCTGCTGAACAAGGCTGAGATCTGCCTGCAGGAGGCTGAATCCAGTAAAGGAATGACCTGCCAGCAAATGATTGCAGTACTTTCCCAGAAACTAGAGGACACAAAAGAGTTTATAATGAAACGCGAACAAAGTCTTCAACAAGAAGAAGTGCTCCGGCCAATCCTTGTTAGAAAGGCGGATCTGATAAAAAATCTACGGGAGGTACAACAGAAAACCGACAGTGAGGGACTGAAGGAACCAACATTACTTGCACTTCAGCAAAGGTTTGTCATGGTTTTCATTATTTTGGCCATTATAAGACTAGGATAGTTGAATGCCAGTGCAGCTACAGGTTGTGTTAGTAAAGCATTGTTTTTACACACAGGTTGAGGTCCTTAAAAGAACTAAGGAACAATCTGGGTTCCTTTGAAGGAGAACTGCTAAAACTCAGAGAAACAGCCAATCAGCTTGTACTGATGTCAAGTGAGGAAAAAGCCAAACATCTTGTGGACTTGGAGACCCTGTGGGAGGAAACAGAGAGATCAGTAACTGACAGGTAAATAGGCAAATAGGCAAAAGTTCAGATCTGTGTCAATGTAAGACATACTGTAACATCTGCATTTATTCATGCTATGACAAGTTAACAGACTTTTGGACAAAATGAAGCTTAAATGGTTTAATCTGTATTTCAAGGCTCTCATCTTATATTTTAACAGATTGAAATCCATGGATACTGCTGTTGGATTCCTTGTCCCATTGGATAATGAAGTCGCTCAGCTTTCTGATTCACTAGACCAGTTCAAAAAGAGGCCCAAGACTTTGAAGCGGTTTACAATGCCTGGTGCTGCCTCTGTGCAAAAGGATTTAAAGGTACAGCAAGTCACCGAAGCATCAGAATCTGGGGATTAAACTTAAGGACCTGTCTGTCTGTCCGTATGTCACACTTACATTGTTACATGTACATGCAGTGGATGTAGGTCACGATGATCCTCTTTTCCAAGTGTACTGATAGACCTAATTTTGTATTGACAGCACAGTGGGAAAAAAAGACCTCAGGCTTGAGGCATATTGTTCTCTTTTTGACTACTGGTATATGGAGGTAAAACCCTGATGTGGAAGAAGGTGTTTAAACCTCTGTCTACTATATCTGGTCAAAGGAAATACTTCATGCTGAGAAGGAAGTGTACCGAAAGCATACAGTTACTAGAACAAGTTTTTGAGTGTGTTTTAACTTCTTAATTGCGTCAATACCAAAACATAAATACATCGTCTGAGGTCCACAAAGTCTTTCTGTCAGTATTTAACAAGTGTCTTGAGTAGCTTGTTTCATTCGATTACACGGAAGCTTAAGGGTATAAACGAGTTGTCACCAGAAGATCTAATGTTGTTTCATTTTCTAAACTGTATTATTTTACAGGAACTTCTGGAAAGTACTCAGTGCTACATCAGAAACAACAGTGCCTTTGAGAAAACAGGGAGCCCAGCTGTTGCTGGCTTGGACCCCAGAGACCAACAAACGATCCAAAGCATTGTGCTTGTCTGTAAAAATAAACTGGAAGAGATAGACCACAGCGTGCATGACAGTGAGGTGGCCATGAAAACCCTGGAAGCCTTTTTAGCGTCGCTGAGAACGGCTGAAAATGATATTGATCGTTTACAAGCTGCTGCATCTTCTGATGTGGTTTCTATACGCAAAAGCAAAGTAGAGTTAGAAGCGATCCAGCAAGATATAAACTCCATGAGGGACAAAGCCGTCCACATGGATGAGCTGCTGAACAAGGCTGAGATCTGCCTGCAGGAAGCTGAATCCAGTAAAGGAATGACCTGTCAGCAAATGATTGTAGTACTTTCCCAGAAACTAGAGGACACAAAAGAGTTTATAATGAAACACGAACAAAATCTTCAACAAGAAGTTCTCCGGTCAATCCTTGTGAAAAAGAATGCCCTGATGACACGTCTACAGGAGGTTCAAGAGAAAGCAGACAGTGTGGGACTGATGGAACCAACATTGCCTGCACTTCACAAAAGGTTTGTCTTGTTTTTTATATAACTCTGCTTTTCTTTAGTTAGTGTTTTTTTGGTTTCTGCATTTTTTTTTTTTACCTCATTTAATTATTTGTTTGTCATAGAAATGTAAAGGATGATTGCAGGTTGCAAATAATACAGAAATCCATTTGAATAGAGAATATGATATTTATAATGTTGGAATATATATATATATATATACAGTTCCAATACAGTTCCAATGTTAATATATGATAATAAGTACATGTATGACAACAATAAGCATGTAGCAGCAATCGAAGTCCGGGAGGTGACCATTAGAGTTCTTCAATGCCATTTTCATTCAAATAGATTTTAAAATGTGTATTATTTGGCTCCAGTAATGCTCCTATCCATTGCTAACACTGGCTTTATATCCAGGTTGAGGATCTTAGAAGAACTAGAGAACCAGATGCGCTCCTGTGAAGGAGACCTGCAAAGACTAAGAGAAAGAGCCAATCAGATCCCTCCGACATCACGTGAGGAGGAAACTATGAGCCTTGTGGACCTGGATACCCTGTGGGAGGAAACAGAACGAACAGTAACCGAAGGGTAGGTGAAAAATAAACCGTTTCAATCTGATACACACAGAAGAGAGTGTGCATTCCACAGACCACCTCCTTGTTGTTATTATTATTATTATTATTATTATTATTATTATTATTATTATTATTATTATTATTATTATTTATTTCTTAGCAGATGCCCTCATCCAGGTACAATTGTTACAAGATATCACATTATTTTTACATACAATTACATCATTTTTTACACATCATTTTTACATACAATTACCCATTTATACAGTTGGGTTTTTAAACCTTGTAGTTGATTGCTCTGATGTGCAGCCCTACCTCTGCTCTCTTAAACTGTTCCTGACGGGACCAACCTGGTTTTAGCTTCAAATCACAGCCTTCAGTGCAACCCTCAAATCTACAGTTACTCAAATGAATGATGGCAGCACTTACTGTAGTTTATTGTCCTGTTCTCTGATTTAAATGATCCCATTAACCAAATACTAATAAACCAACCTGAATAATGAATCATCTTAATTCATTTAAATTACTTTTCACAAAACTAATTAACAGATTCACAGAGTATCCAATTAACTGGTTCATTTTAACAGTCCAGTAAATTAGAGTCTTAAACATACGGGTATATATTTGGAGTATATAGATTTGGAGGAAACCATGCTTCTGTGTCTATCCACTTGAATCCGATTCCAGATCAGGTAGCTTAAATTGTGCATTGTGCATACAGTATAAAAAGGTCAGTTTAATCTGTACCATTGTTGAGTGAAAAAACAGCAAAATGAACAGCAAATTCATTGTGAGAGAAGTGGTAGATTATATGTAGTACAGCTACATTAATATGTATAGACACAGGATATATTAACTGTTGCTCTCCTCTAGGCAAGAACAATGCAGTGTGTTGATGGGACTGCTGAAGAAATTTCAAGGCTACCGAAGTGATCTATCCAACACTTTGCAGAGAGCAGAAACCACCATTTCAGAGCAGGCTTCTTACATGGGAAAGGACAACTTGCACCGACTCATAGAGAAGGTGAATGCAATGGACTGTGAAACCATTAACACTGCTCATTCAGATTTCCAGTTGTTTTTTTGTGCATTATTATTTTGAGTGAGAGAGACTGCTTGTCATCCAGTCGTCATTGTATTGATAGCTGTATTTTATGTAACAGGTCAAATATCATTCAAATTTAAAGTGTAATATTTCTGTTTGTCACTAGATGGCAGTCGTCTCTTTCTGTCATTTTACATTAAATCTAATGAATATTAAAACTGAAAAGCTGTTAATTCGCACACTAATCCTTGCCATGATCATACACGTTGTAATATGTACATATAATTATTTGTTCTTTAAAAATTTGTTTCATACTATATGTTGTCATTCTTTGTGCAGATTTGTAATTTGGGTACATTGAGCAAACATAAATTAGAACTGTTTGTGCATCCAGGTTAATGTGAGACTATTTTGAGAGGCTGCAAAAGTGTATAAGACTTTGTCTGTAAGTCCTTGTTTTAAGTCCTACTTTTTTGCAAGCGTTTTCATTGTAGCAAAAGTTGCAGGTTCCTCCTCTACATAAAGCTTGGAGAGGTTTGATGACTGTTTAATCTACTTACAGGCCCTGTAATATATCGGACAGCAACTAATACACCAAAGCAACTAATTTCCATTCACTATGAAGCCCACAGATTTGTCTTAGAGCCCTGTTTCTTCTCCCTTGTAATCCTCACTTTAGCCCTGTGTTCTGTGTTTCTGTTTATGTTTGCAGGTCGGCACAATGAAGGAGGAGCTGAGTGGCTCTTCTGACCACATTGATGAAATCCGAACCGTCTGCAGACAGCTGCAGTCACAGCTGAAGAAAATCCAGAGCTGTAAAGACACTGCATTTGAGAGCGAGGCAGACTCTCTCGTCGACCGGTGGTTAGATGTACGTTTGTTTAAAGATATTGATTAACATACACATCTCGTGGTAAACCGAATGGATTTCGCCTGGGCAGAATTTATAAATGTGACGTTCAGTCATGTGTGATGTGGTGCTATAAGGATACTGTACATGAGACAAAGTAATGGGTCACGAACTCAAAAAAAAAAAAAACCTAAAGGAGGCCCTGTCCATGTGCCTTGATTTGAAAAATGATTTTCTTTGTTTCTTCCCAGCAAATGAGGGTTGCTCCCCAGCTGTGTTTTGGGATCGCTAATGACCAAAACAATGACACAGTGCTTGCCTAACCTCCGCATGCCCCCACAATGGGTGTTGGTAGATAACATGTCAGCATTGTCATGTAGGGTTGAACCACTGACACTCAGTATTGCACTTCTGTAGCTTCTAAGTCACCATAATCCACTAAAAAATTAACAAATAAAACTGGAAATGTCAAGGCCAAAATGCAATTTACATAATTTTACTAAAATAATGCACTTTTTATGCATTTTTTTAATTTGTTAACAAATTGATTGTTAGCATTGAGTGAAGTTAATAATAAGACATGGTACAGAGGGACCAGTTTGTATGTTTTACCTTTATTTTACTATAGTAGTCTCCGGCTAAGAGAACACCACCGGACGCAATATGTAAGGCCACTCACAGTAATTATGAATTTGAGAATTGAATTTCAACGCAATGGTTATTAACACAGCGCCCCTACACACACGTTAAAAAATGCAGCAGCAGCTCTAGATTACTCTCTTGATGACAAGTCAGTTTTAAAAAGATTGAATAGGGAGCTCCCGAGTGGCGCATCCAGTAAAGGCGCTCTGCGTGGAGTGCAGGATGCGCCCTATAGCCTGGAGATCGGAGGTTCAAATCCAGGCTATGTCACTGCCGACTGTGACCGGGGGTTCCTAGGGGGCGGCGCACAGTTGGCCGAACGCCGCCCAGGTAGGGAAGGATTAGGGCAAGGGAATCCACGGTTCACCGCGCACCAGCAACCCCTGTGGCTGATTGGGCACCTGAGGGTCTGCAGTGGAACCATTCAGATCAGTGTTGTCCTCGGCACTATCGTTCTGGTGGCTTTGTTGTGGATCCGCAGTGCGAAAAATGACGGATTGGCAGGAACGCGTTTCGGAGGACGCGTGTTTCAGCCTCCATTCCCCCAAGTCGCCAGGGGGTTGCAGCGGTGAACCGGGATAAAAATGATAATTGGGCATTCCAGATTGCGGAAAAAACTGGGGTAAAAACCACTGGCGACGACTAAATTAATTTAAAAAAAAAGATTGAATCTCAATGAATCGCTATTGGTGCCAAAAATGTGTTCTTTTCAGCAACGTTCCTGTTCCTTTAGGCGGAGCTTTTACAATGGGAACATTCCGTTTCACCACTAGGTTATTCCCTAAGCCGAAGTGTTAACTTAGGAGGTGTTCATATACGCGGGACTACTGCACTTTTATAAATAGGTTACAATATATTAACTAACCAGAAACAAAACATTTGGTAACATGATAGTACACTGAAGGTTAATTGTTAATCAACAAAAAGAAGTTCTAAAAATTGTTACTGTTACAACACTAGTAACAAAAACTTTGTCTCACTTTCGAGTCCTTTTAATTTACTTGTTTTAAGAGAGAAATGCCATGGGTAAAATATGAAAGGATGTCACAATTCAATAAACATCAAAAATCTTGATTTTTAAATAGTTTTTACTGTTTTGATCTTCCATGTACTATTCATGCCAGGTGACTGAGAAGACTGACGTCTATCTGGATAATATAAAATGTGGTCTGACACTGTGGGAGAAGCTCATTAGTTTAGCCAGTGACATTGAAGAATGGACAACGATCAAGCTGGGGGCATTTTCAGAGCATCATCGCTTCAGAAACCAACAGGAGATCACAGATTTGGAGGTAATGTGATTAGCATACACTCATTCATACACAGAAGCTGGGCCAGCAACTTTCATAGATGTCAGTTCCCATTTGTTTAAGAACTTGTAAGCTCCTAATTCTGTTTTATAAAACGTCTCACTTTACTTGGTCTTCAAAACAGTTCTTGAAGACATGCAGAATGCAATATGTGTGAAATGTTAGCAAATAAAACCTTTTTATTTTGCGTGTTATTTGAACCTTAAGAATTCTCATTTACTTTATGTTATTATCAGTTAAGATTTAGCCCTAGGTCGAGACTGAAATGCTTCTGGAACTAAAACCGTCAAGTATTAACAACATGCAGTTTTTATTGAAGCATTACTGGATTTTTCCAGCAAATATGTTCCACACCTGTAAGCTGAAATGCATAGATGGTACACAGTTCTGGGCATCTTAAGGAACCCCCCTCCACTTACTGCACTCATTTAACTTTGAATATATACATCACTGTACATCTGCCAGTACCCAACCCAGAGATTTCAAAGGTAACTCCCTTCCTGTGAAGCCTCAAAAGAGCTACATGTTGATGCTTGAAATCATTAATCAGATGGTGTGACAAACATGCAGATAATAATACGCCTAGCAACGCCACGTAGTTTTATTTTGAATATGTCGTTTTCTTGTGATTTATTCTCTGTGTATGTATAACACTGATTAGCCCCTCCAAGACTTGGAAAATACAAATAATAAGGGTTTCTTAAAGGGTTATAAAAGATGGGTCAACATTTTTGTTTTTATGCAATTATTATCTTCAAGGGTTCTCTGTTAACTCAGCCTGTTAGCTGCATCTCTAATTGAAAATACCATTGCTCCATGGCAGTGGTGGAAGGCCTATTGTGTGCTACATTTTAGTTGGCTTGTTTTTGTGTTTGACCTTAGTTCAGTTTAGCAGAGCTGTTGTGCTCTCATGCACTAGGAACCAACACAAATTGGCTGCACCCTGAGAATGTTTATGTTACATTTTTTTTTCTTCAGCCAAAAAAATACGCTTCAGGGCGTATCTGAAACCATAGGGCAGGTTGGGTTTGTATTCTAATGGCATTTGCTGCTTGTGAATCTCCTGTTAAGTTGCTTTAGATGATTATATATAATATTGTCAAGCGTTGTTTAATTTAACTCCTGGAATTGGGTCTTGCCAGATATATTTGTCCATTGAATGATTGCTAACCAAGCAGGTTTAGTAGATTCATTACGAGAAAAATCAGTGAAGACACCCCCAAACAGTGTTTGCTAGTATTGAGAAAAACAATCCTGAATCAGGATCGGGACCATTCCGACACAGGTTTGATTTAAAAAGGTAAACTTTTTTTTACTTTATTTTTTTTTACGTGCTTAAGTGTTTGGCAGTGGTGTAAGGTTTTCATTTGTATATTGTAATTCCGACTTGGCATTTTACATATAGTCATCTCTGCAGACGTGTGCAGATCTGTTTAAAAAAAAAAAAAACATGCAAGTTTAAGCAGGCTTTCAATCTGTCACGGAAAATGCGATGCATATTTTCCATTCTAAGTGCTGATGCTGGAATTCCACTTATTTTTTGAAGAACTTTTTTTTTTTACTTGCATTTTTATTTAAAGATTCTGTTGCAAACATCTCCTTATAAATCTTTACAATTCCACCATTTTATGCATAGAGCTTCGTTGTGCACTTTGATGGTATCTTCTTAAAAAAAAATGTTTAATCCTCAGGATGAAATACAGGCTCAGGAGAGGAATATTGAGCGTTTTCACTGTAGAGCTGCTGAGATACAAGAGCTTCTGCAAAGCAAAGAATCTCCTTTGGAGCTACAGGTGAGCAACAGACTGGTTTCTTAGTTAGATGTTGAAAATGCAGACTCGTGGATTGTGATTCAATGCATTTCCTTTATTTTTATATGCAAGAATATTGTAGTTCTTCTTAAAACCTGACCTGGCCAGTCCTTAAGTGGGACACTTTAAAAAAAAAATTGGTGGCTCAGTTAGTTTTTTGCTGCTGAGAGTGTGTGTATAATATATATATATATATATATATATATATATATATATATATATATATATATATATATATATATATTGTGGTAAAGTGATGGGTGGTCAAGGTTGGAAAAACTGCGTATTTGCACTATTATATTATTTACAAAATAAACTAACACAGGAAAAGTTTAGAACAAAACACTTCTAAATAAACACAGCACCTTGCTCTTCGTCAATACTTGTTCAGGCTTGTCAACGCCTTCAGCAAACGTACTCTCCTTTTGCAGCGCACAGCTCCACACACTCTCCAAACATTTGTTTCATCTCTTTTTATAGGGTGTGGCCAGGGGTTAATTGACAATCAATCAATTACCAGCAGGCCACATTCAACACTTTTCATTTAAAGAATGTCTTCAGCTGTAGGGTCATTCCAAGGGATGAGGCCACACAGTAATCATGCTTGATATTGTTCTAGGTCATCGAAACCCAGCTGAAGAAGAGGATGGAGCACGTTAAAGAACTCTATGAAGACAGCAGTGAAGTGTTTCAAGAGTTCACTGCTGTCAAGAAGCACATTGCAGACAGACTCATCCAGTCCCATTGCTGTCTACAGGCTATCCAAGAGTCTGTACACAGCCTTGCTGTTTCTGACCATCCAAACATTTTTGATCGATTAAAGGTAGTGTACATGTCAGGCGGACTAGTAGTTTCAATGCACAAGGGGAAAAATATTTACAGTTCCCAGTTTGGCATACTTTTATTTTTTTAAAGAATCTACTACTTGCAAGTACTGAAACCGCTGGACTGCTACGACTGCAGGTTATAGTATTGATCTAAGTAGATTACTAGACAGGCATCATATAGGGACTAACCATACAAAAAGAGGGTCAGTGGTCATAAGAAATATAAATATAAATACCTAGGTAACTTTCAGAAACTGAAACTGTTTCAATTTATTGCAATTAAACATGTGGCTCCATTGAGCTGGAATGACACTCCGGTCTCTTCTTGCATGGTACTGATAAAGCATGCTGTAAGAAAAATATGGGGTGCTGCAGGCACAAGATATCCACACAAACAGTAGAAAAATGCCACATGCTCCCCAAACACTAGCAATCATGCTTTCATGTTTTATTCACAAAAAAATATTTCATTAGAAAATTCAAAACCAGAGCTAAATACAAAATAACAAAGCGACAATTCCAGGTCAAGGCAAACACGTTGCAGCCACAGGCCTTCATCAGCCCGTCCTTTAGGAAACAAACCATACTCTACCTAGAGCATTAAATACAATTAACACAGATCATTCAATTATTAGTCATGTTAATTGATCTATTAGTAACATCAATAAAATCACCACATTAAGTAATACCCCTGTGTTGTGTCCTAATCCATGTCACTGTATTCTGCTCAGCACATCAACGAGGACCTCCTGAATCAGACAGAACAGGTGGATTCTCTTCTGGTAGAGATTAACCTCCTGGCCAGCGTGGCCAATCCACAAGACCTGGAAGAATTGAACAGGAATGGAGCAAAACTAACAGAAAACCTTCAAAGTGTCCAAGAGTTGCTCCTTGAAAAGGTCCACTCCACTGAGGACCATTTCATCCACCAGCTAAGTGGTAAAAAAAAGTTCACGTTATCAGAATGAATTTACTGCAACACCAGTGTTGTCTTTTAATTTGTAAATGTCTTCTTTCTCTTTTTCTAACTTGGGTTATTTATTTTTTGTCGCAGATGAGGTTAAAGTGAATGAAGACTGGCTTCAGGATATTCAGCTGTCAGTGAATGAATGTTTTGAATATCCTGAGCAAAGGCAGGATGTTGAAGCTTCTCTCCATAAACTAAATGTAGGACTTTCTGAAGTTTTCATTGGTGGGCACTTCTCTACAGTGGGGACCAACATGAGATATTTCAGTGTAGAAGCAGTAGTCAATATTCCTTGCACTCAACCTGCTACATATTGTATTCTTTCAAATTGTCAGCAATTAATATTTCAGTTACATAGTTCTTTCTGTCTAATTTGTGCAGTGAACAGGTAGAATCCAATATCCGCATTAAACTGTGATATGTGGTTCATTCTTAAAGGATTTCCTGATGTCCGAAGATGGAGAGAAGAAAATCCATAACATTAAAAAGCGCTTCAGTGAAATAAGAACCCATCTGCCTGTGAAACATGTGAACCAGATCAGTGGCTGGCTGCAGGACCAGGAGGCAGAGCTCAAGACATTTACATCACACTGCCAGCAGAAACACAGGGATCTCCAGGACTGCCTAGAATCACTCAATAAGTAAGATCCCCTATACCATATAGCAGCATGCACCATAGTACTGAGTGATCTTTCACTGCTGGTTTTAATAGTTCAATAGTAATATAGTGATTGGGATTTGTAAGTGACCCATTCGCAAGTCTGTGTAGAATTGTTCTCTCTTGAATGACCCTGTGTTTTATCAATTGAGGCTGCAAGAAGAGTACACGCTTCTTGATCGGTGGTTGCAGAGCAAGGTACAGAAATCCCTTCCGGCTGAAGGACTGGAGCAGTTCTATCAGGAAATTGTAAAAGAAAGGTACAATTGGCAATCCTTTTTCCATTGCAAGTAAATGGAGGTATATAAAAACAATACAAAATAAGTGAATTGAAATCTGTGTGCCTTTTATTTTATTACACAGGGAAAAGTTTGATGGCCTAAGCAGCATAGTTGATTCCTTAAGGAAGCAAGGGCTCACCTATGACCAAGCTGTCAAAGAATCTTCAAAACTGATCGAAAGGTATCAGAATCTGCTGGTGCAAGTCGCCGCGGAAACAGAAGCACAAGAGGCTCTTTCCAAAGATCTGGAGGCTTTTGATTCTCTCAGAGACGGCACACTCGCTTGGATAATGGGTTTAAAAGAAAGCATTGACACTGTGCGATCAACAGAGGGCAGCAAAAGCATGATCGAAGAAAGAATACAGCGCACAGAGGTGAGGGTGTGCAGAGCTCTGTGTGTATCTTTGTCTTTTAAAGTGCAATACATGCAGCCTGTTTCGGTCAAATAAAATCTAGAGTAACTATAGAAACCCTCATACACAGATAGAGACGTTCTACCCCTGCCTCTTCACTTAAACAAGTGCCCTAGTCTTTGAATACCGTAATTATATAAATCTCTTTAACATCCATTAACCATCCTTCCTCTGCCAACACAATCTCTTGTTTTTTTCATGTTGTAAATGTATGACCTTCTCCTTCTCCCCACAGCATGTTTGCTTCATTGGTCAGTCAAGTGGATTTAAATATTCTTTGGAGCTGAGGATAGATAGTGGAGACTGATATCCTCCCTGTTTAGCATAAGAGCTACAGTTCAGTCTCTGCGTCCATTAATACTCCAGAATGATGCACATTACCAATAGTGTTGATTTGTGTGGTGGTTTTGTGATGTACCCTACTGTTCACTGAGGTCGAATTTTAGACAACAGATTATCAACCCCTTTTTTACACTGCGTTGCAGCGAACTATAAAGTCTATTAAGCCAGGGCAAGTTCTAAGAGCCTTACAAGGCGGCATGCAAGTATAACTCTTGACCTTCTGTCTCCTGGTCACTTGACATCCCTAGACCTTAGTGATAATGCAGTCACATGACTATAGATTTTTGTGAACATGCGTCAATACCATTTTCTATCAGCACTACTCTGAACTTCTGCTGTATCTTAATATAGGAAATCCTTCAGCGTAAACCTGAAGGGGATTTGAAAATACAACTCTTGAACGATGCAGGCACTAAACTGGCAGAAAAGATGCGCCTTGACAATAGGAGAAGGCCTGAGACCAAGCAGACAATAGTTGAGATCACAGGACAGTGGAATAGTGCTTTACAATCTGCAGAAGAGCATTGCAGGTAGGGTGTCTTCATTGTACAATCCACTTACTAGACCCCAACCCTCTTTTATGAAAATAACAGCTATGTTTTCCTTGTTTGTTTGTTTTTTTTCACACTGATATTATTTATTGTGTACTTTTTCTGTATTTGAGCTGGAACCATAGCAATATTCAGGTAGACGCAATTGAACTTTACTGATTTACTGATTGGACGTCTAAAGTTGTGGAAGTGTATTCTGTCTTTATTTTTGTATGGCCTGTTCTTTCATAGACGTGCTGTTGGTCTTGCTGACTCATTTTCCTAAATAAAGCATGCCTTAGTTATGCTTTTTGTACACGGTTTCTTAAGTTATGTGAATGTTTTTTCCAGCCACTTAAAGGAAATTCTAGGTCGATGGAACAGTTACTTGGAAGCCAAAGAAAAAGTTCAGTTAAAAATAAGTGAAATCTCGCAACAGAAATTAGACCTTTCTGTGGAGTTCGTGTGGCCGGACCTGACAGGGAAATATGAATCACTGGAGAAGTGCAGGATGTTGCTACAAGAAGCCCACAGCATATTAACAGCATTTGATATGCTAAAAGTGCAAAAGGATGCCCTTTTTCACCTTACTCATGATGTGAATTTTAATGAAGCATCTTGGGTTGAAATGTTAAACCCTAATTACTGTCTCCTGAAGGATTTAAAGGTTTGTACCCAGTATAAACACATGTTTTTCTCTCTTGTACCAGTTGTCATGGCTACATGAAGTAATAATAAAGGAAGCATAGTTGCTGGTTTTCTGTAAAGTCATTTTCAAAAACAACAGTTTTTTTGTTGCAACGAACTTTTAAAAGAAACTGAATTTCAATCTGAAATACAGATTTATTTTTTTATTTGAAACTGTTTCCCCAGACTTCATGAAGGCCATGCATACTATTTCAAGATAGTTCACTTTTTGTTATGTAGAACAATCAACATGTACTCTGATTCAATGTAATTATAGGGTTTGGTTCATACATTGGAAGATAGCATTGAGAGGCACCATCACTATCAGAAGTTACTCAAGGAGTTCCATACCACTCAAGACTCATTTAGTGAAGAAATCCCATCTCTCAGAGCTACTCCTAAAGAAAGACCAGCATTGGAAAAGACCCTTGATAGATTAAAGGTAAAAATGAAATATTTTAGATCCTAACTGATACATAAAAAAAAAATGCAATTTACATTCAGAACCTGTTTAGACCTGGCATTGACGCTCCGTTTAAAAAAAAAAACAGTAATGGAAATAAGACACTTGCATTCATAAAAGTTTGAGCCGTTGTTGGTTTTATATTGAGATTTTTATAATAGAAATTATACTCTTGAAGCCTAGAAGGGATAAAACCCCTATACAACTGGAGTCTTATTTCTATCCGTGAAATGTATTTAAAAATCCATATTTCAGGGAGGACTTCTGGGAAGTACCTATAGCATCTTTTTAGAAGCCTAGAGATCCCAAGATGCATTCTCCATTGTATTGGTTTGAGAAGATGCTTGTCATTGGTACTTAGGAGTTAACAGTGAGAAAATGCCATGGTGCTCGATTTAAGAGCACTTAGAAACAGTACTAAAAGTAAGGAAGTTATAGACCACAATGATGGTGAAGGATATTAGTGAGCAGTTTTATCTTGGTAGTCATGTATGAAGACTTCAGTGCAGAACCTAAACTGTGTTTGTGTGATGAGTCAGCGCTGTCTGTTTCACAGGGTATGCTGAATCCCATCTCCCGTCAAGAAGAAGTAATAAGAGACGTAACAGCTCTGGGTGATTCCCTGAAGAAAAATACCACTCGGTCCGGGCAGACAGCGATCACACAGGAGATTCAGAGCCTTCAGAGCCAGCACCAAGACACGAGAAGGGCAATAGTGCAGATGGAGGAGCACTGTGAAGGTTTGCTGAATGAAATCCTCCTGTCCGAGAAGGAGTTTACCAGAAGAGTACAACGGATGAAGCAAGATGCTGGTGAACTAGAGGAGGAGTTGAGTGTGCTTTCCCAAACACTGAGTCCGATACAGGAAAACTCCAGCTTGGATGAGCTAGCAGAACATTGGCGGGTGAACATGGTAAATAGTCTTTCTACTCTTATCTCTCCTTTTAAATTGAGAATATGAGCCTGGTTATGAGTCCATCGCCAGTGTACAGTAGGTCTTCCAAACATCAGTGTCCTGTAGCAAATCCTGCTGGGAGAGACAGAGTTTTAACAGCTACCTGCCTCTGGTTCAGCTAAGGAAAAAATTCCTTAGAAGTGCTACACATTTTAAGGTCAAACTTTCACAGCAGACTCAAAAAGGAAACTGCTTTTAGTTATTACTACCTGTTTATTGCAAATACTGTTTTACTGTGCATTCATTGTAATGTTTTGTACCTGATTAATTTTCCCTAAAACTAACAATACATATGTATTTCAGCAACAAAAATGAACTGCACTGTGCATTTTTCGTATGTGCAACAGCAGGAGTTCAGTTTCAGTGGTATAATTTCCTCGAAACTAGTGATGAATATGATTTTTACTTCTGGTCTGTGTTTGAATCCTATTAACGGTGATCTTTTAATGAGGTGGGTGTGAATGATTGTATTGATGTTCAGTGTGATTACCTCACTGTAAAAGTTGGTATTTTCCTGTTCACTGTTTAATAAGGCTTCTCCTTCAGGGCACAAAGAACACTTTGGATCGACTTGAAAGCAGAGTGGAAAATCTTAAAGCTGACCAACAGTTTTGCACATCTCAGCAAATGCTTCCAGAAGCAACTGTGGCTGCCGCTGAAGTAATCCAAAAGTATTACAGGTAAAGAGGCATTAATGCTGTTCACTGGAACAGATATCATAAATACATTGCCAATCTATCAGATTCCAAACAATATTGTAGCAAACATTGCATGTTAATGTAATGTAAACACTTAAATGTACCAAAGGATAATGTATGTTAATGCATTGTGTGTGGAGTCTTTTCTTGTAAAGTCATCTCACACAGCTTAGGCTTCACTTTCACAAGTTTGGATTATGATGTCAGTGATATAATATGATTTCCACCCCTGTGTGTTTTATGAAGAACTTAACTGAGAGCTAATTACTGACTGAGTTCTGTTTTTCTGTTTAAAGCTTATTGTCGCAAACCTCAGATGGGTTGCACAGTAGTAAAGTGACCCTAGAAAATCGTTTCTTCAAGCCTTTACAAGCTTTACAGCAGTGGACACTTACAGTCAAGTCAGCATTGTGTGTTCAGACCCACCTGTCTCCAGACTCTGCCCTTGCCACAAGTACCATTCAGGTAAACAGCTGGCGAAATCATAATACATTCTGGGTAACAGAACGACTGACAAGAAGGTGGTAAATAACAAACACTGTTTCATGCAGGATCTTCTCAACCACCGTGAAATGCTAAAGAAAGAACTGAAGGATGTTCTGCCATATCAAGAGCTCCTGATGGATGCTGTAGGACAGGAGCAGAGTGAGAAGCTGGCAACAGAAATATCAAACACATTACAAGAGGAGAATCAATATACCAGCACTCTCTGTCAAGAACTACAGGTAAGAGAACTCAGGAGGATCCTGATGGACAAACTGAACCAATTAGAACTGTGGAGGGGAACTATAGGACTGTAACTGAATTTTTTACATTTATTCAACATTAGGCTCTTGAGGATAAAAAGAGACACGAAGAGGAAAGCAGATATCAGCTGTCTGATACATTAGCTAGAGAAACTGGAATTGAAAAGGAAACACCTCAGCCTGAACTCCCAGAGGAACATCAACAGATTCAAACACCTCCGGTATTGATAAAAAAAAAACATAAGCTTAATGGTACAACATTGTGATGTATGAACTGCTTCTTAACAGCTTGTTGACACAACAGTAAAATGCAGTTACAAAGAGTGGAATGTTTCATGAAACCCTTGCTGTATGTACAGTAGTGTGCTGCACATTTATTAGAACACCGCAGTGATTCTGTTTTGATTTGTTATGCATTTCAAATCAAACCACTTGTAACTGAAAAGCTTGGAAAATTGTCAAAATAGAGAAATTAGTGATTGTCTCATTTAATTGATGACTTTAATAGGCCACACACATGCAACTCATTTAAAACCGTGAGATACATGGAACACATAGCCACTCATGGTCAAATGCATGTGACTTTTTAGAAGTTGTTTAAGTTGCCTAATTAAAGCACAAAGTGGTCTAACATTTTCACACATGAGTGTCTATTGTTTCTATATCACTAACTGCTGACCGAAAATTCAAATTCTCAGACCCAGAAGTTTTCATGCAGGTAGGTCTATAAAGAATATACATGACACAACTTAAGGTGTTCTAATACATTTTCACATTAACTGTTTTAGACAATTCAGGATCAAAAGAAACACGAAGAAAAAGGCAACTATCAACTGATTGACTGTCCAGATGAAGAAGTTGGAGCAGAAGTGGAACAAACCCTTCAACCAGACCTCCTGGAGCAACAGATTCAGACATCTGAGACCCATCAGGTACAGTTCTTCATGCTACAATACTGTTTGACTTGTCTGTTTCTAAAAGTGAGGTCATGCATTCAAACAGGTGGAATGCATCTGTGCCAAAAGCTGTTGGTTCTTTTGTGTAAATTCTCTCAAAATACATAAGGCTGAGAATGAGCCCTGCAATCCTTTCTTTGAAATCATGTCTATCTTGAAAACATGAATACTCTGCTGTGTAGAGATATTATAGCCAACCATTCTTATCAATACATCTGCTGTGCTAAATGTTTGGTAGCACTGTAGAATACGGGGCAGACATAACCATGCTATAACATGGTAATAACTGTGTAACTCCCAATGGTATATGCTCTTATACATAAACTACTATGGAATACATGTTTAATGACATGGTAACGGCCTGTAGATTGCTGTTACCGTGTAGTTACATCAGGTAACAAGCTGTAGTTTACAAGGCCATCTCTGTAATCTAAAGTGCTATAACAATGTACGGGTGATAATATACTCAAATGTACAAAATACATTGTTTCTTTCTCTCTAGGATATTCTGGTTCCGCCTGGTGAAGGTCAAAAGAAGCTAATAGAGGTGAGGTCAGTCGAGCAGCTACAGATAGACACTGGGGGGCTGGAAATGTCTTCCTCCATTGCCAGCCATGGAACCTTTGGGGTAAGTGTATCTATAAGTGCCTTGTACTACAATACCTGACAGATAAGTGACACCCAAGTGCAAGTACTGGAGCAGTAAGCCATTACTCTTGTGAGATGTTTTTGTTAAATCTGGACACATTATATACCCTTGTTTTATTGAGATTGAAATGACTTCAATTGATAAATTAATCCTTCATGTAAAGTAGGTCCTGCTTTTTGGTTTCATGACTCTTACATTTTGATGAAACATTGAGAGGGAAGACTTTCAAAATGTCTCGTATTTACCCCATGTGATCCCCTTCCCTAAAATGTATATTTGCA